>NC_057917.1:61731653-62057076 GCF_018873765.1 Telopea speciosissima | reverse complement strand
AACAAGAGTTCACCAACATGTGCATAAATAAAATGGAAATAAAGCACTAGGATGATTCTAGGACAGATGCCAAGTTGGAAAAACCATAAAATCATTATAAACTAGACAGTATTTAGTCCAACACAGCTAATATAAATTCAATGTTTTGACTTGGCAGACTTTAAATGAGATGTTCAAAAGTTTTGACAGATTAAAAGGGAAGTGTGCTTACACCATCGTATGTGAATTCCACGCCTCTGTCTTTCTCCCATGCCATGGTTTTTGATGCCAACGCGTCCACCATTGCTGGTCCAACACCAAGCAAATCAAGAAATTTAGGAAATTGAATATATACCCAAATAATCCACAACGACAAGTAATACGAAAGGTCAAAACTGCCCTTAAATGATGTCCTCAGTAATCATTTCAGACTTTTCAATATTGGACCAGGACATTAGAAACTATATTAAGAAGCTTAAGCTCAATTGGTGGAGTCACAAAGACATCAATAAACCAAGACCTCTCCATCCGGTATAACAATGCATGATGCAACATATGCACCTGGAAGTTTGTTCACTGTGGAACGAGCTTTTTCAGCACGCTTCAGCATGAGATGGGCACCTCTACCAGCATTATAGCGATTTTCATCCTGTAACATCATTGTATGGAAAAATGAAGCCATGAAAACAAGGACATAATGAAATAAAAATTCCTCCAGAAGACCACAATTTCCTACCATGTTGTACTCCTCAAGCCAGCACTCCTCCTCACATGCACCTAACCATTTTTCAACCTTTTCAAGTATTTCTTTCCTGCTAAATGCTTCCTCTTTCGCTTTTGCAATTTGAAGCTCAAGTTGTTCCAAGACAGTAGCAGGATCTACAGCACCTGCAAGAAAAGAAACAGGTTTATTAATGCACAGTAAAGAGGCTAGTATTTCTATTATTGTGTGTGAATACAGAACTCTTAAAAAATGATATATACTATCAATCTTTCTGACCTGATTCAATAGCTTCAATTGCGTATTCCATTGCACTATCTGCCTCTGCTACCATGCGTGTCCGCCGCCAAATCTCCTCCAACTCTGATCTCTTCCTCAGAACAAGCTCTTTCATCTTGCCTGCTTTCAGTTCTTCAAGTCTTGATACTTCTGCCCCAACCTGCATAATGAATTCATTTGAGCTTACTTCATGGAAAGAAGTCTTACAAAAAAACAAGTACCAAACCTAAATAAGGCAATTTGGGTTAATATGATTATCCACTTACATAATTAATGAAGTCCTCAGAGAGTATGTTGGGTTCTGTTACTTCATGTTCGGAAGCAGCTATGTTACGGGTGACATTCTGAAACATCAGCTGCTCCTCAATTGGTGTATCCATTAAATTCCACAGCTCCAACATTGTTGTTGCCAGATCTTGAAGCTGCCACAGCTTGAAAGCTTAGTACTACTAACAGAAAAGTTTTAATGACAAAGAACATGAATACAATACGTACATTCAACTCCAATTACTTACTTTCTGCATCCTCTCTATCTTGACCTTTCGCAGCGTCTGAATTGCAGTAGCCAACCTCTCAATTGTATTGTCACTAATGTTCTTTGTTCCCTCAGAATCATCCAAACTGGGGTGGACCTCATTAACTGTGCGCTCGAAATCCATTCCAAGCACTAAACATAGTGTGTTCAGAGTGTAAAGGTGGTCTTGAACCTGTTTCAGACGTTCTCCCTGCACATGAATTTAAACAAAATCAGATCAGTTTGTGACACATAAAAAGGCTTGAAGACATAGGGGTCGAAAAGTCAAACCTTGTCCTTTTGAAGTGCCTGCAGCTGCCTGTTCAACTCTTCAAGCTTTCGTAAGGACAAATCAGTTTCATCCACCATAATATTGGATGGATTATATTTTGTGGATCCACAGATCTCATTTGAGATCTTTTGTATTTGCTGAAGGATGTCAATGAATTGGTTCCTTCTCTCACATTTCCTCTTTCGCATCTCCTCCAGTTCTCGAAGAATGGCCATAAGCTCTTCTTTTAAACTTCCAGCATTCTGATCAGACTGAAGACACAAACCAAGTAAACAAAGTAGTTGGTTAGAAGATCTTTTAACTAGCCGATGAATGATCAGAAAGAAGGGGGGGGGGGGGGGGAGGGCATTAGTTAGAACATGAAGTTAATAGCAAATTGAATTGATAATCTCTTTCAACCTGACAAACTATTTGAAAATTTGGCCCAGAGACTCACCTGCCGGATATGCACTGGACGGTCACCCATTGCCGAGCAGATGCTTGCGAGCTCTGCCTCAGAATCTGCAATTGTTTGCCGTAGCTGAGCCCTACAGCGATTTGCCTGATCCACCTTCCTTCTGTATACCTCTAGACACTCTTCTTCTAATTCTAATAGCATTTTATCCCTTTCACCATCAGACTCGCCAACTTCATCCCATATAATCTGAATTCAGCACAAAATCAGAAAGTCTGACCAATATAGCTGGTTTGCATAAAATTGAAACATAACTGGTTTATCTTGAAACAGCTGTTTCGAATGAGAAGAGAAGAGATCTAAGAACAAATGGAAAATATTGTAAGATGCATAATTGTTCTTTTGTACAGAAGCTTCAAGGAAAACCTTAAGTTCATAGAGAAGAGATCCACAAGTTGTTTCCATATGCGAAAACTTATCATCTTGGAGACCAGACATGTTGAAGCAAATATTTCTCTCTGCAGAAAATCATTTTAGTAAGACAATCAGAGACAGAGATTGAACAATCAACTGCCCCAAAAGTCAAAGTTATTCACAATAAAAACCTTTGGAAAAAAAAAAAATATTTCGACCATTTGGCTTATGATCTTCAAAGATTACAACCAGATAATCAGATCAGAAGTTAACAAGCCTATGCAAGTAAACAGCAAAAATAAAAATTCTATTTAAAACAATACCATTGAAGACAAAGGTAGTTATGGGGGTAACAGTTGGATCCAGGTGAGGATATGAAACAGGGTTGTATTTCAGTAGGACATTGGGTATTATTTTTTAAGCAATGTTTGATAAATGGGAAAATAAACTTAATCACTATGAAATCCATTCAATTTTTTTTTTTTTACGTACTCAAGTCCATTCAAGGTATAATGGCAAAGATTCATCCAGAAACATAATTCAAACTCTTCGTACTTTGCAATTGCCTACTTGGTCATATGCCAAAAATAAAACAAGAGTGATAATCCTAGCATGTTGACCATAGGATGTTTAAGAATGGAGAGAGGAATCAATTCATGGCCTCTAAATATCACAGTTATCACCTTATCCACTAATATATGGATTTAGTCACTGACATATTTATTTTATTTTACTTTGCATAAGGAATTGTACTTGTTGATCTTTTCCTAATATTTTTTGTGTAGTTGTCCCATACAAACTCTATTGTGTACTAATGAATTTAATACATAAGGTTTTTTTTTTTGTCAACATTAATGAATTTAAGCAATAATTCATTACATATAATGATTGCTGGCCACTTTCTATCTTAGTTGCTTGAAATATTATCATTAAGTTTTAAAACCACAGGGATAGCAATAATGAGAAAACCCCTTCCCTGGCCTTTTTACTAGCATGCCCATTCATGTAGAACTTAAGTGATCTGTAAGGCTTTTCCAAATATATGTACATCTAGTGATCTAACTTGAAACATGATTGCAGAAGGCATCTCTCTCTTGATTCAATAAGCTAAAAGCATCCACTATGGGATTCTGCACTTTGTTGTCTCTTCCATTCTAATATATATTTCACAA
This sequence comes from Telopea speciosissima, assembly GCF_018873765.1. Taxonomy (NCBI): domain Eukaryota; kingdom Viridiplantae; phylum Streptophyta; class Magnoliopsida; order Proteales; family Proteaceae; genus Telopea; species Telopea speciosissima. The sequence goes on along the minus strand of NC_057917.1, from coordinate 62,053,311 downwards.
GTCCTTTTTCTTTGAGAAAGATGTTGAATTACTTGTCCTGTGAAACAGAAGGCTATCTAGATAATTCAAAGTAGGTTCCTACTTCCTTCTATTGTTTCTTTCTCACCCCTTTCTGTTGCTTCTTACTCCTCTTTTAATGAGATACTTTGGCTAACACAGGCAGAAGCATTTTTATTAACCTCACCATCAAATGCAAGTTAATGACTTCTTGGGGGGTTTTTGGCTTACAACAAATTGTGTTTCCTTTCCTTGATTTCACTGTTCAACTCTTGCTACTGATCTCCCCTTTCTTGGATATCAGAATGAAATAGCAAGTACATCTTGTTACTCTATCACCTCTAGTAAAGCAAGTTCCCACATTCCTTCTTTTCTAACATTACGAAACACATAACCAAGAAGGAAGATCCGACCTTCCTCGTTTCTATAATTACCTCCTTGCTAAGCGTACAAAATTTAGGTTCTTAAGCTGGAATCTCAAACATAAAACCTAAGTCCCTTAGTCGATTGTTGTGTCATCAAATTGAAACAAATTAAAAATAAAAGACAACTTGAACAGCAAACAGAATTTCACAGAGCAAGGAAACCTAATATAAAACACAAACATTTCAGAAAACGAGAAACAGAAAGACATAGAAGAACAATTCAAAAAAGTAACCGGAAAACACACCTGATCAAACAACAAATTAATGATGTTTCTATTGTTTACTGATCCGAAGGCTCCGATTTGTTCGGTGAAGGAAGATATATCGTTGGGAATTGTTATACTTACGACCAGAGAATGAGTTGCCCGACGGAGCGATCGAGGTTTATTGAGAAAATGCTGGCAAATTGCAGGTTTTTTCTGGAAACTTTGCAAAAACCAGCGGTTGATCAAGTGTACCAAAGATAGAGAGGGAGAGGGAGGGACGGAGAACGGAAAGAGCCTTGGGAAGCGGAGAGAGAGAGACAAGTAGCCGTTAGAGACTTTAGAAATTAGAATAGAGGTTGACGAATGATTTTAGGTATATCTTATTGAAGAGGCTCGCAGAGTGATTTGAATTTCATATGTAACCGGTCTCACTCGCTTTAGGGGCAGTTCGGAAGTAGAGGATCCGGATCCACCGACCGGTCTAATTGAAGAAAATTGAGACTGTTTGGACCGGACTGTTCGAAGAAAACATGCCGGGCTGGAGGACTTATCAATTAATGTTCGGTCGGTCCAGTCCAAGGCTGGAGATCGATGTGTACCTGACCAGTACCGAGGACCTGAGCCGGACTTAGTATCGAGTACCAACAGTCTACATAACCAATCTGTACCAATCCACTTGGCCTGGGACGTATTATGACTGTTCTTCAAATATGGAGAAAAGGTCTCTTGGGGGAGCATACTGCCCATGCCTACACACTTTTGGGGGGAGGGGCACAAAATAACTGCCCAGGAAATCCCACTCCCCAAGATGCTTTCGTGCGTTCTCATTGGCTCCCACATGCACGCAGGGGCCACATTCCTCTACATAGAACACTCTTCCTTTAAATATATACAAATTATGAGTCTATTTGGGCCTTTGTATGTATATGTGTGGCACGTGCAAATTGATTGTATTGTTGTTGTTGTATTTTTGGGTAATTTATTGTGTTGTTTTTTATTTTTTGGTAATTGATTGGGTTGTTCAATGTATTAGAATAAATAAGGAAAAAGTTTCAAGGCATTAATTACTCGGTGGGGTTTATGACTTTTTCAATTCTTTGTGAGAGGGGATATGATCGTGCATGCATACGCGGGTCTGTGTATGAAAACTTTCCCCAATAAAGAATTAACAAATAATTATAAGTCCATTTGAAGCCCATTTATATTCTACCAAAAAAAAAGAAGCCCATTTATAGGCATATGGCTTATGAGCCCGTTTGGAGCCTATTATAGGCATAGCGCATTGGTCCGGTTAGACCTAAAGATGAAGAAAGATTTATTGGTTATACTTTCTATTTTTTTATGAAGAGAATGAATCTTTTTATTGAAGAATCAGAAAAAAAAATCGAAACGGATCTCTTGTAGGAATTATTTGAAAAGTCCAAAGAAAAAAAATAAAATAAAAAAAAGAGCAATATTTGCTAGTAACAACCAAATGAAACTAATCAATCAATATACGTTGAAACGAAATCTGATTTGAATCCAATAAAACACACATACACACACACATACATACATATATATATATATAAGAAATGTATTTAACTGATTTTTAAAATATAGGCATAACGTATGAGCCTATTTAAAGCCCGTTTATAGGCATATGGTGTGAGAACCTGTTTAGCCCGAATATGGCTGGGTAATCGTCTGATCAAATTGTAGCATGTACCTGAATAGAATTTTTTTCTTTGGTAAGGGGGCATAGGAACCTCGCTTGCTTAGAGAATCCACTCCCTTTAGTATATACCAGGTCAAATCAAAATCAGAGCGATAAGATGTTTGATTTATAAAACCAAATCGAAAACCAATAACTATCGGGCTGGTCGGTTTTGATTCTTATACATTACCTTAATCATGATTAACTTAGTTTAAACATAATAATAAGAAGAAGAAGAACGAATGGCATTATCGTCTATCCATAAAGAATAAAGATTGGCTTCTACCAAAAACAAAGAAAAGAATAAAGATTGGCGTAACTTTTCAAATTCATTGTTGGAGCCAATGAGCAAAGCTAGGGCATTTCAAACCTCCAACAATTAGATCAGATATTAATAAACTTAGACATAAGGGAATGCAATGTTAGAACAGAAATAGGCTTGAATCTCAAAGTATTTAGATTAAAATTGGGAGATGACATCATCACTTAACTGTTGGGGATATGGTTGTAAGGTTTTTTTACCATGGAGGAGAGGTTTTTGAAATAGATGAATTTTCGGGGGGTGATAGACATAATAGGTTCAAACTACAGGGGTGGTAAATGTAAATTTCCCTAAATTTAATTGATGTTTGAAAAGTGAAGAAGCCAGAAGGTAGACCTCAAAATCATGTGGCTGTAGTTTAATCTATCTCTACCCACAGTGCCACCCAACTCAAGACAGGCATGCAGAAGAACCATTCGTTTACTCGTTTCAGAGAGTTTAATCTCAGCCATTAGTTCCACATCAGAACCCTGCACCTCATTGTCTAGGTCTTCGTCTTCTTTGTCTATGCCCTATACAGTTTAACACAAAGCAAGCGTGTGTATATATCTATCTTTCCATGATATATATCCCCTTTTGCTCAGGCTAGCTAGCTTCGACAGTATTGTATATATTTGATTGATCTCCGGCAACCAAACACCCATCACTATCCTCCTATCTGTCTATGATCCTCGATGATCCGTTTGGTTGTTTACCAAACAGATATCATGACCATGCATCCATAGTTTCAAGATCTCACGTAGTAACTTTCAAGTAGTAAATTAGGCTATGTTTGGTATGCATTCTTAACTGAGAATGCGAACACTGTTTGGATACATGTTTGGTTAGAATGATTAAGCATTTCATCGAACACCTCATGGAGACATGGACTACTATCAAATATTGAAAACTAATAGTAAAATATAGCTTCAATGTCACCTAAATTAAGAACATAAATATCATTTTGTAAAGAAACAGTATCAAAACGCAAGATTCGGTGGATGGAAAATCTGGGTAGTCAATCCCTTTCTTGCACAACCATGAACAAGCAGTCCTTTTTAGCTTAGCTAAGATCATGTTTTGGTGCAAGATGACGAGATAGAAGAAAGCCAAAGTTCCCAAGACCAACAAAGGAAACAGCTCAACTAAATAATTTCACTAAACAGGGAATAGGGAAAAATTACAGTAACAAGGTCTAATGAACCATTAAGTATGAGAAAAAAAAAATCTCTCTCCCTCTCTCTCATTTAGCATTTATGTCATTTTTTAAACGATTCCATCTCTCTCTCTGCAACACCTCTTCAAACACTTGTCATGTTTCTCAGGAGCACCACATCTACTGTTCATCGCCACAGGAGCATTGTAGACAAAAGCATTCAACTTGAAGCCACGAGCGCACACAATACCATGGACATCAGCACCTCTTCAGAAGGAGGGAAGCTTGCTGCAAGCTTTGAGAACAAAATGGAAAGTTTAGTAGTCAGGCCTCAATCCCAACTTCTCCATTCAACATTTTTTCTGTTCTGGAACAGCATCATCACTCACATTATCCCTTCCTTCAAATCTTTCAGTCTGAAGAGAGTTGGCAGTGGTCAGAATACCCACTTTTGGATTGATCCTTGGATTCCTTCAATCCCTGGATTCTCCATCCACTCCAATCCTCTCCCCCCCCCCCCCCCACTATTTTTTCCCAAGAGGTTTGTTTACTTATTAATTCTCTTCAGCGGAATATTATTTTAATTAATGCCTCTGGCTCAAATTTTTTATCTAACATTAATAATATTTGTTCTTTCTGATTCTCATGATAGTTGGTGGTGTACTTTGGCTAAAGATGGCTGATTTAGTACTAAACTTGGAGTTAAATTTCTACAGTCTTATCCCCCTCCTCGTGATTTCCTCTTTACTTCTTGGTGGAAATTTGTTTTAGAAGCTTGATTAATTTGCATCCTAAATTTAAATTTTATTTTCTGGCGTGTATTACATGTAGGGCTTCCAGTTAAAGATACTATTTCGAAATGGACTCAAATCGACCCCACTTGTGCTCTCTATGGCATTTGTATTGAGACCCACTAACATATTTTCCTCTCTTGTGATTGGGTTAAACATATCTGGAAAGCTGATCCTTTGGATCTGAGAACCGAGTTTATTTCCCACCCCTCTCTGAAACATTTCTACATTTCCACCTTGTTGAATCGCAAGTTTGGTAAGTCTACTTTGATCTAGTTTTTTTCGGTGTTCATCTTAACATGTTATTTTATTTGGGATGTCAGAAACTGTATTACTTTTAATTCGGTTAAGCCTAATCCTCTCTTAGTTTTGAGAAGGATTGAACGATGGATGAAGGATCAACATATTTCCCCACCCCCAATTTCATCCCTTGATGCAATTAATCATAATGAGGAGGTTATCTCTATCACTCATTTATCTGTTTTATCTATTTTGGACTTTCTTGTTTTGTTATGCGTATAGGATCCAACTCTAGAGACCTAAGATCTTTTGGGTGGGTTTCTTGCATTCTGTTAGATGGCAATTTCGTTTTCATCGCTGCAAGTTATATCATGACTCATCACGATCTGAAACTCAAATTTTTTGGAATTATTACATGACTAGCTCACGCTGAGAAGATGGAGCTAAAGGTGAAAGAAATTTGGTGTTCCAACAAGTTGTTGTCCGATCTTCTTCCATCTCCAACTCAATCCTCTTGATCATGAACGGTTTTAAATTATTTTTTGGAGATCTTGGACCGATCTAAAGAAGGTGGTTTTAGCCTTATTCAAAATGAATTTTTGTCAACCACCCTTTGTTTCTGGGCTCATAAATCCTGTGTTTCAAAGTACCATTTTGTCTATAAACTCTGTGTAAATCTGTCTTCGGTTTAATATATATTTTCCTTTTCTCATAAAAAAATAAAAATAAAAATCCATCCTTCTTTCATACATTAATTTTTGATAAAAAAAATATTCTTAATCAACATCAAGTACTGGTGTGTGGAGCCATGGGGAAGGTGGAAGGAGAAATAAGGCGTTGGAACTTGGAAGGACCCGATGACCAATCAACATCAATTCATCAAATTGAGGGAAAAGCACATTCACGGATCCACAAAATTCCAAACTCTTCCAGCCGAAGGAGATCATATCTACATTAACCCTTTGTCACGGACTCACCAGTTGTAGGACACAAGAGAGAATGAAAGAGAGAGAGAGGGAGATTCTCTACATCATTCTCACCATGGAGGACCTCCACGTCTCTACATATCTCTCTCTCTCTCCTAACTCTTAATAACCCATGCACCACCTCACATGCTGCCCTTGCTGTCATCTTTCACCAAACACACACCTTCACATTATTCTGTCTACTGTTCCTCATGCCTAACAGCCCACAATCTGTGTATACCTTTGTTTCTTCAAAGATAAAGGAAAGGGGGAATAGAGTGAAATTTAATAAAAAATAAAAAAAAAAAAAATTTCATTAGGGTGTGGAGGAGAGGGGAGAGGGGAGAGGGGAGGGAAGATTTTGCTTCCTTACTAGACATATCCTTTCATAACCAAACCGATCTAAAAAATTAAGTTTTTTGAAAGACGATATACACAAACTCAATCGGCCTTCTTTGTATATCTTTACCTTCCTCGATGCTGTACATGTTTTACAATAAGTATGGGTAAAGGCAGGAAACGCCAGGATCGGGCTCCTCTCCAGCGCACCCTTAAGCTGGACGATGTCTGGCGCACACCCCAGTTGTCGACATTTAGTCGAGGTGTCATTCAAATCTATCTTTGCATGTACGAATGATAATTCGGCCAAATGTTGACGTGTCATCTTCTCTTATTCTTTTTTGGAAAAGACCTCTTTGTTTTTTTGTGTCCAGTCCTGTGATTAGTGTATGTTGCTAACTTATCGAAAATTGGTGGCATTTCCAGCCCTCTCCCACTAGGTATTTATAAGATCCCTGAGGTATTGAAAATAAATGGAAAAGAAAAAAAAAGGTATTAAAGATAAGTTAAGTTTTTAGTTTTTTCTTCTGTAGATTTGATCTAAATCGATATTAATCCAATCAAACCGAATACACATCGGATCGAAACTGACCAAAAATCGAAGTTTCTTAACGGTTTGGTTTTGGTCTCACTTATTCTGAGATCGAAACCAATTCAACCCGATCGAAACTGCACCAAACCGACTGTTTGACACTCCTAATTGAAGAGTTTGTCTAATAGGCCTCGGTCAAAAGAAGTATGCTACAGAAAATTAAGTTAGTGTGCAGTCAAGTAGAATTTTTATCTCCTACAATTCTGACACCCTCCAATTCCCCTACAATCCCTCACATGGGAGTTGAAATGATCACTTACCCACTGCCTGGACACACTTCCCAAGGCAGTAGTTAAGTGGTCATTTCACTCCCATGTGAGGGATTGTAGGGAATTGGAGGGTGTCAGAATTGTAGGTGATAATGATCCAGTCAAGTATGAGAGCATAGGAGCATCGGAATGACACCTCTATATGGGTATTTAGGACTTTGCACATGTTTTTAATTGTCATTTGTCTTATTCTAAAAAATTCTTTAAATTAATATTATAAAGGAGTTTTCAAAATTAATTTGAAAATAACATATCATTATGTCATTATCAAAAGGTGTCATTGTCGTGCACATATGTCAAGTACATATGTAAAATCACAATATTCTCTTATAAAAAAAATGGCAATATTTATCCTAATTGGAAAATTTTGTATATAATACAAAAGGGGTAAAAAAATAAAGGGCGTTGTTCTCTGTGCGGTGCACAGTGCCCAGGCACATGGGGGTGGGTGCAATGACCACCTTGCCCCCCTGCACAAGCTATCCATGTGTCTGGGCGCAGGTTGCGCTACGGCACAAAGAACATTCTCCCAAAAATAAAATTACAAAATATTTAACACCTCGTGGACTGTCAATAAGAAAATCCCATTAAATATAGTTTCTACTCCTATATTAGGATTTTTAAATAAGCGATTAGTACTCTATTAGGAGCGTTTGAGTGTATGCGATTGAGCCTCAGGCCAACTTGGGATTGGGGTAAGGCGGGTATGTCCCCCCCTCTTGTATACCTATTCTTTTTTATTGATGAAATAAAATCGTAGGGGCTATCCCGATCCCAGAGAATATTTGGGATAAAAAAAAAAAAATTAACTAGACATGATCAAATTTGCACCAACATCTTCATGTTCAGCACTCATGTTGATGGGTCCACCACTTTATTCCCAAGAAAAGAAATCAAATTGACGGCAACCTCTTGGATGGGACATGATCTGGAAAGGCATAAATAGAATCTAAAGGTTCAACAAGGATGAACATCTGCTAAAATGGAAGTGAATATTCTTCAAAATGGAAGGCTGGATCTTGGGATAAGTTTTGGAAATATAAAGGTGAGAATTCCTTCATTTCATTGAGGATTTGACATGTTTGAGGACTTGTTGTAATCAAAGTAGAGTAAGGGAGGAGTTGTAACTTTCTTTTGATTTCCCCGTTTTGTCTTATTTTCAAAATTTTTTAAATCAGTGTTAAAAGTGAGTTTAAAATAATTTGAAAGTAACTTATAATTATGTCATTTTCAAAAATTATTAATAAGATTTTTAGTACAAATATGAAATAACATGATTTTACCATCATTTGAAAAAAAACGTGTGTAATAGGGGGGAGGGGGAAGTGAGCAAGTTTATACAAATCAGTTACCTAAAATGGGGTTTTTGTTTGTGGATTGATGAGAGGTGTGAAGACGGTCATAACAAGAATGTTGTGAAGGATCCTTGTTTCCTGGCTATACATTCTTTGATCTTATTAGTGGCGGGAATGCACTGAAATGGAAAACATGCAATTTGGATCCTCTACTGCCGCCTGCCCGTCTTACCTGTGTGCTTCCTCACACAGGCAAGGGTGCAATTATCGCCCTACCCTATCCGGTGAGACGGGCAGGCAACAAAATCCGAAAAAAAATGTCAAATTATTTGATCTCAAAAAACCCCAGACACTGTAGGCAATATCATGATCTAAACAACTTAAAAATTGCATTGTACAACCCAAATAGCAACAATATTGTACAAACCAGTACGTAGTTCTCAACCAGACTTAATTTACATCATTCATCATAATTCATAAGTAGTGTTTCAGCCATGGAAAAACATTAAGGTCACGAGAAACTTCATTGAAACCCTTACAACTCTAATACAACATGTATTGGGGCATCAGGAAGTCCAAAATAGTGAAGAGGAAAATAAAAATTAGGAGAAAGTTTTATGGTCGGCAACTATAAAATTGGTCAGTGGCTTCAGCTTTTCTGCCACGTGAAAAAATGATGTGGTGATAATTATCAGGGTTAGATATCTAAGAAATGGTCTATATAATGACAAATTTCAGCTCCAAATCCAATTATTTCATCCGTTTTTATGCACCTTCTTGTTAGTCTTGGATTTTTCATTTGTATTTTTTTGTCATATGGTCAACTCAAATTAGGGTGCAACCCAACATGCGAGCATGCATGCAGGGTACTTGAGGTCTATCTATCCATGAAAGTTTAGCCCCACGTGACAGATCAATTAAGGTACCCACCCACCGACATAAGGGTATGTGTCAATGTGTAGTACCCATATTGAGTCTATACCGAATTATCTATATCGAACTGTACCGAATAAATTCTATATTGTATCAATATGTGATACCTGTATCGAATCAGTATTCGATACAATATCAGTATGAACATAATATTGAAAACATACCGATACCGTACCAAATAATACTGAAATATTCGGTATTATTAGTTCTGAGATACCTGCATCGATATGGGATATATGTGCAGTGTACTGTACCGATTGACATCCTTACACCCACCCACCGTTTTTTGCCCATGGGATTTTGTCCACCAAAACTGCTTCCTGATAACCTTAGCAATTAAACCGGATTTCTGAGGTTAGAATTTCCATTCAGACAAACTGTACTACAACTGATACACCCACCATTAGAACAACTACTGTTTGAGTGAGTTGGTACCACAGTGTCTCCTATTTTTGTTCTTGATATTTTCTAGCCATTCCATATTTCTATGGACTGGATTTTCTTACCAAGATTAGAAGAAATCCTTTATTCCTATGTAACATTTATATGGTCTCTATAGTTTGAAGATCACTTTCTCTGCTTTTCTCAATTTAAAAAATGAAGAAGAAGGATAGATGGGGTTCATATATTTGTGCAAAGCAAAACATTTGCCAACTAGCAAAATTTGGCATTTGCCTTTGGAGACTTGTTATGTTCACGTGAATGCTTTGTTTTACACTCTCTAACATCTCTATAAGAGCCCTTCCTTCACAGTACTCTCACACTTCCATTCTCCATAACTAGCTAGCTAGCCTAGCCATGGATTTCTCCTCCTCTAAGACCACAGCTATCCTTTTCATTTCCATGCTCTTCATCTCTTCAGCTACTCCCATTCTTGGTTGTGGGTATTGCTCAAAGCCCCCTCCCAAACACAAGCCACCACCCAAAGTAAAGCCACCAGTTGTTAAGCCTCCTCTCATCAAACCTCCCATTACTGTCCCTCCCATTGTTAAACCACCAGTTACCATTCCCCCGGTCACCGTCCCACCGGTGACCGTCCCTCCCATTGTTAAACCACCCGTTACCATCCCCCCGGTGACTGTCCCACCGGTGACCGTCCCTCCCATTGTTAAACCACCCGTTACCATCCCCCCGGTGACCGTCCCACCTGTCACCATCCCTCCCATTGTTAAACCACCCGTTACCATACCCCCGGTGACTGTTCCACCGGTGACAGTCCCTCCTGTAGTGGGTGGAAAGCCTTGTCCCCCATCGCCTCCGGCGAAGGCAACATGTCCAATTGACACTCTTAAGCTAGGAGCATGTGTGGATCTTCTTGGTGGGCTAGTGCATGTTGGTCTTGGAGACCCAGTTGTGAATGAATGTTGTCCAGTGCTTCAAGGGCTTGTTGAACTGGAAGCTGCAGTGTGCTTGTGCACCACTCTTAAGCTCAAGCTACTCAATCTCAATGTCTTTGTTCCAGTTGCTCTTCAACTCCTTATTAGTTGTGGGAAGACACCTCCTCCTGGTTTCACCTGCTCTCTCTAAATCTAAGTACATTATTGTACCTTAAACCCATTTTTTTTATCTTGGTTATGGTGATGACCCATACTCCTAGGGTGGGGTTTTGGGGCGTTATAGCTTTTCGTGGGTTTCTCATTATATGTTGTGAATTTTGTTATTGCAGGTGGCCGGGGATGAAATCGACATGAGAGGATGTCGAGCAACCAATGTTTTAATTTCTTACTTGCTTTGTATTTTTTCTTTTTTCTTTATTCTTTCACTGTTGCCTCCTTGATTGGTACTACTACTACTACTACTACTGCTACTAGTGGTTGGTTTTATTGTTCACATTTGTTCTTAAAAGCAATTGTTGCATGTATGTTCTGTATTAGTTAAGCAAAACAAGCAAGAACTAATGCTTTCTCCTTTCACTTTTCCATTTTTAATTATCTTGGATTCTTCGTCTAGCTAGTTATGATTAATTGTTTCTCAAATGGGGGGAGTTGTTGAATTTTTATCATAAGCGGTTCCTGATCGGTACCATAGTGCCTCTCATAAGAGAAGGGTGGATCCCACCTGGGCAGAATGTTTGGTCAAGTGCCTTGGGTGGATCCCACCCCCTCTTGTGAGAGGCACTAGGGAATCGTATCAGTCAGAAAACCGTAAATGATAACGATTCGGAGTCTGTTAGCATCCACGTACTAGTCTCTTTTAAAAGATAATAATTTGGAGGGCTCTTGAAAGAGGAAATGTTGCAACCCTAATAAAAGGTCTGCTTCTCTGTTTACTAGTTGAAGGCAGCTAACTTCCTTAACTGGTCAATTTTCAGGCACATCTGAGAGAGAGAGAGAGAGACGCTTTTGAGTCACCTAGACCTAACCTTCTCATATAAGGAAAACTGTGACTAGCTAAAATATCATATCAGGCAAGGAGACGGACAATAAAAGAGCTTTTGAGTCACTTCAACTTTAATTTAGAGTGGTTGGAACTTGTAAATATGGGATCTTCATCCCCTCAATTTATCTGCCCGTCAATATCTTAAATTCCATCTAATAGGAGGTGGAAATGTTCACCCTACCCCAATCCGAACACACTGTTTGGGAGGGATCCACCTCCCTCTATTGGATGGAATTGAGGAAATTCATAGACAGATAAATTGAGGTGATAATTTTCCGTAAATGTGTGAGTGTGTGCGTGAGAGAGAGAGAGAGAGAGAGAGGCGCACTTAATAGAATGGTTGGAGGAATTGGAAATAGATCCCTGATTGATTCTGGTGTCAAATCGGATTGAAATTGGCTGATTCAATTTCGATTTTGTCGGATTCAAATTTTATTTTTTTTTGGAAAAAAGAAGAGTCTGAAGACCCAATTCAATTGAAGAGAGAAGAGAAGTTTCTACCAATGAGGCAAAGATTTACAGTGAATGTTGGAGATTTAATCCACCAAACCACCGAAAGACTCAATCTAGAAGCTCCTTGAGCTAGAATGTGGGCATTCACATTCAAAAGTCTCGGAACATACAAAAATTCTATAGAAGCTAAAAAAAAAAAACCCAACAAAGACAAACAATCTACAACAATCTGTTTAGTAGACCAATCCAGGTTTATAACTTCCTTACTAAGACAATAAATCAAAAATCAATTCAAATCCATCAATTTATATATATATATATTGGATTTCTATGGTTGATCAGTCTGACGTCAGTCAATTCTGATCAATTCTTGACTGATTCCAACTGAATCAATTCCTCTTACTTTTTTAGAATCCAATCATAGTAATTGAGTGTCTCCTATTAAAGAAACAACAAAAAATCTTAGTTGAGTCATGAGTGTGTGATCAGTTCCTTAACAGAAAAAGATGATTTTGGAGTGGAACAACCAAACATTCCAATGGGATATAGGATTACAAGAGTTCATTCTTCTGATATATAAACCCTAATTTCTCATCTCCCCACTCTATTTAAATTCAGATAGTTTGGGACATCCATTGGTATAAGGATTGACACCTTTCATGCATGTTTTGTCCTGGTCATAGATGACACACATGAAGGTGGGGACCTCACAAGCATTTGCACATGGACTCTATTTGTCACTTTCTACTTCCAAAACATGTGGTTTCTGCTGATACTTGATAGAATGACTGGTTCTTGGAATTCCTATCCACTCATGGATTTTTGTAGTATTCCCTGACAACTAGTAGTAATCTAGTGTAAAAGAACTTCAGTGATAATCTAATAAAATTATTTTCCAAAAAATAAAACAAGATCAGAATCAACAAATATTATATTGCTTCCTGATCAATAAAATCTACAATTGTTTAATAAAAATTTCAAAATAGGGTTTAGTTTTCAGCTGCCTCTGTTTGGTCATGCTTATAGAAGGCTAAAAAATAGGATTAATGACTTACAGAATAGAACATTAATGTACTTAACAGAAAGATAGTAATTAATCCTTTGATAGTAGTTGATTAAGTGGAGAAATTGTGGAGACTAGGATATGTGATTACTCAAACTATAGGTGTAATTAAAGATCTTTGAAAGTCAAACCCTTAGGTGATTCTGTTCAACCCTTCAAAGAATTGGAAACTCATATAGGAACCATTTACTGCAAATTTGCTCAGGAATATTTCACAGCAAACAATAAGAGTTTACTGGAAGACTAATGAATTCAGTAACAAATCACAACCAAATTAAGAATAGTAATTTTCCTGCCTAAAGGAAAGGGAAAATAAGATATTATGATGGTTCTAAAGAGATCCTTAAATGGACCAAGGAAGACCACTACATCAAATCCCTAACGTAACAAATGTGGGATCAGCCCTTCATATGATTGATATGGGATCGTAACATTCCAGCATGTTTGCATGACGGCTCACTCTGTTCTCTGTCTCTGTCTGGAGGCAGGTAGACCTTTCCTAATAGTTTCACGCACTAGGTTGACTCTTTCGTACAAAGATTGGGACCGAGGATTGATACAAACCTTAGAGAAACTTAATTTCATAAACTAGCTTATAAGGTGAGGGAACCCAAGACCATATCAACCCACATCAAATCTCATAAGTAACCGAATGTGGATCAACCCCCATATGATTGATATGAGATCGTAACAATTGTCTATATAAGAATCAAATTATGTGTAAGAAAAAAAAATTAATTAGGTCTACCAGCACTTGCATGTAAAATCAGCTTAACTAAGCTTTTTCCCAACTAAATGGGATCTGCTACATGAATCCTCTTGCGGCAATCAATTAAGCTATTATATCAAAGTTTTGACATGTAACCAACTTTTTTTTTCAATTCCGTCAGAATTTCCTCCAATAAAGTGGTTGATACTAAAACCATGATTTTAAACTTTGACCACATTTCTTTTTTCCTTTTCTTGTACTTTTTTTTTTTGTGTGTGTGCAAGGGATCCTACTCATTGTTTGCATCTAATGGCATCTCTCACGTCAAGCCAATGGCCGCATGGGAGGGTGCTTTCAAAATTTTATACATGGGTCCACATGGTCAGAAAGGAGAGAGAGTGATGCGCTCAAAATGAAATTGCACAAAGGTAGAAAAACTGAAGAGGATTTTATTGCCAAAATAAATAACACAGTCAGAACATTCCAGGCAGTAAATATCCACATGACCCAAACGCCTACTAAAATAAGAGTCTCCAACCTCTCATAGCGCCCAACCTGCAAGGATCTTATCCTCGTGACATAATTATGGGTGCTATTGTAGATAAAAGACCTAAAGGTTTGTTTACGTATCAAGTTTAAAGCCAAACGGAGTTTACCAAGTGACAAAGTAAAGAATTGAAAATTTCAAGACCACCTTCAAAATTCCTTGGGTGGAAAGTGAGTGCATAGACATATATGGAAGGCTATGCCATTACATGGCCAAAATTTCGATGTTGGTGTGGAAATAACCTCTACACCTATGATGTTTCATGCCACACTACATGATATGTTCTTGTACCATCGCTATGGCTTCTGACCCGCTGCTACATACCAGAATCAAAAGCAGGGATGGAGATGAGTGGAACCAAAACAGAGGAGTTTGACACGAAAAAAGAGCTTTGAATGAAAATGGTACTTTGCATTTACTATCCAGAATGAATGAATTGTTCCAAACCTTTCTTCATTTCTGAGAGCTCAATCTCTCTTGTTGAATACTGACTGGATTAGCCACTAAAAACAGTGATCTGAATCAGAACTACTACATCTCGAATTTTGAAAGGGGGCAACTGCGCTAATCAAAACAATGTGCCATGCCACCAACCCTAAACATGGAAAAGAAAAGCTTATTCTATGGCTCATCTTATATATGTTACACATTCTCTAAAAAGATTCCTCCTCTACCTGCTAAACTCACAAGGGGTGTTGGGCTGGAAACTTGAATCAATTAAACCAACAATATAACCATCAGGCAGAACTGTTAAAATGTTACATTGCTAGGGATGAATCTAACATGATTGTACTGTTTCAATTTGGCAAGGGCTGCTTCTTTCTTCTCCAGCAGAAGATCCACATAAACTGCAGTGATGACTGCCTGTGGATGGTTAGGCATCTGGGACAAAGCTTCTGTTGCAAACCGTTGAGCCTGCTCAAGATCTCCCTGCATTGCAGACATCGCTGCAAGATTTACATACAGGGTTCCACGTGCCTCTTCAGGCTCGAGGAACACGATACCTTGAGAATCTTCTATGGGTGTATTACTGCCAGCAACTGAAGCACCATTTAACTCTTCACCATCTCCACCCCTTTCAACCCGCCACTTTTTGTCATCTTCGCTGAATGGAAACTCAACATTCCCATCTGATATGTAAACTGACAAATGATCAGCTGCTTCCTTAGCACGGTTCAGATGGCACAGTGCCTCAGCTGCATACGTATGAGCTAGAAAGATGTATATCCTTGAACATTCTGGAATTCTCAGAAGAGAATTTGCAGCTGATAGTGCCTTCAATGGGTTTCTCAAATTCAACTCTATATATGCCAGGTCACCTAGAACAGCCTGTTTGATTAAGTGGTTCTCCCTTCTGCACATATCCTCATAAGCGGAGACGGAACTCTGTAGGGTGTTGTTGGGGCTCACTCCCTTTGCCTCTTTTGCATCCCCATTTGCATTAGCCGAGGCTGAAACCAGTGTGAAATTTGATGCCTTGGAATCACCAACCGACACATTTTTGTTGTTCGAGTTCTCAAGTGATCCTGATAGACTTGACTCGTCTTCTTCTGAACCAGAATTGGACATACTAACCTTTAAGTACTTCAACTCCAAACTGTTCAATAAACACAGGGCATTGAAAAGACATTGCCGAGCAAAAGGGATCGAAAGCATGTGTTGGCCATCACCACCCAACAATCCTTCCTCTTCCATAGGATCCAAGTATCTGTTTCTTAATGTCCCATCTTCCACAAGAAGTTGCCTCCATTTCCCATTGCCAACAACATGGACTCTAACTTCTTCCCCACTGGCCGGAGATCCATTGGAGTTCAGAAGCCCTTTCTCTAGAGCCAATAGACAACATTCAGCAATTCGGAGCCAAAAGAGGGGCTGATTGTGGAAAACTAAACTGGCCTTCTCAAAACAACGAGCAGCAATTATTGGTTTTCCACAGGACAAGTATTGCAGTCCACAGTTATACACGATGAGGAGAGATTTATCCTGGGAGAAAGTTGAAAGCTTAAGAGGTTTCTCTGATCGGAGAGATGAGCCACTTCTCAATCCCTTAGAGAAGAGCACAGTTGATGCGTGATGTTTCTTTAGTTGATGATAGATGCAACCAAGATTGTTGTTGAATATGCCTGGCATTCCAGATTCTGTCCTATTACTTGACGTCATCAAGAGCTTGATGGCCTTACGGTGATTACCCCGAGCATACTCTAGCTGGGATTTTAAAAGCAATGCCATGGAAGAATCTCTACCACGTGCAATATTCATAGCTAGCTTAACTTCACGCTTTGTTGCTTTATAGTTCCTAGAGAGAAGCAGGAGTTGCACCTTGTAGAGATGGAGCTTGAGCTTCAGATCAACAGCATGAGCGGGCCGATCAGCTGCTGTTCTCAACAGATCGTTTGACGGGAGGCCAGCTGGTCTTGCCAAGTTTTGCCCACCACTGTCTAGTGTTGACAGAAGGGATTCAAGTGCTTCATCTGATAAGGATCTTGCTAATTGATTTTCAGAGGCATTTGTATTGGCAGCAGAGTCTGAATTAGAAGCATCCGGGGGAGTTGAATTGCATGGTGCAGATGAAGGTTTTACTACCACATTTGAAGATTGATGCTGGTTGGTGCTTCCATTGTCACCTTGATTAATCATATAACCTACTCCAAAAGCTTTCTCCAGATACTGAATAACATCCTGAATGCAATGAATAGAACAAGAAATTCAGACACTGCAGAAGAAAAAAATCTATAAGAAACTGAAACAAAAACCATGATGTCTCCAAACACTGAGGCATTGTGTCACCAAAATATGTATAGAAGATGACTACATTTGTGAATATAACAGAACAGAAAGGACATTGTCAGAAAAAGGAATACCAATCCGAGTAAGTGGGATTAAGGAAACTCTGAAATGCCAGTCCAATTGATGCATCCAATATAAAATAACTAGCTAGATAAATAATAAAAGACAAATTCATTTACACACCCCATTAAGGAAAGGCTTCCTTAATGGTCCAGCCTACAGTCCTATGAGGAAGGCACCACTGTTCAAACAGACTGTCGGATAGGAAGCCTCTCCTTAAAGGGCTGTGTAGGAAACATTTGCCTACACCATCAGACCCATCACATTATGACTAAACATAAGGATAACTCAATCAGAACAGATTGTTGTATGTAAGTCACTCATGAAATTACGGAGAAAAGGCCCTAACCACCATAGTGTCACCCAATTACCCAATTCTATAAATTGAGACAAAGGAAATAAGCTGGTTCAACCAAGACAGCACCTGCAAGGAGGTTACGCAAACACAACTAAGCTGAATAGATCTTGTGTATTTTAAAACACACGACATCACAATTATGAGGCACAATAAAAGCGTTCATGTAAAGATCATGAGAGACTTGGGTAAACATTATTTGGGAGTAGAACAAAGAATGGGGAGGATAATAAAATAAGTTAGCTCAGTTTGGTTCGGTAGAACACAAAGAGCTGGGAGGATTACCATAAATAGGTTAGATGTTGCAGGATACTAGGGGTCATGGGAACTCTAACCTCAATTTTCGAGCTTCAACTCCTACAACCAATAGGAATCAACACCTCCACCTAAAGTGGTAGAATATGATTTTGAATCAAATGGGAGATTTAATTACTTTTGTGGGAAACTAATCTGCCAGCAGGAGTGCTATCCAACCAAATCTAATACACAAACTGACCAAGTGTTCTGGTTGTTTGGACTCTGATCGTCCAAACTGAGACTCAAAGTCATTTAAAACTTCATGTTTCTTAAACAAGTTTTGAAAGTTATGCTAGTCCTACTGATCAGTTATTGATGCCCATCGCCCACGCATTGTGATTTACTTCATGCACAGCCTCAGTATTTCATTTTGCAGTCCACATCGAGTCACTTCAATCAAGAATTCCAAACAAGAAGCTGAGCTCACACTTAGCCAAGCCTTATCACAAGAAGTTGGGGACAGCTGATACAAATCCTATTCCATCCTCCCCGATAAGGGCTTATCTTCCAAATAGTCCACAAAAATTGCATGCTTTATCACTGACCTGATACTTCACAAGTATCAATACTTTGGCACCATAGCCACTGCAATTTTATTCAGACTCTCAATAATGAGTAAATGGGGTTTCATACCCTAACACAGCCAATATAATAGGTTGGCTCTCCCACCAAACATGCCAGAGTCATCACTCATCATGTGGCTTCAAGGCAGTTGTCAAATGCGTGATATCCTGCACTGAAGTTTCACGCCCATTGCTTAAAATAAAACATTTTCCCCCATTTTATTGGTACAGCGAACAAAACAGATCTCAATCCTTCTGTTCATGGATGCAGTTATCTTTGTACCATTATACACTAAGTCAAACAAGGAATAAAAATTCCTTCTCAATAAAAATCCCTAAAAACATGCCAATAAATTAATTGCCAATGTAGAACTGGATGAGAAACTGAATCCCTCAATACTTCAGAAAATTCTAACCTTGGTGAAAGGGAGAAGGGGGTTATCATTAATATGTAGCATCAGAATCAGTGGGAGAAAGGGAAGTAGTTAAGCAAGAATTGTCCATTCATGTGGGATTGAAACTTACCTTTGCTTTCTGCTTTCAATAGTTGATTGTAGAAGGGAACACAACTGTCATTGTTATGCAGTTTCGAGATTCTAAACTTGATTGTACTGAGGAAGCATATACACAGAAACAAACCATATCAGTGTACTATTTTAAAGGGTCTGTCCATCCTACCCTCCTCTTGTATCTTCACCACTACCTGCCCCCTCTTTCTCATGAAATTTTCTAATTTTAAAATTAAAAACAAGGAAGTACCAATGAAGGATAGTGACAGTTCTGCTACAAGTGATATGATATAATATTGGGAAAACTTAGGTTTCGATGGTATGGAATGGACACAGGATTTAGGCCTAGTTGGTCAAAAAAATGAGCAAGAGAAATGAGATCCTAATACTGTAGAATATTTGTTAAAAGTATCAATGAAGGCTTGTGAGTTGTGAGCATAGACGGAAAGGGTTTGGGCATGGGTAGGGAAATTTCAGCAACAAGAATATAACATATGAATGAACAGAGAAGACATGACATTGATATGTTCTATTGGATGAAACAAATAGAACTTTGAGCATCATAATATTAAGAGATTTGGACTTGTACCCCAAACCATCTTAACAGCAATAAATCTTCATTGACTAATTGTGAAAATAAGTACGGGAGAACTTCCAACTTTAATAAACTCTTATCAAGATTTCTAGTATAACAGCAAACTCTAAAATATAAAAGTCCCACCAAGTTTGGTACAACACAGCTCGAGACAGCCAACCGACTATGCATGATAAATCACATTGATCATGTCTAATATAAAATCGAGCAGATGTCCATTTGATTCAATAACCAATCTTTAAAACCATGTTGATGCAGAATTCCAGCAGAAGAGAGGGAAAATGGCCAGAATAGTCTGCGGTTTGATCTGGTTCAATTTTGAACCAGTTTTCTAGTACTCCAGAAATCTTCAATCGTGGGATCCAGTTTGAGTCCTATTTCTATATTTATTTGTCATTAAGTCGTTACTAGTAGGCTGGACATAACAACTTGTTTGCTTTATTATACTTACTATGCTAATAAAAAAGGACCCCACCAATTGACTGGTCATTGGAAAGAAGTTTCGTTATCAGTTTGGAGTTGTTCTCTTTATTAGTTAAGGAGTCCGAATCAATTAAGGACTCCCAACATAGTCCATCAATTGGAAGGAGTTTATAGTCCTGTTTTGCTTCTGTTTTCCTTGGTTTTCAAAATTATAAACAATTATCAAGGTCTTCCAGCCCCCAACCAATTTGATGAATGAATGAAAGCTTTGAAGTTGTTTTGGTCTGTGGATTTCAAGTTTAATTCTAGGGGATTCAGAAATGTTGACTCAGGATTCAGGAGTGGCGCTGCTGTGGATTCAGTAACATGTTGTTGGGGTGTAGGTAGGATGAATCCTAAGTTCAGGCTAAACACCTCCCTTACAAGATCCCAAGTAGACCCAAGTCAAAAAATCAACAAAAATCAACCTTCTCAGATGAAGGTCAACCTCTAGCAATTACTCACAAATAAATAGAATAGATGATCAACAGAATACAACAATGATCTAATGGCCAGATTGAAAGTAATTGACGAAATAACAAATCTGAAATTGAGAATTCAGAAATTAAGAGATTTTAAATTAAACAAAATCAAGTTGTCAGATCACCCTAATACTCAGGTCAAATCTCACTCTAGGCTGTCTAAATCAAACCACAAAATATAAATCAGATCTAAGGGTTGGATTTGAACTAATTAAAAGAACTGCAAATATGAAACAGAAGAAATAGACAAAAAAGAGATTTCTTATAACCCGGATGAAGGTCCCTTTAGGTGAGGCCTCTAACTCCTCAAAAACTGATATAGATCTGATGGTCAGAAACTTACTCAGGTAGAGTGTCAATTCAGCAGAAAAATGCACTAAAAACAGAGCATTTGCAAGGTATGAAAAGAGACAACTCTGATGTTAGTCGACACTAACAGATTACTAAGATTAACAAAGGACTAGAGACGGGTGAGTTAACCCCAAACAGGGACTCAAACATTAACAGCAATATCGATTGATGAAAAGATTAGAACAGTAATGTAATTTGCAGAAAATAGGGTAAAACAAGAAGATAGAAAAGAGACTATGCTTCCCACCAAACCTGGACCAGAATCCAATTGGTCCCTATGGTTTCCTACCCCCTACTGAGTCGCACAGCAACATTGAAGCCAAAGCTCAATTCCTTTATTCATCCAAATTGTATCTGAGCCAATGACTCCTACAAGCTTTATACAGAAAAACTAAATCAAACTCCTACGCTGACTAGGAAACTCAAATCCTATTGCTAATAGCAAACGCAAGTGAAATAGGAAACATAATCCTTAAAGGCAAACATCTAAACAACTTAAATTAAATAAAAAACTAGCTAACGAGGTAAATCCCATTAGCTACCCATAGTTTAGGCACATTAAAGTGGCCCATTACAAAGAAAAACCATGGGATCAAAGTCCCAACACATAAGCCCAAAGCATATTTCCAATAAAATAAGCCCTTTAGGTCACTTATCTGCATCACATATTCTCAGCTGTGGATTCAGTAGCATGTTCTCTTCCTGATTCAATCTAATTTTTTGTTTTTAAACCCTCACTTACTGGTTTGATCATTTCAATCTAATTTCTGTAATACTGTTTCTGGTTCTAGCTTACTGTTTAATCTTCAATTAGATCTTAATTAATTGCAGAATTTAATCCCTGAAGCCAATGAATCAATTTCATTAGTCGTCTGGGTTTTGGTTTCCTACCAAGAGTGGAATTCTTCCATATTTTAAAATCTGTCCATCAGATTTCAATCCTGTTTGGCAGAACTGTTCTCCTGACTAAACAGAACAACTGACCTCAATTTAAGATTGATCAAAATTATTTTAACTGAGTTGTCAGATTTCTCCCATTCTGATTTGGTCCCTTGCCTTTACATGAGGTTCATAGCCCTAATCCCTTAGGTGATTAGAAACCCGCGATAGATAGATTGTTCTATCGCCAGCTAAAGATATATATACTTAATTGTGTCAACATTCCATAATGAGAATAAACTTCTTTAGCTAACTAATCCTAAAGTCTAATCACAATAGGTGACTAAAACCTATATACAATAGAAAACTCTAAAATACTTGGCTAAGAATACCATCCCATGCTCTCTCTCTCTCTCTCTCTCTCTCTCTCTCTCTGGAGTATATAAATCTCCCATACCCAGCTTCAAACAACCACTCAATCACCAAGAAAGCAGGATGAAACAGCGCCTTTGTATACAAATCACCAAGTTGATTGCCGGAGTTGAAATAAGCTTGTGGATAACTTCATATCTCGGTTCCCTTCAAATCATCCCACACTCCTAAGTAGTGCGGTGGAACATTACATTAGCTGCAATAGCCTAATCCATGTTGTTCCACAAGCATACAAGGAGGGTATCATTCTCATGCATCCACTTCTCATAGACTTTCATATCAGCAGGTTCTTTGGAATCAGCAGGAGGAGGGTCAGATTGGGGGTACTTCAGCTTCCCCTTTGCATTAATATAAACCTCGACTGCCTGAGCCCATAACAAATAATTTACAACTCCATTGAGTTTTATAGTGGTGATCTGGACATTGACATTGTCCGTGGAAGACTTGGGTTCAGTCATCATGTACTAAAGGAATCAACACATAAATAAATTCTGCCTAGCACGAACAGTCTTCGAACAGATTGCAATCCAACTCCAGTTGGATCTCCAAGCCTGGATATATGAAAATAGTAGCAAGGAATAAAAACCCCAAAGAATAACACTGATCTATATCGATTTCAGGCAAACCGCAGCACACTACTTCAAATCTCAAGTTAGAAATCCCAGAAATTGGGAGAATTTCAATAATACAATCTGGTGTTCAAACAGACCCCAAACCAGAATCGAATCTTCTATTTAAGACGGTACACAATCCCCCAAAACCTTAATCTGATCTGCTGGTCAGATCAGAAATCATAACAAAAATTGATTTTGAGAAAAGAAACTGAAAAACAGAGTATCGCCATACTTGTGTAGAAATCTGACTGCTGATAATCCAGACCTCTGATCAACTCCAAATCATAGTCGAGTCTGCTTGCCAATAATATGAATGAATCACCAAAAACAATAGGTTGGATATGCATTGGTGACACACACAGCTGCCGCGATGAGGAACCACAGAAACAGGTGTTGGAGCCCTAATATGGATTGAAATCAATATTGAAGTAGAGAATCCTTCATGAAAAGCCAGCAACTGGCAGTAGACATTACTCCCAAAGAATGACCTAGATTTCATGGATTATGGATATAAAACTGGGTTTACATTACAAATAGATGCAGAAAAGATGGCTGCACACCTAAAGAGAGAAAACAATGCAGAGCCTACAAAAATATGTATGGAGAGGATGCTAGTTCTGATACCATGTAATGATTCCAGAACTTACAAAACCAGAACCAAAGAAGGAGAAAGGAGAGGAAGATGATAGAAACCGAGACGTGGAAGAAAAGAGGCTGTGCAATAGATAAAGTGATCTATCGCCAGCCAAAGATATTAATACTTAATTGTGCCAACATTACATAATGAGAATAAACTTCTTTAGCCAACTAATCCTAAAGTCTAATTACAATAGGAGACTAAAACCTAATTAAAATATGAAACTCTAAATTACTTAGAAGAATAACATCCATGGTACAGAGGTGCATGGACACCCATGGTTCTCCAAATGATACACACACTCGAACAACAAGTTTAATGTCAGATAAGTGACACTCATAAGTCATACTTTCTATCAGCTTTAGTACTTTTTCCTATCTGAATTCTGATTTCCTTTTAAGGAAAAAAAATGTGGCAGGTTCACGAGTAGAGGGGTTTTTGGTGGTGAGAAAGAAGAACAAGACCATTCTCATATCTATAAGGCCACTAATGATTTTCCTTGGAAGTAAGTCAAATCTCCTCACAGCAACAGAAAGCCAGCAATGTCCCTGAATTTAATTAACCACCACTCCAAAGCATTTTCAAAGAGACACTGACCGGACAGACACTATGAGACATCAAGTTTAAAAAGAAATGAAAATCCAAAAATAATGCTCCTACCTTCAAGGCTGTCTGTTAAAATGGTTTTCACCATGAAAGAATGGTCCTTAGCAAGAAGATAAGTAGATAACTACATCGAAACAGAAATAAACCCAAACAAATCCAATCCAAGGTTTGAGATTTCGATTCTGACTGAAATTCAACCGTAACTCTGCATGTTTCGGCTGGCCATTTCGCTTGGCCATTTCGGTGGTCAAATGGCCATATTTTCGCTCGAAACTTCAGGGAAACCGTAATTAAGCATTTCTAAACATATTTGAACCTTTAAATAGTAAAAAACCACACCCAAAATGATAGTTTAGTTTCCTACCCTAGGTTGGCAGTGTTTGCCATATCCTGCTATATACTTTCTCAAATATAATCTATTCTACACATAATTTAGTATTAGAACATACAAAATTCAATGAAAACAATTAAAATATGCATTAGGGATGAAGAAAAACCACTTAATATTACGCAATGTCAAAGTGTTACAAGTAGTCAAGTACAAGTGTACAACCAAGGTTAAAACAACCCTACGAAACCGTTCCTCCAACTCTATGTTAATACCACATAGAGTTCCCCGGGAAGGCTCGAAACCCTTGGGGAAAAAGAGCATACCTCTAGGTTTGAATCTTACACAAATCTTCTTCAAATGTGGCAGTCGTTGTAGATGCGTTATAGTAGTCCCCAACACTCGTTCCACCAAGAAATGTAGGTGATTTGGCCAAAAATAACAAATCTGGATTTTTTTTGCACATTTTTCCCCTCTAACAAGCAAAACCACTCGAAACTCACGAAATGGGTTTGATGGAAACAATGCTTTTATATGTACTGTTTTGTACCGAAAAACAGAGTCGAAACCCTGCATTCCTACTGATTCGCACACAGTTCTGTTTAGACTTTTGTCACAACCAAAATATTTCGCTTTGACTTTCGTCGAAACAGAAACATTTCGTGAAACCTCGCTGGTTACGACCGAGATTTCAAACCATGATATTTCATTCTAAACAAGCCTCACAGAACCTAAATCCCAATCAGCAATAAACTAAAAGCAAAGTGCTATGATGAGATCGATAGTTGGAGCTAATAGATCAAAAGAAATGATGGTAAAAGACATGCACACATAGACAAGACAAAAATTTACGTGGTTCCGCCTTTGGCTTAAATCCGCGGGCAAAAACAGGTCACATTCAATATGTAGTGACTAGTGTACAAATGGTAGCAGCTCTCTCCCTAAAACCCAATTACCACCCAAATGAGTACTCTCTCTACTAAATGTCTCTTTAATTTCTACTTATACAAATAACTATACAAGAGAGCAGAGTTTGTACTAACTCTGAACAGTCCTTTCCCTCTCTTTTTATATAGAGGTGTCAAAAATAAATGTGAATAGTACTATATGGACCCCACATGTGTCTCCCACTTACCGTCAAAACTGACTCTCGCTATCTTGCATTTTCTATATTTTTGGGACTGCATTACTCTGTCTCTTATACATTTCCACGTGCATTAACTTCTGCACCGCTTTTACACCGTGTTATCTTTGTCTTATGAACCACCTCAGCATGGTATTTCCATGAGTCTTTGCTCGACATGCCACAGCATGCCACAGATAATCAAAAAATGCAGCCACACCATTGATGCAGTCATGAATGTCAAACAGGCATATCACAAAATTCAAATACGCAGCCTATAAAATTCAAAAGAAGCGTTAATGTTGGTGGCTGGTTACCCACATGATGGGACCCACCAACATATTTCCACCTCCCGCAATGGGGGAAAATTCAGAATTTTCAACAGACCATACTAAAAAGTAAAAACCAGCATACAAAACTTTAATTTAGTCTTCTCTACAAATGCCCCCAATGGGCTCTCAAGTGGTATCGACACTAGCACAAGGAACACGAGACATGTGCTCCTCAATTAATCAATCTTGGCAACAATCCAAAACAAACTCAGAATCTATGACAGCCTCATAATATTGAAGACCCCTGGATTTTAAAAAACTCTATTACGGTACTACCTCATAAAAAATAAAGAACATTCTTCCGCTTTCCTTTCATTACAACGAAAGCACCTTTCAAAACTCTCAAACTATTCCTTAAATCTGGAACATGCCTAACATCAGTCAAAGTCCTGATAACACCATCATCCATCTTGATTTTTGGATTGTGCCTATTCCTACAGTCTTGTAGGGTATATTATTAGTTTATTACCCATTAATACAATATCTCCATTAACAGACAGCTAGGTGGCAAACTAATCCCTATTGGGAAACATAGGCTAAGAACACCCTGAATCAAGTATCCACTCATTTTCTGAGTGCAAATCACCAACAGTTACTGAAAAAAACATTTTCAGCATGTGAGGAATTTTCCTCCACAACTTTAACAATAGAAGAATTATCAATGGATTTATCCTTAGTTTATTTTTAAGTTTTGGACAATTCCACTTAATGTGTCCCCTCTTATGACATTTAATAAGATTCAGTATCTTGATTATATATGAATCGACCTTTATTTTCATAACCCTTATTTTCACTTCTTCTCCACACTAGGCCTTCAGCCTATTCATCACTATTATTCCCAGACACCCTTTTTTTCAACTCTTGAGAGTTTAGTGAAGATTTAACACCTTCCATACTAATGGGGTCTATTACATATAGCATTGTACCAACAAAATGCTCATATGAAGGAGGTAAAGAACACACCAAAATACGGACTTGATCCTCATCACCAATTTTAACATCAATATTCCTTATATCATTTGTTGGTGGGTCCATGTGTACAGCCGCCAACCAACATTAACATCTCTTTTGAATCTCATGGGCTGCGTGTTTGCATTTTGTGACATACCTATTTGATTCATGGCTACATTATGATTATTTATGGCCTGCTGACAAAGACTCATGGAAACACATTGAAGAGGCGGTGCATAATACAAAGAGAGAATGGAGTAAAGTGGCGCAAAAGTTAATGCAAGTGAAAACACATACAAGGCAATGTGGTGCAATCATGGAAGCGTGAAAATGCGAGATACCAAGAGTCAGCTTTGACAACAAGGGGGACCCACACGTGGGCCCACGAGTACTATGCACAATTATTGTTCACTCCTGACACCTCTATAAAAAGGAGAGAGAGAGAGAGAGGACAGTTCAAAGTCAGTACAGATCATTGTTCAAGGAAACAGAATTGGATCACATCGACTGGATCCGATTCCAATCAATTCAAAAAAGCAGATTCGTATTGGATTTCTAGGGTTCAGTTTGATTCCAGCTGATTCCAACTGAATCGAAATCAGAATCGGCGGAGGAATAATTTGTTCTCGATTATGCTTGGTATAGACTCCTCTCTTGTTTAGTTTTTTTGTGAGCAGAAATTAGAAAGACAATTTGTAGAATAGTAAGAGAACTCATTTGGGTGTAACTGGATTTTGGGTATTTGGAAAATGACTATTTGTACATTATTCACTTTGTAGCAAATTCTTCATTTTGTCTTTGCCCATGGAGATAGGCCAAAGGCCGAACCACGTAGACCTTTGCCTTGTTTATGTGTGCATCTGTTGTTCATATCTTTTAACATCGCACTCTCTTAATCTCTTAACTCCAAATACCGATCCTGTCATAACACAAACAAATCTGAATCACATGAAATTACCATAAAATCCTTGCAACTCTGAATCTGTAAGAGTCTCAAAAATCAATGTTTCAAGGGGCTATACAGGCATGCTACCTCTTTTGTATCCTCAAAGCAAAGAACTAAAACTCAAAACTCGACCAGGTTTCGACCTTGGGAAAAACCAAGTTGGCTCGAGATATCTCAAGATCTCGGTCGAATTGGTGCATTTTCTTTTTCAACTTGAAACCTGGTTTCGGTGGGTTTTAGACCTAGTTTGGGTCTGAAACTTAGTACTCAGCCTATTTTAGGCCATTTAAACACAATGACACTATCAAATTTTGCAAAAACAAAGTCCAAATAGGAGTTTCACTTCAGACCCTAGGTTGATAGGCGACGACGCACTAAAATACCCTACTCTACACATAATTTAGTAATAGAAAGCAATCAAAACATTCAATTAATGTAAAACAACATAAATAAGCATTAGAAATGTTAAAGTGTACAATACATCAATCTACTTAACAATGTTACAACTATCAACCTATAAAATGTGATTGAATCACGCATTCAGTCCCCACTTGTGCCACATAGTCTTCCCATGTCATAGTGTTGTTGTAGTATTGCACATAGTTTGCCACAGTAGTCATATAAGAGTTGTCATCAACATATGCCAAGTCCCCTATCCTAGGGTATAGAAGAGGCGGTTGCCATGAGGCGTGAGATCCACTGCTACTGTCATATTGAGGCATGTATGGGTGTGGCTGATTTGGGACTGGGAATATGGGCCCAAAACCTGACGTAGTGTTTTGATTGTCGAACTCAATATTGACTGCCCAAACTGACCTTAGCCACTATATTCGGAACCGGTGCTCTCCTGGCCATAATCATAGTCATGATGAGGCTGAGATGCATGCCACGACTGACGCTCACTAGTAGTATCTATACTCATGCTTCCGAAACTTGCAAGCATGGTGTTCATACTCATGTCATCATGCTATGCCTGTGACTGTTTGCGACCCTTCTTTCTCTTGTACGTAGCAGGGGCACCATGGTCTCAATCTTGTGTGTCATGCACTAATCTTGCTTTGGTGTAGCTGAATGATGCCAACAGCAGCTTCTCCTACGAAATCCAGCTGAATAATGGTGAAAAACCAATGGCAGCAGCAGTGGAGCAGCCTCTCAGTCGAGATAGCTCGAGTTATCTTGAGATTTGGCACTTTTATAACTTAAGTTGGGTCGAGATCTGGGTCGACCCAAGATCTCGACAAGATATTGTAGTTTTTAAACTTGCAGGCCATCTTGTCTTGACCTCCAGAAAAACCGAGATCTCACTCAAGATCTTGCGAGATTTAGTTCCTTGCTCAAGAGGGGCTTCCTATGGTGCAGGAACACTCATGGGATCCATTTGTGTGCACTAGTGGGTCCACTAAAAAACATGCTGACATCACACAAGAGCAAACCAATAAGAAGCCTTTAGGGTTCCACTCTAAGAGTTCTTGTGCAACAATCGCAAACATGTGGACAACTTAGGTAACCAAGAGACCCAGAAAATTGTTTGCTCTTAAGGCTAGATTTTTATGCCCAATTACTTGTACTCCAATAGGATCAGAAGATTTTGTTAGTCATCAACCTGATGGCTACTCGCATGTACTTGGAATAACGTCTCATGGAATTTTCTTCTGTAATACAACAACAACAAAGTCTCATGGAATTTTCTTCTTTAATATAGTCAAAATTTTAAGATAAATTTAATTTAGGTCTTGTTTGTTTGGTTGTAAAAGTTTTCGTGCAAATGATATTTTACATGAAAATTGTCCACAATGAAAAGTTCTCTTACTTTCTCATTGCACTTTTTTATTGGTATTTTACATTAATACAAACAATCGAAAATATTTACAAGAAAATTTTCCTTCTCCACCTTTCTACATAGAAACAAACGGAGATGAAAAAAGGCCAGGGGCAGACTCACTCACAACACTACTAGAAGTCAAACCTTATACAAAAGCACTACATTGAAGAGAGGATGAAAATCCCGAATACAACAAAGTTC
The DNA here is from genome assembly GCF_018873765.1 of Telopea speciosissima. Lineage (NCBI taxonomy): Eukaryota > Viridiplantae > Streptophyta > Magnoliopsida > Proteales > Proteaceae > Telopea > Telopea speciosissima. The sequence goes on along the minus strand of NC_057917.1, from coordinate 62,023,623 downwards.
ATGTGATGGATGCCTTTGGATTCCCTGAAAACCGAAAACTATCAAATAGGATAATACTCGTCGTCTTCATCACTTAACATAAAAGATCCTTCCTTAAAATATCCAGAGGATAAAATTCTCGACTACAATGAAAAGTTCATTTGATAAATGCATTTGGATTCCTTGAAAACAGAAAACTACTTGGAAGACTTGTCTTCTTCATCTCTTAACATAAGGATCCTTACTTGTCTTAAAATTCCTACCATTGCACTCCCTCCAACCTACATGAGGAGAAAAGATCAAAAGAAGGTTAAAGTACTCAACCCCAAGGAGCAAAGATTTGACCAATCCTACCCGGGTCTCACCGAGTTAGGAATAACCCAACCCGTACATGAAATGGCCAAGCACTGAAAACTCGCAATGGGCAGTGAATAACTGAATAAGAGGGTGTGCAACATATTTGCTACTTGCTTCTCCTATAAAACACATATGAGGTATAAATGTATAATTACAGCACTGAGGGTAGGATGATCAACTACCAGTATTTTATAAAAGTACGAGGGAGACGTTACAAAGAAAATGAGGACTTTGAAAGAAAATAAGAGGAAAATCCCCATCCCAAAAACCATCAAGAACAGATTAGGATGAACTGGTGAAAAACAATTCCTTCATGCCTTACTCCCAATAAGTTTTCAGCATTCAACCAATTCTGGCACCTTCCAACAAATCATTCCCCAAACCATCATGAACGGATTAATGAACTAATGAAGAACAATCTCTTCATGTCCACGCACCAAATATGTTTACTGCCAGCATCCAACCAATCCTGAACTGATTAGTGAACTAATGAAGAACAATCCTTTCATGTCCACGCACCAACAAATCAGTCCCCGAACCATCATGAACTGATTAGTGAACTAATGAAAAACAATCTCACATGTCCACGCACCAAATATGTTTACTGCCAGCATCCAACCAATCCTGGTACCATCCAACAAATCTAGAAGCCTCACCATTCACCAGAGACTACAAGACCATCAACCCATCCCCGAATCACTTCATATCAACTCCGCAGGATTCTCATATCTGATACCAGGCTAAAAATAATCAGGAACTCCTTTCAAAGAGTGGTATGCTCACAACAAGATCCTCCCAAGTCTGACCCTATTTACTTGGCCTACTTCAAAGGACTTTAAGTATTTTGAAAATAATTGCATGCCATAGGAAGGGTCCACCTTCCCACCCAAGCCAGCAGATGCTCTGGTGCATACTTGCTAGAAGTACCTGACTCATTACTCACCCTAACTTCTTTTTCCATCTTGTGTACCTTATTTGCTAGATCTGCAACACAACCTAGCTTCCTGCCTTGTATCAAGGTCTATTATACATTTGATTGTAATATTTTGAGTGCAATAATATTTCTTTAACAATTACACATTTTATTATACCATTGATTTAGAAAGAGCAGTAAAGATTTAATAGGAAACAAATTAACAAACAAAGAAATCAGTGCCAAGTAGATAAAAAAAAAAATTTAATGAATGGCGTGCAAACACCCAATATCATTGAATGGTACAATAAAATGTAACATCCAAAAAGTATAAGCTAAAAGAGAGTAAAACATAACACAAAAATCCTTTTCTGCCCAAATTATTTAACATGTACCAACCTGGCAGTAGTACAAGAAAGGTTGAATTTAAAAATCTTTCTTATGGAAAAACTAAAAAGCCTGAACTACAACCGAGGTTCTCAAATAGAGGCAACTAAAAAAGCCCTTGAACTTAGAACTTACTGCAGCTTTTGATGCATCATGTGAAGCTAGAGCAACATCCAGTAACAGAAGGCATATGTGAAGAGCCGTTGTCTGCACACCAAAATAAAAATTAAGACAGCATAAACATCTTCACAACTACAAAAAAAAAAAATGGTGAATACATGTTATACCTCATCTATGGGTTCTATATTCTGATATAACGGTTCCAGAACTGATAGTGCATTTGCATATTCATGAAGATGGAACAAGATAACAGCCTGTAGAAGATACCAAATCAACAATAATATTTCAACCAAATCGATGAACTACAGAGGTCACAAGTGCATACGATGTTCAAGGTAGCAACAGAAGTGTCAAATTCATCTGTGTAGGCAATACTGGAACTGTTTGCAGCCAAAAATTGATGTGGTGTCACAGTGCTTCCTTTAGGCCCTGAAACAACATTATTACCAACACTGCCAGAAACTTCCACTTGCTCTCCTGATGCACAAGCAAGCTCTTCACTTCTTCTCTACACCATTATAAAAATAAGCAACAGTAAGAGGATGTATATAAAAGATATACATAAAATGAAAAGTGAACTTAACACTACGTCATTACTGCCAAATCAATTCAGTCAATCACTCAATCCCCACTTACACAAAATAATCCAATAGCCTATTACATAAATTAAAAACGAATTTTCCTTCAGTTCTTAGCAATCTCCAGCTACTATAAAAAACTTAAAAAGAAAAAAAAAATTTGAAAAAGTATCTGGCCCTTTATCTAATCTAATCATATAAGATCTGATTATTTGCTCAAAACTAGCCATAGACTAGATAAGCAGAAATACATCCAAATAGTATATATATATATATATATATATATATATAATTCATCCTAAAACAAGATAATAAGTCTTAATAAATAAAACAAATTAAGTAGTTCTTGGGGAGATTGATGATTGATGATTACAAGCCCAAGGTCCCGGGTTAAAGTCCCGTACCCTTATTTTTCTCTTCCAATACCCTCAACTGATTAAAAGGCTTTTATCACAAATGAGAAACCACTACTTATTGATACTTCTTGACACCAAATACAGCTAGAGGTTTTTTCTTTTTTATCCCCATTGCCATAAATCACAAGTAGTGATGGCATGAATCAGTTTCAGTATGGATCATGATCACCAACTCTGACCCCATTTTAATGCAGATCCGGGGTTCCGAAACCCGACTCAGATCACTTATGGGCCCACCATAAATAATAGATTGTGATCAATTGAGAGGAATGGCAATCTCATAATGTTGGAGATATAAATCACATAAATAGGAACTAAGGGGAAAAGTCACGTACTAAGGTAAGAAGGGCAATCTTGGAATGAAAGTTAGGACTTAAGACCAGGGATAGTGGGGAATAAAAGCTAAAGGAATGGGTATATTTGGAAAGTTAAATAAAAATTATAAACAAAAGGGATAAAATAGAATCGTTGGGAGAGGGGGTCATCGTATTCAACCTTGAGACGAAACTGCAACTCGCGGAAACCAGATTTGGTCTCAAGGGAACTTACTCAACTGAGCTTTGTTTACTCTGATATTTCAATCAAAGAATCATAATCCAAAGCCCTCATGAATCCCACTAATTTCATATCCAAACAATATGTTCCTAGCAACGAATGGCGGCAACAGATCTGGCGGAATGGTCTCTCAACCAGATCAGATTCCTGGGTTACTCACGATAGGAATGCCGAATGGGATGGGTTTTTTACTGCTTGAATTCCACCCAAGAAAGGGGCTCCTTCAACCCTAATCGCAGGGAGAAAAGAGAGGAAAGAAGAGATAATGAGGGCCCAAAACAGGCCCTGCTGTTACCGCCAGAATCAGGGGAGAAACCAGAAACAAAGAAGAAGCAGACGAAGATATCAGGAGGGGAAAGAGGGGGTCACACAACCTGATTCGTACCAAACTGGTAACAAAAAACCAAACCTTTCATTCATTAAAATCTGCTTTCTACTTGCACAATTACATGTATTTAAATAATAAAAAAAGAAACATACTATAAATTGGAAACTCAAATTAATTAGGAAACTAAATCCTAGTGTCTATCTCCTGCTTAAATTATTAAAATAAAAGATTGCATGTTAGTCCCAAAATAAATAAAAATCCTAAAATCCTACTAGGACCCAAATTGGACCCGGTTCAACTTCACATGGATACCCAAATGGGTTCGGATCGATCCAAGGCAGTGCAACTGCATCACTATTGATATTGAGTATAATACTGACATTAACCTGCACCACCCTGTATCAAATTTCTGGGCTTAAACATCATATCTGTCTGGTCTAGCTATATTTTTCCTGCAATCCATTACCACCCTGCCGCATTAACAGCGGAGAAAGACAAGGCATGAGCATCAAGGTAATATGCATGAACATGGACAAAACGTCGCAATTTAACACAGAGATAGAGTGCACGACATGGCAACCATCCGAAATCTAGACAAAGGCATACATCAGTGCAAATGCTTTTGCATGCAAAGTAGGTGGGTAGACGGGTGATGGTAATTAGGTTATTTACTATCTCAAAGATAACAGAATTAGGTTTTCCTTTGATTGCAGGTGAAAGTGAAAATATGTTTAAAATATAATTAAACATGGAGGAGATTGCAGATATGGCAAACAATAACAGCATAATACTAATATATGAAAAAAATAATGTCATTCTGGTGAGCAAGAGGCAAAAGTAAGGGTTTTTGTCTTCATCTTTGTATCTACACAAGTTGCAGAGTCTGTTGACCACAATTGCTGCTCCAGTTGTGACAAAAACAGAAAATAAGTAAGTCCTTGTATTTTTTTTCCTTTTCTTCTTCTTCTGTCGTTTTCCCCTTCTGCTTCTTCTTGTTCATCATTGTTTTACATGTCCTTCATCTTCTTCTGCCTTCTTTTTCTTCTTCAACCTTCCACATTTTTCTTCTTCTGCTGCTGCTTCTTTTCTTCTTAGTTGCTGATTTCAAGATTTCCTTAAGAAAGGGTTTTGCTTCTCCATCTTTTTCCCAAAAATGAAAAAAATAAATAAAAGCAACATACTGCAACTGCTACCTTCTCTTCCTCCTCCTTCAAGCAGCTATTATTTTTTATATTTTCCCCCCTACTTACCCAACTGGTCATAGGAGCCATGTCTAACCAAGTGCCCACCCATGTCAACACGTATGTCCATGTCACAAACATGTCAACATGCGAAAACACACACCAAAATGTCATGTCCCATACATCATAGGAAAAAAGGAAGAAAAGAGAATATTGGACCAAAAAGCATATGTTCAAGTCAACAAATAGCAGAGTACTCGAGTTCAGGTCGAACAATGTGTTTGTCTTCATAATTGGGGATAGAAAAATCAATAAGTTCATATTGTATGTGAGTCATAGTTGTCAAGATGTTGCCTAGGTGTCTAGGCTCTTCCTTGGGTCCAAAGTGACAACACTCCTAGTTGACACGTCACGAGTTTACATTGATTTATGTTTATTGCTTTGTTTTCCGATGAATATGCTTATATTATATCTCCTACATTTTGTTTATTATGTTGATTTTCTCATTTTAGGTAATTACTAGCATACTTATATCATATTGCATTGATATGGATTCTATATTTCTATGTTGCATATAAACATAAGGGCAAGAGATTGCTGCCTGGTAGAGTTTACATTGATTTATGTTTATTGCTTTGTTTTTCGATGAACATTTTTATATTGTATCCTATACATTGTTTATTATGTTGATTTTCTCATATTAGGTAATTACTAGCATACTTATACCATATTGCATTGATATGGATTCTATGTTGCAAATAAACATAAGGGCAAGAGATTGCTGCCTGGTAGCGTAGCCCCTGCACAGCTGCACTAGAACGACGGCCAACGAGAGTGCGCTCAGGGGCATATACATGGATGAGATTTCTTATTTCACAGGGAGCTGGGTGGTAATTTGTTGCGCTCATGTGTCTGGGCCCAGGGGCTACGCGACCAGGCAGCGTTCTTTTTCCGTAAACATAGCTATATAAAATTTCATTGTTAGATTACATATAGTCTTATACTGCACCGCCTAGGCCGCCCAGGTAGGCGCCTTGTCGCCTAGGCAACCCTCCAACACCTTGGGTCTCTTAGTTGCCTTGACAACTATGATGTGGCTTCTTACATTGTCAATTTCTAGTTCTTTAATTTCCTCATTCAATTGTTCATACATTTGCTGCTTTTTTATCCAAGATTAGAGCTAACCTACATCTTCTCTGCAAGGTGCAAATACTTAATTCTGAAGTTTTTAAAGATTAAGAAGAAAGTAAAGAAAACCTAAGCACTCCTCTTGTAATTCAATAGTGGTATAAATAATGGCCTGAAGGTTAGGCAAATGCAGATCCTACCCAGATTAAAAGGGTATGAAACCTGCTCTAGTGGGTGCGCATAGCCATCCCTAATCTTGGACTTACCCATTGGTCTCCCTCCCCCAACTCCCCCCTCTCCAAAAAAAAAATTTGTCAAAACATGTTTTACCTTCATTGAATCTCCAGAAGTGCTATTGGGATTTGGAGGGAAAATCACCACCATGAAATGCACCATGAGCCTTTTTCTAACTCTAAAATTCTTTTAACTAGTATTCAAAAAGTATTCCTTTATCATTGTTTGCTACTACAAGAATTTTAATAAGTTTTGAAACATAGACTGCTTAGAGGAATATCTAAAAACTCTAAGTGCTCAGCATCATCTGCAATCATTTCCTCACAGTTGCTGCAACAATAATTACTATTCATTTCTTCATCTCATTCCACATGGAACACAGTACTAATAATTAATAACAGAAACAAATCCCACTTCTGAATATATTTGGACAGAAATCTACCATCAAAAACCAATTCTAGAAGGCACATTGTATCTAAACAAATTATGACCCCTGAAGAAGACACAAATGAGTCACATAATGAAGTCCCCAAGAAAAAAAGGGGTCAGTACAACAACTCAGCAATATCCCAACTAAATGGGGTCGCTACATGGATCATTTCCCTCCAATCAGCTCTGTTCGAGGTCATACTAGATACAAGGCCTAAGCTATGCATGTCTTTCCTCACCACTTATCCTAAGGTCAATTTAGGCCTACCCCTGCCTCTTTTAGTTACTTTTATCTGAATCAATTCAGTCCTTCGTACTGGAGCATCCAAAGGCCTCTGTTAAACATGGCAATGCCACCTCAAACGACTTTCTCATAGCTTATCATGTACTGTATCGGAGCTACTCCCAAACCAGCTCTGATATGATCATTCCTTGCTTTATCCTTCCTAGTTTTGCCACTAGTCCATCTCAACATCCTCATCTCCGCTACACTGAGTTTATCTATATGATGCTTCTTAACTGCCAAACATTCCACACTACACATCATAGCTGGTCGTATGACTGTCCTATAAAATTTTCTTTTAAGTTTTGAAGGAATACACCAATCACACAACACTCCGGACGCACCTCTCCACTTCATCCATCCCATTTTAATTCTGTGTAAAACATCATCCTACACTTTCTTTATTTATGATTGAGCCAAGATACCTAAAATAATCACTTTGCGGAATCTCCCTCTCATCAATTTTCACCACCTCATTGGCGACCCAATTTAGCTGAGATTTTCCTGACTTCCTGGGTTGTGCCTTTTTCCTCTACTTGCATTTCTCATTTCTCCATTCCTCTTACTTTCAGTTCTCTACTTTTGTGTGGACCTCAGTTTTCCCGACTTTGTTATGCAAGGATCCATGTAGCCGACCCCATTTAGTTGAGATAGGCTGAGTTTGTTGTTGTTTGTTGTGTGTAACCAAAGTTAAACACCATATACTCCATCTTCGGTCTCCTTGTCTTAAAACCTTTTGATTCCAAGGTCGATCTCTATACCTCTAACTTGGCATTAATCTCTGCTTTTGTCTCATCCACCAGAACAATATCATCTGCAAAAAGCATACACCAAGGAACCTCATCTTGAATGTCTCTGGCTAAATCATCCATGATAAACACAAACAAATAAGGGTTTAAAGCTGATCCTTGATGTAACTAAATTGCAATTGGGAATTTACTACCTTGGGCCCCCACAGTTCTTACACTTGTCACCACACCATCATACATATCTTTAATTATGTCCACATATTTACTTGAAACACTTCTCTTCTCTAGTACTTGCCAGATTAACTCTCTAGAGACTCTGTCATACACTTTTTCTAGGTCAATAAAGACCATAAAGAGATCCTTCTTGCAATCTCTAAATCTTTTTATAATTCTCCTAATAAAATAAATTCCATAAGTAATAAATACCAATTTAACCCTCCTATTTAAAGGCCATCAAAATCTAAAATGTCCTAATGTAACTTTTAAGAAGTATATTCAACGACTTATTCTGAAAATCATGTAAAAACAGAGAGAATAAGATTCCGAAAGGCGAAATTCTAAAAAGAATATCATTTTGCAAAATTTTGCATAGTTTTATCAAGAAGCAAAAGGATAACACCAATTTCCATTTTTTTGCATACCTTAACTTTATTAAGCACTTCAAGTAGCTTCCTTGGATCAAAACAACCATCACGAAAGTACTCCACAACAGCAATATTATGAATAACCTGAAAAACATAAATTCATAACATAAGCAATAAAGAATGTCAAGATCAGATGATGTTCTTAGCCTTTTAAACTTGAATATGTTTGGTAGCTTTCTTTCTGTACTGTCCCATTTATAGCTGTGAACTACAAAAGCTACAGCAGGGAAGCACTTTTTCTGTCACTGTTAGTAATGGAGCAATAGAATCTCACAGCAAATTTTGATTAATTAACATCCAATCTATATCCACATGGTGCTGTGAAGTATCAGAAGTCCTTAGTTAAGTCATCAGCAACAATTCAAATATCAATTAAAAAGAAAATGGATGGCAGTAGCAGAACGGCAGTTGTGTCAAGCCTGGCAAAATTAATTGCTACCAAATGGAAAGCCTACTTGGGACTCAAATTTTGCAAACAGGTAGGCTCCACCTTCCCTTGTCTATTTGTAACAACATGACCAAAAAGTCAAAGGTGGCGACTAAACAAATTCGAGACAAAAATACACAGAAATAAGTCCAATAGAAGGTGGGATAAAGGTTGAAATGGATCACTAAATTGGACATGTTGCTAATCCATAAGGCATACTTATCCAACTGCAGGAACCTGACATACACCCACCATTGGCTCAAACAGGCGGGTTGCTGTGCGCATGGTTCAAGATTTCGCGAAATATTGCCGATATATCGGCATATTTCAGAAATTTCGAGCCATCCGAGACGAAATGCCCAGGCGAAATGGAAAAAGTTCGTATTTCAGCGAGATTTCGAGATATTTCAGGGTATTTCAGTCATGTACCGAAATATCGCCGAAATCTGCTACAATCACTTAAAGCCTCACGTGACTCTGAGTTTAAATACAGAATCTCGCAAGTCTTGGTAGAAATTTCGACCGAGACCTGCAAAGAGCTCTCTTTGCTTCAGTTTTTGGGTTTCATCCACTCCTCCAAGCCTCATTCAAGCATTGTGTGGCATCATTCTCGACGGATTGTCGCCGGAAACACGTCGGAGCCTCATCCAAGCACATCCTCCAAGGATTTTTCACTATTTAAGGTAATTCTTTTTTCTCTAAAACTACTTTTTTTGAAAATAGTATGTTGAATATATGTTGGATGGTGATGATATTAATATATGTTAGACACCTGAGGACGATCTAAAACCTCACGGTGTCGAAATTTTTTTTCCATATGTATTTTATTTTTTTAATTTTCTGATTTAAAAAATTGATTTTCCTACAACAAAAATAGTTATAAATTAGGGGTAATATAAATTGGATGGGAATCAATTGAATATATGTTAAACACCAATGGCCAATCTACGGCTTCACGGTGCCGAAAATATTTTTCTGCCCATAAATAATTATTTTTATTTTTAGAAATTAAGAAAAATATTTAAAAATTCAAAAAAAAAAAAAAAAAAGGAAAAATATTAGGTTTTGGTTTGAAAAATCATGAAAAATATGAAAGTAATTTCTACATGCTTTTTAAGTGCATTAGATATATATTATGTTTAATCATTTCGGTTTTGTAGTATTAGGTCAATATTTATATGAAAATTATTTATAAAAATTGTTTTTAATTATGAGAAAAATATAAGGGTTAGGGGAAAAATATTAAATAGCTATACAATTGTTTTAGTATTCTCAAAGTCTCAATTAAAGTGCTTTTACATTAAGTTTTTAATCATTTGTTTTACTTACACTGCAGTAAAAAAATATTATTATGGCAGATCGTGAAAGACAACATGCGAAAGGAAAGCAGAAGGTAGGGGAAAGTAATCAACAGAGGGAGCAGAGAGAGCAGAGGCCAGCTAGGCAGGCTAGGGGTGACATTGCATGGTTACATGGCACTCCAATTGATGGGGATACGAGAAAATCACAATGTAACTATTGTCACATGAAGTTTTTGGGAGGTGGGTCCAGTAGACTTAAACACCATCTGACTGGAAGATCTAAAGATGTTGTAGGTTGCCATATGGTCCCTACTCAAGTAGCTAGGGAAGTTGGTGACAGTTTGAGGGGAAAGAATAAGAGGAAGGTTGACAAGCAGAGGGTAAGGGAACAACTTGAGGAGGCAGTGAGGAGTTCAATGGGAGGAGGAGAAGGAGAATACCATGATGAAGATGATGACTCTGATGATGATGACAGTGATGACCCCATCTATGTGCCTGAAGATATACAAACACCACAGGAGGCTAAGGACTTTCGACGGTCTGTTTCGAAAAGTAAAGTTAGTTTTCGATATGATCAGCAGAGACAAAGAGTAGGGGGTAGTGGAGGAGCTGGCACATCTGGAGGTTCTAGAGTTGGTGGGTTGTTGAATCCTTTTAAAAGATCACAAAGTATGAAGACAACTCCAACACCTCTATCGGTACCAGTACCACCATCAGCATCAGATCCTAAACTACATAGGAAGAAGGGAAGCACTCGACCAAAAATCAAAGAAGCATGGAAGAATATGAAGGGGTTAGTGAAAGAGTCAATCGCTAAGTGGATGCTATACAATACCATCCCAGCAAACACCGCACAAGGCCCCCATTATGATACCATGATTGACACAATTGCAGAGGCTGGCCCAGGGGTCAAGGGGCTACCCCATATGAGGTAATGAATGTTTATTTACCTCAACAAAAGTCTGAGATTGATGAGTACATTGGTGAAATGAGGAGTATGTGAGAGACATATCAGGAGACTATAATGGCAGATGGTTGGATTGGGCCTACAAGAAAGTCCATCATCAATTTTATGGTCTATTGTGATAGGAGGACAGTTTTCTTCAAATCTGTGGATGCATCCAAAGAGATAAAGGATGCAAAATACAGGAAGTGGTTGAAAAAGATGTAGGAAAAGAGAATGTTTTCCAGATTGTAACGGATAACGGAAGCAACTTCAAGAAGGCTGGTGAGAAGATGATGAATAACAGTAAGTACTGGCTCTTTTGGACTCCTTGTGCGGCCCATTGCATTAATCTAATGCTAAAGGATATGGAGAAGTTAAAGTTGGAGAAGACTGTGGTGGAAAGTGCAAGACAAGTCACCAACTTTGTATACAACCACTCCTTTGCACTAAATCTATTGAGGGAAAAATGTGAGGGTGACTTGGTGAGGCCGGGCATCACTAGATTCGCCACAAACTACATTGCCCTCAAAAGCTTTGAGACAAAGAAGGTCAGGCTGAGATCTATGTTTGCTTCTCAGGAGTGGTTTGGATAAAAAGAGGTCCAATACCGCAAGTGGGAGGGAAGCACAGGCAACCATGTTCTCTGAGGAATTCTGGACAAAGCTAGGCAAAATGGTGAAAGTTTTGGAGCCAGTAGTTAAAGTTCTACAGATAGCAGACTCCGCTCTCAAAGGCCCCATCATGCCAGTCCTATATGCTGCCATTGACTTAATGAAGGATAGTGTCTACAATGTGGCTCCTCGTAGTAGCAAGCACTTCTTGGATATTATCAATGCTCGCTGGGAGATTCAACTTATGCATCCACTGCATAAGGCTGGTGAGTAATTTGTTTATGTAACTAACTTATATCTTAGTAATATTACTAATTACCTATGCATTTGACAATATCTCATTTCTATATGTCACTTTTCAGCATACTACTTGAACCCCAAGTATCAATATAATAATAGGTTTGGGTTGGATACTCAACTTATTGATGCTGTGAAACAAGTAGTAAAAAAGTTGGAGCCAGATGGTAGACTAAAATTTATATGCAACAATGAGGTGAGTCTTCTAATTCATTTGGAATATAATTAGTAAGTAGTAATTAGTTCATGAGTCATTACTAATTTTCCACATGGGTATAGACGAAGATTTTTAGGGATGCATTGGGGAGTTTTAGAACCGATGTTGCAGTACAAGGCAGAGCACGCGGTGATGTTGGTACTCAATTCAATACCTTATTCTTTTAAATTACATATGTATTGAAAGTTGAAAGTTGTAAAAATTTTGACACATGTCTTTTTTTGTTGTAAACTTGTAATGCAGCTGAATGGTAGGTGTTGTATAGGGAATCGACTGAGAATTTAAGGAGAATAGAAATCAAGGTCCTTGCCCAAACATGTTCTGCATCTGGCTGTGAGAGGAACTGTAGTACGTTTTCGCTCATCCACTCCAAGAGGCGCAACAGATTGGGTTCCAACGTCTATCTGACATGTAAATGTGCACTACAACTTGAGGCTGAAACTGCAACACATACGCATGGGACATGAGGGACAACGGGGCACTATTGACCTCGCCGACATCTTTCAGGTTGACTCAGATGATGACCCTATTGTTAATTGGGTGAGGGATAGAGGTGAGCCAGTGTTGGATCAGGAGGGAGGTAGGCCAGACCCCGTGATAGCTTCTGAGATGGGTGCTGATGTGGATGACTATATGGCTGACGAAGGTCAAATACACGCACGGGAAGCATCACCCATACCATTCCAGCCCACAAGTGGCAATGCTGATGAGGATGATGACTTGTCCAGGTCCTCAGGTGGTACCGGCAGGAATCAGACACAGACTCAGACTGAGACTGAGACTGAGACTGGAGCTGATGGAAGTGATGGTGATGGTAATGATGATGGCAGTGAATCAGTGATAATGATGATGATGGTGGTAGTGGTGGTGGTGGTGGTGGTGGTGAAGCATTTGATGGAATGCGAGAGCCTTATGTGGTAGACGAGCAGACGGCGCCTGTAGAACCTGTCCGATTCACCGGACAAAAACAATTTGATCATGTCACACAAGATACGGACCACGGTGCACCTGAGGCCCCACCCGCACCCTCATGTACCCCCTTATCATACACCAGGAAGCGTAGGGGTTGGCAGACACAGGCTGCTGATTATATGGATATTGATGAGTAATCTAGCCCTATTGGCGGATTGGGTATGGGTGATAGGGAGGGAGGATCAAGTGGGCATTGGTGTGCCCCATCTTTTGACACACATACCACTCCATCGTCATCGGATTATAGTGCATCACAACCTCAAGGTGGATATGGATATGGATATGGGCAGTTCGTTGGGGACTATGACTCCCAGTCCTAGTACCAGCCCCAGGGACGTACTGGATCATCTTTTGTGGACAACATCTTTTCATACCCTATCTACCCAACTCACCAGCCATATATGATGCCAGCGCCGACATCACATCATACTGGATCAGTGGGTAGTCATGGTTCTTCTTCACAGTCACAGATTGGTTACCAATATCCTAGGATAGGTTACCTTCCGTATGTTGATGACTCCATTTACATGGCAATTGTGGATGACTACACTCGTTTCTTCTCCGAAACTATACAATGGTCCACGTATGTCCTTCAGACAGAGAGCAATGGGCGTAAACTCCAGCAGAGCATAAGTGGGGTCGATCCAAAAAGGCATAGCAATTATTATTAGGATTTGTTTCATGACAGTTGTGAGTTTTGTGACTTGTGACTTGTGACTTGTGGGTTGTGAACTTGCGACTTTGTGTATTGACTATTGAGTATTGAACTAATGACTTTATGCACTAATGAATTTTTTAGTTTAAAGTTTAAACTAAAGGCTACATTTGACTTTATTTTTATTCATTACTTTGTTTCAATTTGTTATTATGTCTTTGAGTACTTATACAATGTGTATTTAACTATTTATACATCAGGGTCCGACCGTACACTGTCAATCAAGGGTGCAAACCCAAAACACCACTTTGAGTTCACTTTTTTGCAATATGAAGGTTTAAATGTGTTTATTTAGCTTAAATAAAGGTGTACATGAAGTATTAGGCCTTAATATGGCCAAAAACCCATCGAGATGGAGTGTCGAAATATGACAGAAAAAATACCATATTTCGGCAAAATTTGGGATATCTCGACCAGCCCGAAATGGCGAGATTTTAAACTATGGTTGTGCGGCTTGTGCCAGGACTAGCAAAATAATCATGCTGCAAGACTTTTGCCAAAAGAAGAAGGACAAAGAGAAGGCCAACACAATCAAGAAACAACACCTTCAAGCAAACAGAGCAATACCCACTATAATGTATCTCCTTCGAATTGACAATTTTCTCACACTTGTTTAATTCTCACTAAATTAGTAATAAGCGTCTGTAAGAGGTATTCCTTTAACATGTTAAACACAATAAATGACACAGGAGTACAGGACAACATAAAATATATCAATTCCTCCAGAATTGACCAATGATCAGATCATTAGTAGATCCAGTATGTCCAAACTATGTCACTTATGGAACATGTACTGATAATCTTAGGTAAAAGGTCTTTCAGCCAACTTGTCAACAAAGACCTTCTTCAACATACCAACTAGTTTAGCCACAAGGACGAGCATCTGGCAATTCAAAAGGTCTAAATTGGTCATGTAACACCCCAGCCCCACACCAAGCCACGATATTGTTCACTTTGGGGTGAACCCCTCACAGTATTAAAACGAGTCGTGACCTTGGAGGAGTGCGTGGGGCTATCAACTAGCCCAGTCTCTTCCCCCTAGCCGATGTGGGACTAAAGAGCTTGGCCCCCTCAACGCCTCTCCCGTTTCTTGCCCAACCTTTAGGGCTCAACGGATCTAGGCCATTTCTTGGGCATGACAAGTCATGTTCAAATTCCATGTCTAAATTCAAATTCAATCATAAAACACCCCCCATGTAGTGCCATCTTTCTATTGTATCTTCACTTTTCCAGCCATTTGCTTTTTTTCCCAATCATTTAAAAAAAAAAAAACACTTGACTATTTAGTTTTTAATGAATCTTTAAAACTGTCACCCCATATGGCCAACTCCATTGGGATGAAAACTTGAAAACTAAGTAGGGGACCTGAGACCTGCCTGTCACAATGTGGGTCCTACCTGATATACCACATGGCAAATATTAGGGTTGTATCAAAACCTTCTTTAAATAGTCCAAGCTGGAAATCTTTCCACATACATTTTCATCAGTGCAAAATAATACAATAAAGTCCAGTATTTCCGTAAATGACAATCACTGGTGAGGAGAAAAGAAAAAGAATAAGAACATTATCAATATTTTCAAAAATGGAAGAGATGTCACACCATCCTCCCTTTTCAGTCAATGATCCGAACAGTCCTTCCTAGTGTTTAATGCTAATTTATTATAAAAAGATGATGCGCAACATGGTGCCATAGTATGCTGTTACCTTGTGTAAGAACTCAAAATTGTAGGCATCCTAGCTTCAAATCCCTCTATTTGCTTCTATTGTGATGAAATTAAAAAGTATTATATAACATTAGATTTGTTAAGAAATACTCAAGCAGCATTTACTGTGCAATGATATTTAACTTATATGGGTAAACAAAGACCCATATATCAAGTCTCCAACACTGTTAATCTTTATTAAAAATAAAAGCCAGTGGTCAAAAGTTCCACGACAGTCCAAACATTTCAAACATCAGAACCAGCCGATCTGCAGACTTCTCAAGCAAACTACATTCAGTTGACTGGTATGGACTTTCCTTCCTTTTCAACCAACAGTACAAATAATCCAACCATTGTCAGACCAACTGGTCTGATAATCCTTAAAAAATATTGATTATAATATACTATTTTATGCAATAATGATATCTAATGGTATGTTCAACTACCTTTCAGCACGGAACAAAACCTCGTTTGAAACTTAAAGTTTCGACCACTTTTGATACAAAACCTAAGGTCGATACTGGATCGTATCAGGTTTTGACCAGTTTTGATTTTGCACATTTCGGTGGTTCCAACCTGGTTAGACCAAAACTGGTTGAACTAGGCACTTAAAATACCCCATCCCCATCGAAACTTGTCTTATTTCGATACGATTCGACCAATCCGTTTCGCAAGTTTCGACTCCTACAAGCTAGATTTTGCCAAAAACTTTGATTTTTGGCCCAAATCACTTCATTGATCACCAGTTTTTTGCATACTCATCAGCATTCAACCCTTCTAAACCTTGGATTGGAATATTGGAGCTTGAAGGTAAACCCTTTTTTCCCCAAATCTAATTTTCAGTAGAAAATACTAATAGATACGGTAGTTATGTTTCAATCTTTTATATATTAGATAGAATGGCCTGATCTACGACTTCACAGAGTCGGATTATTTTTTAGGTTGTTGAATTATTTATTGAATTTTTTTGCTTTAAAATTTCTTTTCCCACAACAAACTTAAATAATAAAAAAAAAAATAGAGATAAATGTGATGGATGGACTTCAAGTTAATATGTTCGACATTGTTGCCATTTGGAGGGTATGGTGGCAATGAGGGTGGCTATGGTGGATCTTCTAATTCATTCCTCGGCACTGAGTATGGGGGTGGGTCATCTTTCGTCGATCGCAACTTCTCATATTCGGGCCAACAATTTGTGCCAGCTCCACCCAGTTTCAGTCTCAATGAGTCATTCCCTAGGTCGGGTTACCTCCGATGGACCGATATGTTGATGATGGCGCTTATAGGTGGGCAGTCATGGATTATCAAAAAAAGTGAGCCCATAACATGTCATGGGATACATATGTGGTGCATTCCAAGGAGCGGCTACAATTTACAATCATACACATCTCGTCGAATGACCCGCTAAGAAACTCCACGTGGAATTGGGCGGTGAGTGTTGTATGTTTGTTTTCCATTATAATGTATGTTTTGAGTGTTTTAATAGCTTATTTACATTTCCTGTATCTAAATTATATGTAGACTCAATGCTTATAATAGGGCTAGTGTACAACAACATTTACTGTAACCTATCAAACTTGGGTGATGCAGGTTCATCATAGAAATTGGCTTATTTCTTTAGAAATAGGCCCAGGGTTGGGTTATATACATGTTGGGCCTTTGTTCCCAAGGGTTTTCTATGTAATAGGTCACTTTAATGAGCCTAAACTAGGAGTATATAGATTGCATACGGGATTAGCCCAATACTTAGTTTACTTTTATGTTTTTTAATTGAACCGGTTCAAATTGGTTGCATCCAATTGATTCAATTTAAGTGATCATGTGACTTGGTTAAGTGGTCATATGATGTAAGTTGGGCTGGATTAGGACTCTATAAGTCCAGCCATATTTTGAGTCTATTTCCTTTAGTATTCTAGTTTCCTAGTCAGTTTAAGTTACCTAATAGGTTAGAGATAGGGTTAGGCCTTTCCTTTTTAGTGTCTAAGTCTATTTTTGAGTCTTCTATATAAGTTTGTAAGGGAGGCTAGCATTGAATGCGAATTTGATTAATAAAAACTCAGCTTTATGCTTGCTGCCTTTGTTGCTGCCTTTGCTCCATCGTGAGTGTGCCTTGTGAGTAATATCAAGATTGCCTTGTGAGTAATATCAAGGTGAAGGGATTGGTGGATCTCCAATCGACTACTTGCATCGTGAAGACCGGGAAGGCTGCTACTTATCTCCTTGCATCTTGTAGATCGGAAGACCCCATTGTTCATCTTCAAAGCTGCTGCCATTGAAGATCTCGTCAAATCCAGTAAGTTTGAATCTGAACTTTGTTTAAACATTCTTCTTCTCACTCCTACCCTAACTAGGAATCCTCCATAACTTCAAATCTGTCAATCAGTTTCAAACCAAACTTCCAGCATACATCCCCCACACTTCTCCCTACACTCAATCCAAAATCCAGCTCATAACTCCCACTCTATCCCCTCCATTCCTTCACTCCATTAAAACCCAAAGCCTGCAACACAATTCTGTCCAAAATTGTAGAATTTTAAAACCTTCCCAAATCCTATTATTTATATGTCATAAAAGCACCCTAGACCTGCACATTAAAACCCCATAAACCCCATTGCCATTGTCCAACCCTAACCCTAATTCTGCCCTAATTAGCCTAAGCTGTCCCAATCGGCCAGCCTTGTTTGGTGATCCTATTACCCTGGTTCCTAGTGGGACTACTCCTACCTAGGACTACATTATTGGGTCAAAACCACAAGCACCATTTTGGGTGGTTTTTTTTGTGAAACTAATTCATGGAGTAGGTGTAAAATGTTAAAAATAGGCAGCAAAAAAAAGAATCAAATAAACAGTTTCTGGCCTTGAAACCTTGGTTTTGAGTTTGGCATTTAAAAAACCAGGTTTCAACCAAGTTTTGGTCGAAACCAATGAAATCTTGATTTCGGCCAGGGTCGAAACCGGCCTCGAAACCGAGATTTCCAACCTTGCTTTTCAGATTGAAGTAACATGTTGCGATTCAAACAGCGCAGAATCTCCTTTTCAGTAGTCTCCTAATAGATTCCAACAACCTAACCACTCATTTTCTGATAGAGGCACCAGAAGGACCCACTTAACCAAGAAAATAACAATCAAATTCAACTTAACAAATACATCCAGAGGGGACTAAATAAGAACATATCTCTATATAAAAAATAATTACAGTGCATTCCTCATATTATTTGCCAATATGGATACTTATAAAACAGGTTATGAATCTTGACCTACCAGGGCCATTAAAACTAAACACATCTAAACCTTTTTTCATAACTCCTAGGTTATTACTCTTGGCGTACAATGTGATCTTTCTATCAGTTTGATTTATACCTATTTTCAGCATCTGATATGGTCATATGTTTGACTTTAAGAGCACACTGTTTTTCCATTCCACGCCCAACTTGGTTCCTACTTTTTTTTCTTTTTCTTTTTCTTTTTTTGGACTCATCCAACTAATGCTTGTTCCTTTTCCTTTTCTTTTTTTGATAAATAAAAAATGAATAAATTTTGAGGAGAGGCACTCAATTTGGGCTACAGAAACTATATTAAGGCGCACAGCCTGCCTAAGACCTCTTAAATAATCAGAAGCAAAGGGATGAATTTGGTTGATAAGATTGAAG
The DNA here is from genome assembly GCF_018873765.1 of Telopea speciosissima. Taxonomy (NCBI): domain Eukaryota; kingdom Viridiplantae; phylum Streptophyta; class Magnoliopsida; order Proteales; family Proteaceae; genus Telopea; species Telopea speciosissima. Next base: position 62,004,502 of record NC_057917.1, on the reverse strand, counting down.
ACTCTGCTTCCCTGCTACAACCTCCTCTCAAAAACTGAAGTCAAAGCGAACATACATGACTGGACTATAAATTCAATCCTATATTTGAAAACCATATTTTAATAGAAATTTGTACACCTCAATACCAGTTCTTGATATATCTGCAATACTTTTTTGGCAAGCGCATTAAAAATGATAAAATGCAGATCTCTTTCAAGCAGCCATCAGTCTCTCAATTATCCAAATCCACCAACCACATCGTCTAAAGATCACATCCATGTCTCTAACAAAAATGAGTGAAGAAATTGAATATATTTCAGTTAAACTGATCCACTGCTTTGAACTTTAAATGTTTAGTTGATTCTAAATATATTATATGTGTATGATGAAACTCTCTTATATCTTTGCAGCTTTTAAGAATTCTAGATTGTAAATGGATTTTAAGCTTCTATATTTTGAGCTTCTTCAGCTCAGCTTTTTAATCATACATAAAGTCACATTCCATTACTTTATCCCATTCATAACCGTGAGGTGGGTGCACCATAATTAATCCTGACCGAGATTAAGACTGAGATTTTTGTATTTGAAGGATAACCAACAAATTCAAGACCATACAACCATCCATTGGATAAAATAGAGTCAAACAATGTACAATCATAATCTCCAGAGCCATGAGCATAACAAAAGAAGATCTTTCTTTCTAGAAATCACTACCTCATCATTCTAAAAGTAGTGCCAATTTCTTTTACTCGCTTACGCCCAAGATTCTAACTCTAAAATTTGAAGCAGAATGCCGTAAGACCTAAGTAGCCAATTTAAAAAAAAAACCAGTAGTGACTCTTAAGCAAATGTCCCTCCATTCATTTACTTAGTCCCTCAGAGGATCAGTGTAATCCTTGCTCTTAATTAATTTATGCAACAGAATTCTGTAAAGTTATTGTTCCGTATCCAAATAGCCATATTTCAAAAGAAAATTCGAGCTTTACAATTGGAGAATAATCCTATTGGTGGAGACTGTGAACATCCAAAGCAACAATCCAGAAGAAAAAAATGATTTAGTAAATAAGTTCATTTCTTTGTTCAATGACATAAATTTAAATATTTTGACGGCAGCAAGAAAATTGAGATGAAACTGTTGATTGATAACTGAATGATAAGAAAGGATCCGGTCAATACCTCCACAAGATACTCAAAAAGCAAGCGGGAAAAAAAAAGATTTAAAAAAAAAAATGGATCACTCTCGAGTTCCCTAGTTCATGAAAGTACTAGTAACGCCGAAAAGAAATTCTAGAACTTGCAGAACCTCACCTTTGGATCGTCTTCTTTCTTCTGTAGGAGCTGATTCAACACATCGATGCATTCCGTATACCTCCGCGACTGAAACAACAAAGCCGCCTCCTTAGCAAGGCCGGCAGTAACGGAGAGTAGGCCATCTTCATCCGCCGAGGAACCTTCTCTACTTGCAGCGGCTGAAGACGATAAATCTCGGGAGTCCATTAGCAGATCGAACGAGCCAAATACGAAACAAACCTAGATAACCTCAAAAAAAAACCTCCTTTGTTGTCTTTAATCTCAGTTGAAATAACGTCAGACAGGCTTGAATTTCTGTATAGGGCATTTGAGGGTTTCGTCTTCCATCTCAGAGTGAAAGCAGAGCAGTTTCAATGACTGAAACCCTAGAGTTACTCGCAGCCATTTAGATAACAAACTCGCTATGTGTTCTTAGTCTCAGATGAGTTTAATTTGCAGAGAGGAGTGCCTCTTGGCTTAATCAGATTGAGAGATTCGGATGGAGAGAGACAGAGCTAGGTTCTTCTTTTTGTTGGGTTTCGCCGTTTTGGCCTCGCATTTCTGAGTTCTTCACCTTTCTCGGTTGTGTTATTAGCGGTAAAAATCTAGGATTAATTAGGATTTTAGGCTCAAAATAATCTTATTATATTATTTGCATTAGTGAAAACTGAAGGCAAGGTTTAAAAACCGGAGATCGGGCACCGTTCGCTTCCATCGTTCTGACTTGAATCAGATCGGAATAGGTTGGAATTGGCTGGAATCAGTCTTATAGATCTTGATAATATTTCAAAGTGTGGAATCGGGGATTGGATTGGTCAGTGGTGATTCTAATCTGAATCAACCAAAATTGGTCCGATTCTGACAAAATTGGTTTGATTTCTTAACGGTCCAATCCTAAGGGTTTGAGATCAGAACTGAATCAATAAGCTAATCGATTCCACACCTGAGGTTTGGACTCTTTTATTAATAGGTGGACTGATTCCAATTCCTAATTCGAGGCACTATTATAGTGTGGATATGCTTATGCTTTTTTTTTTGGGTAACTAAGGGTACACTTATGCTTAGTGTTTATGTATGTGCTAGATTTCAATCAGCCTCAAAGGAATTGTTGAATTTTATATGTTTCTAAGATTCAAAGTTTTCCTCTATTTCCCCCTTCTTTCTTAGTAATGCACGTGTAGAGTTGTTAAATAAGCTATACAACAAAAGTAGGTAAGAAGCAAGAGCAAGGGAACTTTCTTTAGTCCCACATTGCTCACAAGCAAGTGGGATAAGACCCCTTGTAAAGACATACAAATCGCACATGTGTGTGTACAGGTACACTAGTACATGTACAAACACATTTATATACATACAGATACACCCATACAGAATATATCATGGTCTACTCAGAATTCTTGCATCCTATTTTTTTTGTATTCTAAGTATTTAAGTATCTGTGTATCAGTGTTTGAGTGTATTCGTACCAGTATTCTAAGTCTGTTATAATAAAGTATAGCTTTTAGGCTCCCTGTGTAAGCACAGGTTCCACATTTTGGGCATTTAAGTCCTTCAGGATAGTATGATTCCAGAGACGACTCAACTCTATTGTCATCTTCTTTAACACAACATTGAAACATATTTTGGTGTTGTGTATTTCTACATCAATTAACCAATACAAGAATATTTTGGTCACATATTATTACAACTCTATAACAAATAAGTCTTATACCTATTTCCAATTGTATAAGTTTACAATAGGAATCATACCATAAAGCTTTAAAAGGAATTCTTAAGTATTTTAAAGGATATACCGATGTTGGTCTGTGATACCTTAGAGGCACCTCATGTGAATTAATTGGGTATTTAAATGCTGATTAGAATGGAAAAGCACCAACAAAACCTATCATTTTCTTAGAAATTGCTAGTTTAATGGGCTAGCAAGAAGTAAAACCGGTTTTTTCTCTTATTTATGATATGTAAGATCATTTTAAAACTCTTTGACTCGGTGTGTATTAAGAAAGTAGTCAGACTTTACAATTCCATTGCACATTTTCCTGCAGGCTTAGCTCGTAGATCATTTTCAAAAGGAAATGTAACTAATTACATCCACTCTCTATACAATTCAGTTTGAATAATAACTTTGTTTTTCAAAAGGTTTTTATATTTTGTGATAATATAAGTGCAATTTGTTTGACCAAAAATCCCATTAACACTCAAGAATTACACATATTGATGTTCGGCATCATTTTCATTCGTGGTGATGTATAAAAAGGGATGTCACAATAAATTTTATAAAACTAAAGATCAATTGGCAAACATTTTCACCAAACCCCTGAAGAAGGATAAATTATTCTCAATAAGAAGACAACTTGGAATTGGGGAACTCTCCACTGAAAGTTTCTTTTTCCTTATTTTGTGAAGTACTTTAGGTCTTTGTTCATTTTTGGTAACAACTTTTGGTCTTTGTTGGTTTTGTGTATTAGAGTCTTACTTCACAAGTTTTCTATTATATATGGTTTGTTCTAAATACTGAACAATCGCATAACTATCAAGACTCAAGCGAACGTCTGATCAAGTTGGACTCTATCTATAAAAGAGAAGTCTCTCCTCATTCACTTTATCTCTCTTTTTCTTACTCTCCTCGTTTGTGTCTCCTCTAGTCTCTCTGCTTACCTCCCTCCAAACTCCTTTTCTCTTTGCACATGACTAAATGAAGAAGATATCTTTCTTTTTGTTAAGTTTTTGTGATCCATGTGTGTGTCATTTGGGGCATTAGCCCCCCTTTATTAAATGGAATATCTCTTGAGTTTATTTCAGTATTCCATCATGCTGAAATTGAATGTTGATGGAGCCAATAGGGGAAACCCTCGAGTGAGTGGTGGTGGGGGTATTATTCGTGATGGCGAAGGGTCCTTGATTGCTGCCTTCTCTAGCTTTTATGGTGTCTGTTCTAACTCAATTGCTGAAATGAGAGTCCTTTTGGATGGGCAGAGGGCTTTGCACAAACTTGGGTTTACATGGTGTTTTTGTCAGTTTGGATTTGGCATCGATTGTGCGTTTTGTCACACAAAGGGAGTGTAATCTGTGGAGCATTTGGTTTTGCTTTCAGGAGGTCCTTTCACTTAGTGACTCTCTTGGTTTTGGTTTTGCATTCACTTTGCTTTTCGGGAAAGCAATCGTGCAGTGGATTTTTTGGCAAACTTTGCTTGTGACTCTTTGATCGATTCTTCTTTCCACGATGCTCTAAGCATCCCGCATGACCTAAGCCGGATTGTTAGGGAGGACAAAGTTCGTTTACCAATTTTCAGAATGTAATTATTTGCGGGCGGGTTGTTGTTTCCTTTGGAGGGTCCTTTGGTAATAAAGCTTCAGGGGCCAGCCCGGGTCCTAGATAATATTTAGGTAAAAAAAAATCATGCTTTTTATAAAGTACAATTGTTTTAAAATCAGTAAACACCATTATGAAAACCACATGTAAAACTAATTGTGAACTGGAAAACGAAAATCGAATTGAAACCAGTAAAACCAAAACTGGATGCAAAACAATTCTGGTTTTAGGTGATTCCTATTTGGTGTGATTTTGATTTCACCTTTTGAGAATGTAAACCAAATAGAAACTGGACCGATTAACACCCTTAAAATATCTTAAGAGATCAACTTCAAATTTCATTTGTATTTTTAATCATTTTTTAGTGAAACTTACAATATACCATAAACATGGAAAAAAACTAAAACAACATATAATGAAACTTGTAGATGGTTATAATCACTATCTACAACATATTGAGAGATCATAACCATAATATATGTAGTTTGTTATACTTTTTTATTTTATCTAAGTTTGAAAAATCCTAAAAAAGTTAAGATCTCATGTTTTTTTATGTAATAATTTAAAATAAAATGCACAAACCAATGATCAACATACACCTATAATCTAATTTACTAATCACAACAAATGCAACTGTTGATGTATACACTTACGCTGCCCTTCATAACAGTTCGAGTTTTTAGGTGAAACAGTAGCGAAACATGGTAGACCAAGTTCCCATGGTCCTTGCATGTGGAACTCTTGCGGCATTTTCTCTGCACAACACCAGAGAAAAGAAATATCAAAAAACTCTTCCGATGTACTTTTCGAGGAGTTGAATAAATTTTTTTGTACGTGAAACGGAAGGCCAAATACAATACCGATTCCTAAATCCAAGGATGCAACTTACACCTGCTTATCCTTCTCAATTAAAAAAAAATTTAAAAAAAGAGCTGATTTCCCATAGAAGCTTGGAGTCAAAATAATGTTTATGGGCTTGCATGGAGAAATACCTGATACGAACTTAGGAGAACTCAACCTCATAACCCAGTAGCATCAATGTGGGGATCAGCCCCCCATGTGACTTCGGGTCATGTAACCCTTTCTAAGGGGCTCCACTCTGCTCCAGGTTCTCTACTTGACGGCCGGTAGCCCTTTCCTAAGGGCTTCACTCTGACACCAAGTCGTTCCTCCAGCCCGAGTGTTGGGAAGGATCGGTTGCTTTAATCTGATACCAGAGATACAAATCTAGGAAAACTCAATATCATAAGCCGACTTACAAGATGAGAGAACCCAAAACTATATTAACCTATACCAAATCACTTTCATAACCAAGGTGGGGTTGATCCCCCATATGCTGAGTAAATATTGGCTATTTTAATGAATTTATATTTCATAGAATTATTTTTGTATTTGAAACGAATTAAGATTTTTAACACCTCGTTTCAAACATGTTTTTATCATACATGTAATTTTCCACAAGTTTGGATGCTTAGTGTTATTTCTTATGTATGTTTCATGCATGTTTTTAGACAACGAAAGATAAGTAGAAGATCAACTAGCTATCTTTCGACTGAAGGCCTGAGAGCATTATTTTGACTATTGAAAGAAGGTGGTTGACTAGCTCATCAAGGTGTGCAATCAAATGACAACAACGGTTTTTTTTTTTCCTTCTAAACAATAAGTTCGGGAGACACATCTTTTGGACAGGCATGACCAAGTGATACTTCTACACTCTATAAGTGGAGGACATCAAGACTTGTTGGTTCCAAATGCTATCTAGTTGATTTCTTCATAGTAAGTGGGTGCAATATCTACTAGCAAGAACTAAGGGTTTGTTTTATCTTGGAGGTTGATTCACAAGAACCCGTTATTGCATTACAAGGGACGTCTACCATCTAAAAGAGAATGATCAGTGGCATGATTCAGCCCTTCTGTCTTTCTTAATGATTTTGACTTTGTAGTTATAGTAGGTGAATCATCAAGATCGTGATTAATAACAAAGCTCTCCTACACTGTTGTGATGTGCAACACTATGGTTACCAAGTTATATAACAAAAGAGACACATCCTAGGGTTCATAAACTCTATTGGGTTTTAGTATGTTTCTCAAAATATCCTTACAATACCCTCACACGCGTATCTGAAGCCCCATGGTGAATATTAGATTCTCATTTTCTGTAGCTGAAGGAAAACTCGACCCTATAACAAATAAGTTCATCTCTCAAAATCTATCTTTACAACAATTAATGAGTAAAGAAGGTGGTAGATACTTTGCCTAACATGAGAGTGGATCCCAAAGTCAGATTCCTAAATCTTTTTATGGGTAATTTACACATACCACCCCTGAGGTTTGACGAAAGTATAATTTGACCCTCTAGTTTTGGATAATTCTATGTACCCCCCTGAGGTTTACAAATGTTAACAAATACACCCATTCCGTCAGTTCATGACTAACAACGTTAAAAATATGATTTGAACTGATGGAATGGCCCTTGCCATTGGGTTTCAAAACCCTTTCAACCCTCAAGAAATTTAGGATTTCAAATTGGGAAAAAATCCCAAATCAAAACCCTTTTGCGCACCTGCAAAAATCTTCCAAGAGTTGGCAAACCTGCCGTCTTTCTAAAATCCAGACCAAGCTATCCACATCCAACATCAACAAGTACTCCAAGTTTGTCTGCTGAGCACGACCGTGTAGAGAATGTGGGTTCAATCTCACGTCGTGTAGTGAGAGTTCCTTGAGGTTCCCCACCTCTTGACCCTTACTATGTTCATGAGAATGCTTCATTCTTCTATACATATATCATCGCCCAACTGAGTTCCTCCCCATCTTCCCTCAAAACCTTCCGAGGATGCAAATTGGCCCATGCGGATTCATCTGCTGGAGTTAGATGATAATGTGAAAACATCTCTTTCCTCCAAGTTTCATTATTGGAAAACAATAGCTCATATCGATAACAGTGGGACGAAATCTCTATTAGGTAATTCATGCATTCTTTTCCACATACACAACTAGAATAGAACACAGACAAGAGTAGGAAGAAGAACACAGAGAACTTGAATTTCTCCATTTTGTAGATCCCAAATCTCACTAAATTGAAAATGAGCAAGGTTCAAACATTTAGTTCAAAACTCAGCTCCAAAGCAGAGAATCAATCCGTCGAGCACTTAAAGAACAATTTATGGCTTTCATCCAGGTAAGAGTTGGTTCTTAAACCATCTCGTGAAAGGTAAGAAAGATTTCGCGTAAAATTAAATAAAAAATAGGAATCTGAAGAAATTAAAGAAAACTCTATCTTAACCGATAGTTGGGTATAGATAAGAAGAGGAAGACGAAGATAAAGATGAAGAACTAACAATAGATGAAGCTGTAGAAATGGTATTGTAGGGGACATCTCCATCAGTTATACAAAAGCAGAAAAGTGGATTAAGTGGGTAGGGCTTTACTTTGTTAGTTTTGTTTTTGGTATAATTTTATTCAATCTTGCGTCAAAAGGGGAAGACGAGTTGCAGGTGTGTAAAAGGGTTTTGATTTGGGATTTTTCCCCAATATGAAACCCTAAATTCCTTAACGGTTGAAAGGGCAATGACATGGGCAATTCCGTCAGTTCAAATCATATTTTTAACGTTGTTAGTCATGATCTGACGGAATGGGTGCATTTGTTAACGTTTGTAAACCTTAGGGGGGTACGCAGACTTATCCAAAACTTGAGGGTAAAATTATACTTTCGTCAAACCTCAGGGGTGGTATGTGTAAATTACTCTCTTTTTATTCTTCTAGAGATCTCTTATCACATAGAATCAGTATTTTTTGGACTATATGGTTTATTGTTTTTAGACATTTGCAATTATTCTTTAAGCTACTGTTTACTTGTCCCCTTCCCATAAAAAAAATAAAAAATGAAAAGTTTGTTTAGGTTTTGTGAAGATGCACTTTAAAGATTTATTAATTTCAAAGTGAGGAATTTTTTTTTTTTTGGGGGGTGGGGTTCATTCCTATCCTACTCGAGGGCTCATAGGCCAACTACAATTATCAAAGAGAAGGCTAAGACAAGCCAACAGAAACCTACCACTAGCAAGGGGCCGGGGAGGGAGGGGAAAAAGGGTACCTTGGGCTCTAAGTCCATTTGAGATGAATGCTCGTAAAGATGTGACCTATTTTTGTTTGTACAATGGGCTCCAAATCCATTTTGAATACCCAGGACCATGATTTAATTTGTATTACACTATCTTTTTCTTTTCTTTTTTGGTACGCAAAAGAGACATCATATTTAACTTCTCAATCCTTAATCCTCTGACCCTCCCACCCCGGTGAGATAGAAGAGACGATTCTATGACTTCTTGTAGTCCCTATTACCGACTAGCATTGCCTTAGGTATCGTATTACTACATGTATTCAATACCTGTATCGATTTCAAATGATATCAATATTGATACTGATACAAATCAACCATATATCATGTCAGATTGGACCATTTTGCTTTTCAAAATATCGATACCTTAGTTTTTTAGACCATTTGTGCTAAGAGTTGTTGTCATATTTCTCTATTTAATTGATCTTTGATTATCTATTTTTATTTGGTGAATGTTCCCTTCAAGGCCTACTTAAGTAAAGGTTAGGCAAGAATGTTAGACTTTAAGAAAGCTATCAAATCCCATATAAGTAGGGTCAATTTCTTTATCAAATTCCATAATTTAGGACTTTATTAGATAATGACATTATGCTTGCTTTTTGATATTCTAGAGAAACAAATCTTGATAAAAATTCATATTTATCTAATGGATACAATTAACTCATGGTAAGAGTTCATATGGGTTTGATATACTTTTATCTTCAACCAATGGCCCAATATTCAATGTAGGTCGAAGCATATGATTGTGGGGCTGGTTAAAGGGCAGAGGGCAAATACAGGTAGTCGGTCATGAAATCTAAATATGGATGATCCATGGGCACTTCATATATTTAACAAAGATCGACCGTTCACATGGCTTAAAATGGTGGACCATTAAGGCAAAAGTGCCTCAAGACTCAAGAGCCATGTAAAGGGCTGAGGATCCCAAAGTCTATTTTTTTTTTTTTTTTTTTCCTTTAAGTTCCGTTTGGTTGTAAAGGGAATTAAAGGGAAGGGAAGTAAAATTTTCATACTTAAAAAAGAAATTTTTGTAATCATTACCCCATGTGACAATATCACTAATTCCAAATCTAACCATATTTGGTTATTAAATTCCATTTTACTTTACATCCAATTCCCTTTGGTTTATAATGTAAAATAAATATTACATTTATACCAAAAAATTAAATAAATATTACATGTAAAATATATCATTACTAAATATGGTAAGAAATTTAAGTAGTTTATACAATCAAAGGGGGTAGGGGTGTCAATACCCAACCCGAACAGGTGAAACCGGCCCGAACGAGCCCGGACCACACCGGACCGAACTCTTAATGGTTCGGTTCGGTTTGTGGATCCATAAAGGCAAACGGTTTGGTTTGGTTTGGGCTAGCCCGACGGTGCACCGGTAGCCCGAACCCAAACCGAACCGACCTAACCCGATAAATGAGTAAATCAGTAAATGCCTAATGCCCCATTGCCCCCTAAATGTGTTGTGATAGTTTCTCATTTTATCTCATATCCTTTGTTAATGATTACCCAACCAATTGTATCCATAGGACATAGGATACAAAGATGCATTGTATTTGAAATATTTTATGTACTTAAAAGAGAAAGAGAAGAAAAATTAGCACTAACCGGACCTTACTAGTTATATAAAACCGGTACCAAACCGAATCCAAACAGATATCAACCCATTATCATAAATCGAAACCGACACGAAATCAAACCGCACCGAAATCAAAACCACACCGAAACCGAATATTTCTTAATGATTTGGTTTCGGTTTCTATAAAAGTCACACCGAAATCGAAAAGCCCGAACCGAAACCGGCCCGTTGACACCCCTAAAATGGGGTAATGATTACAAAAGTTTCTTTTTAAGATTTGCAAAATTTTCCTTCCCTTCCCTTTGATTCCCCTTGCAACCAAACGGAGCCTTATGTTTTTTGAGGCAATGTTTGGTTGCAAGGGGAATTAAAGGAAAGGGAGTTGAAAATTTTCAAACCTAGAAAAAAAACTTTTATATTCATTATCCCATAAAAAGGGCTTTCCCAGTACACAAGGCTTCTGCCACTGCAGGGTCAGGGGAGGGTAATATTGTATATGGTTATCCCTTATAATTGTATAAATTACTTAAATTTCTTACTATTTTTATATTTTACATGTGATTTTTATTTTACTTTTTAAGTCAAATAAAGCCTAAGGAAAAAGCAACACTAGTGTGGGTCCGAACCCTAGGACCATGGCCATTACAATCTCTCTCCTTCCCTTGTTGTGTTGGTTCACCTCTTTCTATATCATTATCAGAAAGTAACTTATCATTATATCATTATCAAAAAGTAACTTATCATTATATCATTATCAAAAAGTGTCGTATATTGTCTTGTATATTTTTTCAATATACATGTAAAATGACAAGATTTACCTTTATTGGAAAAACAAAAGTGCATCAAATTAAAAAGTACAAAAACCAAAGGTTACAAATTACTTGAAGTGTCAATAAGAAAATCCCTTTAAAAAGGTTCTACTATATTTTCTCTTGGACAAATGTTGAACCCAAGACATTCCCGATGCAGCTTCTTGCAATGCAAAGAACTGAAAGAAGTAAGAAATCTTAATCCCACATTGGTTTTTGGAAGAGAGTGAGAGACAACTAACATAGAAGATAACAACATAAAAGGCCCACCATAAGAATTTAGGAAAAGCCCAACAATGGCAGCAACTCTAGATAAGCAGAAAAAGGACTAAAAAAGCGTGGGCTAAAGGAAGCCCACCAGTAAATGGGTTGGGTTTCATTTGGTCTTTTTATTGTTTTAAAAATTGTGGATTAGACTCCTTTTGGGCAATTTGGATCCTCTACTTCCGAGCTGCCTGTTCTGCACCGTGCTGCATAGACACAGCAAGGTGGGAAATTACCCCTGAACGGGGCAGCTCAGCAGTAGAGGATTTGGGGTCTCTCTATGATGAACATCCAATCATAAAAGGCAAGAACATAAAATTAAAAAGCAAACTTTGTAGCATGAGATTCATGTCACACCCTTAATTCTGCCAAAAGAGTGGTTAGAAGAATTTGGAAGTTTGTCAATTGTTTGTTCCACTTCTGCATAACCCCCCCGGTTCATGCCTATCTGGGTTCAATGTATCTATCTATCTATCTCTCTATCTGTCTATATCCTCCATCTGAATCAAAGAATAAAAAATCCCAATTCCCAACAAAATATTCTTCAATAATAAACAAAAACCAACAGCAAACAATCGAGTCTGCTGCTTAGAATCATGAACAGTGTTGGATCTCAACCATACCGTCGTGGCCCCCCCCTATGATAGAGCTATCCATAGAGCATAGAGATGGTTTAGTCCCAATTCACAACCGTACGTGATATCACGCGCGTGTGCGTGATTTCATAGTCGCATGTGTTAATCAATAATCACGTACTTTCTGACTTAAACGTTTTCGTCTTTTAACATAAATTAAAGGATCTCATCATTTGTTATTCTTTTTGGTCGACACTGTACACTTTTCGTTACAGCACACGAAGGCCTTTTACAGATCAATCTGATCTGGTCTACTCTCGTTGCTTCATCGTCATCTTGTGTCCCTCGCCATAACGTTTTAGATAGATACTATACCTCGCGATATACGGAGTAGTTTTCTAATATCTAATTTTTAACTCTAATCGGAGTTACCTAAGTATATATTATTATTATTAATTTTTTGATAAATATATCATCTATTAAGTGTAGAGAATATTAACATAGGCGAAAATACGTGAACAACTCATAACCGTTCAGACACCTGATCTCGTTTCGCGATATTACCGAGCATGACTTTGACACCAATAAAATTCTTTTACACCAATTATATTCAATAATATATAAATGCTCCTTTTAACCAAAAAAGACTTTTACACCAATCGTACGTCTGACAATCACGTGCATCTAGGAAAGCGTGATAATTAGAAAAGAAAAAACGGAGAATCTCGTGTACGTAAAGTGTGCGTGCAATGCACTGTTAAATTGTTAAAAGATATTTTCGGGAATGCTGTGTCTATTGTCAGTTGAGAAATGTTTAATCACACACTTGTTCATTGATGGTTGGATTAGCATCTTTCATATATCAGGATGGATCTCTGTAAGCCAACCCTATTAAAATGGCCGTTCTTCCTGACCGTACGCGTGTTACATCTTCGTCTCACGTGAAACATGGTGCAACCACATCCTCTACTTCCAAAACTTGTACTTCCATTCTACTTCCAGCAGCTCACAGTGCGCCACCTGGCCTCACCAGCATCCAACGGATGATCTTGAATGTATTCAACATCATGAGATCCTATTTGAACCACATTGAACCTCAAATCAAACCCACCCGATCGGTTCGGCTCATCAACCCAAACCCTTTTCACTCAAACTAAACCCAAACCTCTCATTTGCCTAGGGTTTCAAATCGATTTGGGGCCATCGTCTTCTTCCTCCCTCTCGGCGGCTCTACTACTAGGCTTCTCCACCGGATCTGCAACTGCATTTCTCAAGGTGCGATGAAAGACGCGTCTTCAACCTCTTCTGCTCTTCTTCCTCCATCGTGACGAAAGCCCAAGGAAACATAGTATAACAGTGATTTTAGGGGGGTTTTAGGTGCTAGGTGATTTCCGAAAAAAAAAAGCAATGAATCATTCATCTACAAAAACATAATAGTTGCAGCCGATTCATGAGAAACTTGTGTTTTTTTTCTCTTAAATCTGAGAGAAAATGGCAGATTCTTTCCCGCCACTGATTTGTTGAAAAGACTCGAAAGCTAGAGCGAAAAAAATGAGGAGAAAGTTTAGATTAAAGATTTTACCTTTTCTGGAATTTTTCTCAGCCTTCAATTCGTGTTAAGCAAATGACCCAATCAGTGAGAGCAAACCTGTATTTTCTTATGGTTTTCTCTTTGAGTTTTAAGAGAACTTATTCTACTCATGGTTGATGTATTCCTAAATATGTTTCGAATAAACCATGGAAGTCTAAGACCTTGACTTTCCATTTGCAAAGAAGCCAATAGCAAGCACCCAACTTTGGAAGCATGAACACAGGGGCTCTGTCGTTCTCACTTGGCTCAAAACAGAGTTTTTGGATCGATGAATGTGAATGTGCCACTGACTTTGAAGATTGAAGATATGAAGCTTCGTAATTGCAGAGAAACAATTTCTTCCTGCTCATTACGAGTTGTCACAGTTAAAATTTTTATTTGTACATGTAGACTGGATCGTTGCTCAACCAACACCCATATCATATCCCTTGTCAAGCAACTAGAGAGAGAGAGAGGGATTAGACTTTGCTTCTAATAAAGCAAAAGTACACGAAAAAAAAGAATAGCAGGCTGGAACCTCTGTTTTTTATGACAAATGGAGGCGGAAGAAATGTTACATGATAACAGCAAGAGGGCTTTCTATCATATGCTTCAAGTTCAAGATTCTCAGAGGTAGCAGAGCTCGTCTGCGTCGGCTTGAAATCCATGGGAAGATGCAGACAAGAATGCTGTCCCCCCAAAAAAATTATGGAGCTAACACTGTGATCAAATTTGTGGAAGGCTAAGCCTAACCCAATCCGGTGGAAGCAGAGAAGAAGGGAGCGATGGAGAGGATTTGGGAATTTTTCGACTTTCTCCTAAACAATCTAAAACTTAGGCGGATGAGAGGTTTGGGTTTAGTTTGAGTGAAATGAATTTGGCTTGATGAGCCGAACCAGTTAGGTGGGTTTGGTTAAGGGTTCAATGTGGTTCAAACAAGAACTCATGATGTTTTCAAAATATTCTGAATATATTCAATATCATCCGTTGGATGCTGGTGAGACCAGGTGGCGCACTGTGAACTGCTGGAAGTACGATGGAAGTTCAAACTTTGGAAGTAGAGGATGTGGATCCTGGTGCAAATGTCTAATTGAGTGAACATGATTTGGTGCTAAAAATTTGTAAAAAAAAAATAAAAAAATTGAGACTATAAAATCCCTCCATCTATCGTGGTAGAACGGTAGAAGACTAAGTCAAATTTACCAAAAATAAAAGACTAAGTCAAAATAGAAGATTAGGTTAAAACTCCTATAACCTTTCAAGACTCAAACTCTCCACTACCGCTATGAGATTAGGGATTTTCCCTAAAGATAACTATTCTTATTGGGAATAGGTTTTCTGCCCCTCCCGTCCTATAAATAGAACCATAGGGCATAAGGTAAAGTAAGCTTTATCAAAAAAAAAAAAAAAGGGTAAAGTAAGCAATTAATCTCTTAAGCTTGTGCTCTTTTAACTTTACCGTGCATATTATTGTTGCTTGAGTTTTTGATTTAAACATCAAAGAGTCTCTTTCGGAGTCTGCTTTGACACTCCCTTGCTCCATACTTGATTTTTGGTGCAAAGATCTCCCCATGACATGACGATTCAAATTTCAGTGACAACAAGAATTAACATAATGAAAAGGGACAAAGTTTTGACCAAAGAGGGGGGGGGGGGTAGAAATATATTTGATTGGTCCAACTAAATACATTGATCATATGAGACCCAAATTTTGCGGATAGGTAGTTCCCTAGGTTCTTAGGTTATGTGTGAAGTTTTAGTCTAGATGGTATTTGCCAAGTGACAAAAATATAATTTTGAAATCCAAGATTGAAAGAGTACATAATAATGTTTGGAATATAATACACGCATAGACGTACATAGAGATTTATGGTACTACGTGGAGGGTGTCTATAATTGAAATTGGTTTTGAAATTAAATATTATCCTATTCATATTGTTTATTGTCTGTTCAATTATTAGAAGTGCCATGTCATTTTTTTTGGAAGGCAATTTTCTTTTGTAAATTACCAAAGTTGATTAACATGACGGGATCATATTTTTTCCAATGAAAATTTAAGCAAGATTTATCAAAATTTTAAAAACAATTTTCCAAAAAAAATAAGAGTCAAAATTACTTTTGGAGGCAAAAATCTCAAACATTGATTGGGAGGGGAGGATATGAAAGGAAGGGTGAAGACCTCAATTGTAAATTTAATTTATTAAAAATTCAAAAGTTTTAGAATTTTTACCTAAACCCAAAACCCATATCCTTTTGAAATATTTTCCCTTTTTTTTTCTTGGTAAATGCATGTTTATTCAGAAGAACGTGTAGAGCTTGTGGAAGCTAAATATTGCTCTTAAATCTAAGGATCGAAAGTAGCCCAAATTGGTCTACACATCACAGACAAGACCCTCCTTGACAGAGGGTAAGCTATGTCGTTAATCTCCTTTGGAACAAACAAAAAAGTACAACCATAAGACTGGATATGGAGAATGTCTTCTAAAATATGCGTGACTAGACTCAAAATATCAGATTTTCTCTTGTTTAAATGGTTTTCTTAATATGGATTTAAGTTAATATTTTCAAAATAATATAAGAATATTGGATGAATCAACCCAAAAGGGATAGTACCAAAATAAGAAAAAATGTATGAAGGTGAAGAAAAACCCGTCAACTTTGTAAGAGAATAGTACCATTTTATGAATGCTAGTAGTTGAGATGTACGTTTTACATTTGATATTAATCAAAATTTTGATCAATAATTTTTTACCTATCATAAATGACCATTGAAAAATTTCTACCCAAAAAAAAATGATCATTGAAAAATAGGTAGAGACACCTAGTAATGTAAGCAAGCAAATTCAAAACCGATACACAAGTATGAGAGTATCTGAATTTGGATATGATTAATATATTCGAGGTCCGAATTTGATCTGAAATCCAACAAACATTTCATTTGAGTATCCAAATTTCGTATCTGCCAAGGAGTCAAATATCCGAATTTTGATTTGATAATATATAGTTACACGCTTTAATCTATAAATATAAATAAAAGTAGTATAAAAATAATGCACAATTGTTCTACTAGATGAGAATATAAATAAACATATAATATATAATAAGCATAGATATTGTTTCATGGCTTGCAACTAGGTTCTTTCTATCAAAAAAAAAAAAAAGAAAGAAACTTGCAACTTGGTGCCATTGGTAAACATGGTTAAACTATATAGAATCAGACTTGCAATCAACCGAAATCCTATAAATTGAATAGGGAAAAAAGGAGAGTTTTTAATTCAATAAATTTAAGGATCTTCCTATAAGAGACACTTTTCATTGGTTTTCCCTTAATTTATGATAAGAAAAATTGATTCAAAAAATTAAAATAAAAAATAATTCACTATCGATTTAAAAAGATAAATAAAAAATTTGGTCATTCTAGGTGTCACTATGCTTAGTGAAGTATAACATTTTACTATTTGCTATTTGATTGTACATGGGTTAGACCATGTGATAGATGACCCCACATACATCTCTCAATGGTCAAATTTTAGTCGAAACTAAGTAAAGAAAGTTGTTCAAACTTTGATTAAAAGTTTTAATAAAGTTATCAAAATACCATTAAATAGAAATAAATATAAAATACAAAATGACTTTTTTTTTGTAATTTTACATACTTCCTATACTCATTTTAAGCTGATATTGTGTTAATGAGATGTATGTGAGTCCTATGTCATATGGACTAACCTATGTATGGCCATGTGGCAAATATCGAAGTATTATATAATTCACTAGGTATAGTGATATATAGAAACCCTTAAAAAACCGATTAGAATAGAATTTTATGGTTTCAGACTTTCAGTGATTCCGGTTCGAATCGGATGATTCAACTGATTCCAATTACTAAAACCCCTTGTCGTTATGAAAAGGCAGGTTCAGAATTTAGATAAGGTCAATGATTGGCGCGTGATCCGTGAAACGATGAAGACAGGAGAGCTGGGGAGATGAATGATGGATTATCCCAATTACCAAATGCTCCGACTCCCACCTGTCCACGTCAGATTTCCAGCAAAACGGGCAGAGTTAGTTTTTGTGTTGGGTTTCGAAATTCTTATCAACGTCCGAAAAATTATCTACTCCATTTTCATAGCTTACGTTTTCTATAATCCCCATGTGTTAGATAAGATGCGCATATCAGGACTGTCGATTAAGAATCTCTTGAATAGGCAAGATCAGTGAATGATTTGCGTAGTAGGGCCCACGGTTGCATTAACGTATAATCCTCGTTTTGGATATTTCAACTTCACTGATTACTTAACTAGTTCTAGACTTTTAGTTTAATTATCCAAATAATTGAACCTTAACCGTTAAAAGTCTCTGTAAAAATAAAAATAATAATCAAAGTTTCCCAGAAGGAAAAGGAAGATTTTATTAGCTTTTAGAAATACTAATCGTGATTTTAGAGTAGGAATCCATGACACGTAGCACCACGTGTGGGAATGTGGTATTACGCATCAAGAGACGTAGAAGATGTGCAGGTTTTCTTGGTGAAGGTGAGATACACAGAGACGTAACTTTTGCGTTACCAACGTGGATCCTCGTCATGAATCAATTATTCTAGTTACCCAGGTACAAGGATTTGACAGGTCGTGGTTCCATCGTGGCAGTCTAATCTTCCGTCAAAGTTGACGGTGGAACCCGTGTAGCCGTTTTGGCGCCGTTAGATATTTTTCTCATTAGTAATTAGAGGGGCGAGAACTCGAGAAAAAAAAAAAACTCAGAGATCCAGAGAGAGAGAGAGAGAGAATGGCGAGCCAAATGTGTTACAGTTCTCGATTGATCTGTATAAATTCGATCCATCGAACGCAGTTCCTCTCATCCAATTCGTTGTCGTTAAAGTCTTCTCTCGTCAGTGTCTCAAAGCTACGAAGAAAGCTTTCTCTTTCTGGTATTATATTTCTTCTCCTTGTCTCTGTTTTTTATCTTCTCTTCTGCAATCTATAGTCATGAGTTCTTAATTTATGGGCTTTTGTTGTTGATGGGTTTGTTGCTCTGTTTCATATTCTTTGTTTATTAGATATCCTTCGAAGAGAGGATTCTCATTGCAGGTCAGGAAGGTAGGACGAATTAGAGTTCTCTTCTCCGGTTTCCCTGTTCTTCTGTAATTCCTTATCCATTCCTGTCCGCCGAAGGAAATATCTGATTTTGAATTGTTTGCATTATCACAGACCAGCGAGCTAGGCTCATTGTTTGTTGAAAAGGAACAAAGACAAGAGAAAAAAGAAGAAAATCAGAAGAATCATAAGAAGGAGAAAGAGATGACGATTACTCCGGCGGTTAAGATCGCCGACCGAAAGCTCCTTGTGAAGGAGCGCACGATCCTCACCGATGTTCCTGACAACGTTATCTCTACCTCGGCCGCAACTGAAGGCCCTGTTGAAGGTATCTTCATTGGCGCCTCTTTTAATGAAAGCAGCAATCGACATGTGGTTTCTCTCGGCACCCTCAGGTACTCAAATTATTAATAAATTTCTGTTGGATTTGAATTAATTTCGCATCTTTGATCTGGGCGTTTCATTGATTAGTATCTAAAATTTTCTGCAGAGATGTCCGATTCATGGCTTGTTTCCGGTTCAAGCTATGGTGGATGGCACAGAAAATGGGCGCTCAAGGGCGAGACATCCCTCTTGAGACCCAATTTCTTCTAGTCGAAACCAGAGAAGGATCTCACCTCGAATCAGACAATGGTGAGGAACAGAACCAAATCGTGTACACCGTCTTCCTTCCTCTGATCGATGGCCCCTTCCGCGCTTGTCTCCAAGGAAACTCCCAAGATGAGCTCCAGCTCTGCTTCGAAAGCGGCGATAACAACACTAAATCCTCCCATTTCACCCACTCTCTGTTCGTCAGCGCAGGAGCAGACCCCTTCGCCACCATAACCGACGCCATCAGGGCCGTAAAGCTCCATCTCAAGACCTTCCGTCAACGCCATGAGAAGAAGCTCCCCGGCATCGTTGACTACTTCGGTTGGTGTACCTGGGACGCATTCTACCAAGAAGTAACCCAAGAGGGCGTGGAAGCTGGTCTCGAGAGCCTCTCCGCCGAAGGTACTCCGGCAAAGTTTGTGATCATCGACGACGGTTGGCAATCCGTTGGGGGGGACCCACAAGAGGACGACAGTCAAGACGAGAATAAACAACAGCCGTTGCTTAGGTTGACTGGGATCAAAGAAAACACCAAGTTCCAAAACAAGGAGGATCCGACGGTGGGGATTAAGACTATCGTGAACATAGCTAAACATAAATACGGTCTCAAGTACGTGTACGTCTGGCACGCCATCGCCGGCTACTGGGGAGGAGTTCGGCCCGGCGTGGAGGGCATGGAAGAATACGATTCGAAGATGCAGTACCCGGCGGTCTCACCCGGGGTTGTATCTAACGAACCGGGATGGTCCTCCTCCTATCCTCTCTTCCCTACAAGGCTGCAACTCTTTTCTTTAAGAAGGGTCTTCATTTTAACCCCGATCACTTCTGTTCAAGCAGACCAAGCTGTTTTGGGGGGGGGGGGGGGGGGTTGGGGGGTTTTTTTTTGGGGGGGGGGGGGGGGGGTTGGGGGGGGGGTGGGGGGGGGGGGGGGTGTGGGGGGGGGGGGGGGGGGGGGGGGGGGGGGGGGGGGGGGGGGGGGGGGGGGGGGGGGGGGGGGGGGGGGGGGGGGGGGGGGGGGGGGTGGTTTTTTTTGTTTTTTTTTTTTTTTTTTTTTTTTTTTTTTTTTTTTTTTTTTTTTTTTTTTTTTTTTTTTTTTTTTTTTTTTTTTTTTTTTTTTTTTTTTTTTTTTTTTTTTTTTTTTTTTTTTTTTTTTTTTTTTTTTTTTTTTTTTTTTTTTTTTTTTTTTTTTTTTTTTTTTTTTTTTTTTTTTTTTTTTTTTTTTTTTTTTTTTTTTTTTTTTTTTTTTTTTTTTTTTTTTTTTTTTTTTTTTTTTTTTTTGGGGTGTTTGCAGCTATATTTGTTCTAACTGAGCGAAGCTGCAGATGCTCAGCTCGGCACAGATTTTTTTCAGGCTGAGCTGTTCGCGCTCGTGAGCTAGCAGATTGGCAGTCTTGGAATTCTCACTAAACCTGTATGAACAAGGTTAATCCCACGATTACAAACACATGAAGTTATATGACAACTACACTATGAATCTACAAGTCTGAAAGATGTGAACACAGCGCCACAAACCACCTTCTAAGTTACAGTAGAACTACGAGAGCAAAATAAATAAGAAAACTACAAGCACTAAAATTCCATTTTCACAATTGCTTTTGTCATCTCTGTGGATCCAGACTGAAGCCAATCCTTGGCACAAATAAGTGCCTCCAGTGTCTCTGGTCGCAGGGAAGCCCGGTAGGAGTCAAGCACCTTCTGGTCAACATCGAATACATCATCATCACCAACCGTGAACACAGGGATCGATAAAATATCACGAGCCATCCTCGAGAGTGTAGGGTACTTGAGGTTGTTCAGTTTCCACCAACCCAATATATCAAACTCTTGTATCCGAGGCACCAGGGACTCTTCCAGGTACTGATCCAGCTCTGACTTTGACTGTTGGCTTGCAGATATCTCAGAGATATAGACATCAAAATCCAGAAGTCCATCACCAGTGGCAAGAAGTGTTCCTCCAGGAGATGTCTCCCCCTTGGGAGGGCTGCTGGAAATCCCATGCTCCACATAAGTTGGTGTAAGTGGAAGTGGTTGGGCTACATATTCAAGGAAAAGTTCATGAATGCCCTCGTCTATAATCTTGATGTATGTGCTGGCATCATCCCCATAGATCTTTGAGAAGCTGAATTCCACAAGCTTCATCTTGAACCGTGGATCCATAACTACAGCAACAGCCAAGGCCAGGCAGCAGTCTTTCCAATATTTATCAAACTTCTCTTGCATTGGCCTGGCAAGGTTGCTGATAAAGGGATCCTGGCTCACAGCTGCATGTGTCAGCTCTAAATGGATTTTCCACGCCTCATGAAAGAACATATTGCCAGTTGCATATGTTGTAGCTGTTAAGATGCTAGCTGCATCGTATAGAAGCTTCAAATATGTGCACAGAGTCTCAACCTGTTTCCAGACATCCATCGAGGGGGCTTCCTTGTATTCTGGATCCGACGTGTCCAAGCAAGAAAACACTTCCTTCAACTCTAAGGCAGCCACCAGCATGAGATACGTTGTGTTCCATTTTGTTTGGTCATCAAGAAATAGGGTCTTGCTGCTAGGGACCTGAAGCTGCTGTTTGAGCTCAATAAACTTCTCTTCGTGAGTCTCTGATGTCGTCACAAACTTGACACTTGAACGGACTTTGTTAACAGTTTCCCGCACTGTTGCTAGTGCATCTTGTGCAAGGCTGCTTAAAACATGGGCATAGCAATGCCCAATTAATAGCTGGCCATTGAGCATAAGTGGATTCTTGACACAGAAAAAACCTCTCAGATCTCCAGTTGCTTCATCATTCGAGAAGCGCTGATCAACAGTTACGGTAAACAACTTGCTCTCCAAACTCCAATCAGAAAGGAATGACACTACAGCTTGAGTTAAGGCATTGCCAGAGTCGGGATTTGGTACCATAACAACATTAAGTATCAGCCTACGCAATGTCCAGTCTGTGTCAATATACTGTCCCCTTACCAGAACATAGCCAAGATTTTGACTTGATGTCCACATGTCTAAAGCAAGGCTGATCCGTCCAGGCATTCCTCCCAGAACCTTTTGAAGGCTTTGCTTCTCCCTTAAATAAATGGCCACACTATCCCCTTGGACTGTGCTGAAACTTACCATATTGAACCGAGGTTGAAGATTATGCACGAAAGCTACAAATCCTGGATGTTCTACCATGTCAAGTGGGTATTCATGCATGATGATCATCTTAGCAATCTCCTGGCGGCAGCGGTCGTGATCGAATGGGAAAAATGGTGAACCAGGACTTGCTCTACGTCTTTTTGGGGGAGGATCAGTAGCACTCCCAGTTTTGGTCCCTGGGGAATATGGGGTCAGTTGATTCTTGTCCTGGTTACGGCGGGTTACTGGACAGGTCCCCATGGCTATGTGCCGTTTGAGGTGGCTGGTACCTGCCAGTTTTGACCCAGTACTGTATGCAAATGTCTGTTTGCACTGCTTACAGCAAGCCCTTGTACATCCAGGTCCCACAGGTTCAATGGTAAAGTGTTCCCATACTATGGACTTCTTCCTCCGACGTTTGTTGTTAGGCGGTGTTTCTTCACTAACTACTAGCTCATTATTTTCACCATTGGCTGACATCTTGAAGACTAGCCCTGATAGAGGAAAACACACAATTTTAGAAAGGTCATGAGGCAAATCTATTCAAAGTACTCAGGACATCCATGAATATAACTATGTATAATCCAGACAATAATCACGCATGTCAGAGGGTTATGATTCCAATATCTAATAGATCTTGTTGAACACACTGCATATGGCAGTGTCTATGTGTTGGTTGTCATTATTGTCAACAGAGTGCATATGTGTTGGTAGTTGTCAACACAGTGCATCTTGGTGCAGTATAGTTAGCAGAGCAGCAGTACAGATGGCAGCTGTAAGTAACAAGGTGTACAGGCAGTGTACTAGTGTGGTAGAGCATCTACACTGGTGTAACAGGGATCACAGGTGTTCTAGTAGAGCTGCCAGAGACAGACGATTGCTTGGCAGTACAGTGAGTTCATGACATGTGACAACATGGCAGTGATTCAGAGGGTTTAGGACTCATATGGTAGTGTATGAAGACAATTGGCAGTGTTTTACAGTGTTATACAACGGTTGGCAGCATGTGATAGCATTGGGGACAATTTATATGCAACTTCCAATGGTGTACTGACAGGTTCATGTGGAGGAGTCAACTTTGCAGCCAATTTGGGCATGCCAAATAGGCGTATTGGAAGAGGGCATACACAAGAGTTGCAGTGCTTTGGATCCTCTTTCCAATGCACTTGAATCACCTCATTTTGAGTTCATATCAAGAAGATATGGAGCTTTCCATATCAATGCGCAGTGGATAGGTGATAAGGTGGCTGGATTGTGATTATGTGGGCCCATAGGGTATGTTGATGTGGATGACCATGGTGGGAGCATGAAGATGAGGTGACCAATGTATGGAGTTTCACAAGTGGAAAATAACCATGAAGTGATGTTGATGTTGCTCGAGTGTATGAAATGGCACCTAGGGAGTCTTAACTGCTATGTTGGATATTGGAGTACTCTGCTGCAGGATGGGTGTGCACACCGGTAGACCTTGCAATAGAATTGTATGCCTATCTATGGTTGAGAGGAAAGGTGTGTCACATGCCTGTGTGTCTGTGCGAACTGGTAAAATTAGAAATGCCCTAGCCAGTTATAGTTTGCGTATGTGCTTGTGCTGGGACAGTTACAACAACCTATTGCCAGTGAAGGGAGTGGATACAGGATACAATGAGTGTTAGTGGGAAAGTGCCTGGATATTAGCTTAGGGCAGCATCAAATATCTCAGCTGTTGGCAGTAGGTTTGGGTGACTGCCGGCGAGTGTTTTGAGTGCCAGCACATACGGGGATCCTCAGTGTGAGTTAGGGAACAGTAGTGGACTTTTGGGAGAAATTTTTAAGACCTTGATTCACCCCTCTCAGTGTCAACCTAGGAAAAACAGATCTACAAGGGCAAAAAATAAATACAAGCAGAGGTGGTCAACCAATTGAAATTACCGTGCTCAATTAGGTGGATAAGATCTCCCATAAAAATTCTAAAAAAGAGAATTCTGATGGAAAGATGGTCAAATCATCAGGCAACACTAATAAAGATAAGTCTGAGGATAACAACCTCTTTTCTCAATAGTTTTGACTGAACTTGGGTTCAGAGAAGACCTAGAGCAACCTACGACTCCACGGGGTTGTCCTAATTCTGCAGGCAATGGTCAAGAACTCAAGATGTGAAGTTAGTTTTATTAGCATCACTCATAAAAAGAGTAAGTGCGGATACACAAGAAATTGCCTCTGGAAGCTTTGTCACATCCATTTCCACATCAGTTGGCCACCTAGCCATGCGGCCCATGCTGACTGCCCACAGTAAAACCATGGTTCAAGTATATGGAATCGGACAATGGAACGGCTTCCACCGATTTCGCTTCTGATCGGATTGGAATAAGCCGGAATCGGATGAAACACTAGAAATTGGAATCGAGAAGAAGAAACAATGATTTTCCAAAATATGAGATTTTGGTTCAATAAACTTGGGGATCTTGCTACCAAAGGTAAGTTCCATTGATTTTTTGCTACTTTACTGACTAAGAGAAGGAAACAATGGCCAAAATGAAGATCAAACACAAAGCCACAATGATTCAAAAGAGGGTTGCAGAATTAGGTTGGAATCGGGCTTGTCCGATTCCAATTCGAATCGACGATTCACCCGATCCGATTCCGATTACTCAAACCATGAGTGGCAACCACTTCAGTAGAGAAGAGAAAAAAACATTACATTCTGTTTTTAGGATTACAACTATCCAATTTTAATTGCTCTCGCAAGGAAAATTCGCTTGGTTAACTGGTGCCAATTTAGAGATTGTAATAATACCAAATACTAAGAACCAGTAACCAAACAAGGAGGGGAAGAAGAAGAGAAGAGGATTATGGTAGAAGAAAAACCGAGACAGCTAGAGAACTGCAGAATCGTTACTCTAGCAGTCTCCCTTCAACACTCTTATATAATGTAAGTCAATTACAAGTACACGAGGAAAGTAAATCCTTGTCCAGCAAGAAACACAAAAATAGAAGTCTAATCTAACAAGGGAACAAAATTCTAGCCTACTTAGGAAAGATATAAACCAAGAGAAGAAAGCCACCCAACCACATGCACCTAGTTACGATGGGGGCATTCCTCCATATCGTGGTATACATATCTACTGTGGTAGACATACCTTTGTATCTCCCCCCCCCCCCCACACAGTACAAAGGTACAATCTTAACACTCCCTCTCAAGCTGGAGCATATTGTAGAAAACCTAGGACCTGTAACCAGTAACTTTAGAGAGAAGAAAAGATGAGGAAGAGGAGAGAACTATTAAACTTATCAGTCTCCCTCATAATGCTTGTATTTATAATCTCAAATTACAATAGAAAGGGGAACTCCTAATCAGATTAGGAATTCCTAATCATGATAGGATTCCAAGTTACAATAGGAAAAGAACTAGAACTAATAACTCAAACTGAAACTAAGACTAACAACTCACAGTAGAATTAGGACTTGACATAATTAGAAACTAGGACTTCAACTAGGACTAGGAAAATAGAAGATACACATATCAACCAAATCATTGTTCACGTGAACAGTGTCACATGAACAGTACTTCAACACTCCCCCTCAAGCTGGATTATACAAATAAGTAAAGAAAGAAGATCCAGCTTGAACTAAAAGGAAAAAAAAAAAGAACTCCATAATAATGCAAACACTCCCCCTCAAGTTGGCGCATACAAGGTATTAATGCCCAACTTGAACAAAATAAGTAGAAAATAAGTTGCAGCAGAATCCAGCTTGACAGATGAATGTAGCTCCCAAATAAACCTTCAAGAACTTGAAATAATTGATCTTCAAAACCTGGACAAACATGATCAGCAAACCGGGACTAGAATTTCTTCCAAAAAAAGGCAGCTTTTAACGATCTTCAATAGCTAACCAGTGATGAATCTCAGATTGTCGTAATGACATAAAATCTTAAAGTTAAATAGCTAGAGCAGCAAGTAGCGGAAACGAGCTGAATTAAGCAGCGGAAAAACACTGTATCAACCCAACTGAAAGTCCTCAAATAGGCAACAACCAAATATCTTCAATACTCTTCAATACTTCAATCTCCTCCTTACGGCAAACTCAACCCAATAACAAGGATACCCAATAGCAATGGTGGAAAACACTGATCTTCTATGTTTTGCACCAATGTTCCTGCAAGTTTTGCGTTCTGCAATGTCTGTAGGTGTACTGTACATAATCCCCCCCTCACGTGTAGTACACGTGGACATAACAGAGATGATGTAAGAGATAAGGCAAAAACATAATATTCCAAATTTTTCCAAGAGGTGCTAAGGGTAATGGAAAAGGAAGAAATGGCAAATTAGAAAATACCATGAACTTCCAAAGAGGTTATGGGTACATGCCAAAGGTATGTTTTGGGATATGAATTAGAATTATTGAAAGGGAACGGTGTTGGAAAAAAGGATGGCATGACTGTAATTTGGTGGAAATCCACTTTTAAATACAATCCAAGCCAAAGGGCAAACTGGTAATAAACCAGAATTTTCAAGGGTCAATTGGGTAGTCAAATAGGAGAATGTATTAAAAAGGTAATGGCAGTTCCGTAAATAACCAGAATTTTGCAAGGGTCAATTGGGTAGTCAAATAGGAGAATGTATTAAAAAGGTAATGGCAGTTCTGTAAATAACCAACCAGAGGAGGGTCTCATGATAGATTAAAGAAAAGGATACAAAAGGAATTACCAATTATTAACTAGGGATAGACTTGAAAGGGGAAATAAAATAAGGACCAAAGTGAATGAAAGAAGCAGCAGAATTGGAGATAAGGAATTAACCAACAGTACCGTCTTCAACCTCATGACTCGATCACATCAGAGAAAGTAGCGAAGAAATCAATCACATCAGAGGAAGCAATGAAGAATTCTTTTACTATTCCAATAGAAATACCATGATTCCAAGAAGACACCTTCAAGTCCATCAATTGAGCCAATCGAACCACACAGCAGCAGCGACAATGACGAGTTCGATCAGCATATAATCCCAAGATAAAAAATAAAAAAACAAAGAAGGTTGCGTCTTCAACCTTGCAACCGAGAAATACGGGAAAGAACGGCTTCAACCTTGCAACCGAGAAACCAGGGAAAGGAGGCGTCGAGACCGATTCAAGACCGGCGGAGATCGAAACCTCTAACAACCAGTGACGAGCAGTGAAGAAGATTTCGTCTTCCTCACTACAAGAAAAGAGAAACCGAGCAAAAATTGGGCAGGTCGTGAACTTCAACCCCTCGATCACCGATCAAATCGAGAGAAAAAACAAAAGGGTTTGTACCTTCAACGAATGCAGGTTCTTCAAAAGCAACTACAGCCCGAACCAGGTTCCTCATTAATCGATCAACAAATCGGTATGTAGTCCGCAACGCATCTCGGTAGAAGAGCGAAATCAGATTTGAAATCGATGTAGAGTTTTCAGAATTGAATAAATCTTCAATAGAGATATTCAAACATCAACGATGGAACCAGAGATAGCACATCAATGATGGAACCAGCAGTAGCAAACCAGGTAAAATCAAATAATTCAGCACCAGAAGATACGAAAGTCATACGAACTCGAACATGGAACCCTAGTTCTTCTTCTTTGAACTAGGGGTTTCTTCTTCAAACCAGAAACCCAAACCGACTCTCAAAACGGCAATCTTGGAGAGAATCGCCACCTTGGTTGCCTAGCTCGATACCATGTAGAAAACCTAGGACCTGTAACCAGTAACTTTAGAGAGAAGAAAAGATGAGGAAGAGGAGAGAACTGTTAAACTTATCAGTCTCCCTCATAATGCTTGTATTTATAATCTCAAATTACAATAGAAAGGGGAACTCCTAATCAGATTAGGAATTCCTAATCATGATAGGATTCCAAGTTACAATAGGAAAAGAACTAGAACTAATAACTCAAACTGAAACTAAGACTAACAACTCACAGTAGAATTAGGACTTGACATAATTAGAAACTAGGACTCCAACTAGGCCTAGGAAAATAGAAGTTACACATATCAACCAAATCACTGTTCGCGTGAACAGTGTCACATGAACAGTACTTCAACACATACAGGTCACCCATGCCCAACTTGGAACAACCTTTTCTGAAAGCAGGACCAAACAAAAGCTTGGTATACGCATCACCAAACAAGACCAAACAAAGGGGAGTAGTCAACTCTAGAAGGAGTAAACAGAAGATGAAGACGAGAAAATATCTCATTGAGTGAAGGCATCTTCTCCCAATAAAGTAGTTGGTTTTTGACATATTGGTAGTCAAGATGGAGACCGACTAGGAACTTTGCTACATCGAATTCAACCCTTTGAGGTTTCAACTGCTCTAGATTAGTAGTAAGGGATTGATGTATTTGGAGTTATTCAATAATACTCTTATAAGCACTGAAATACTCATTCAATGATTTGTCCCCCTGTTTAAAATTGAACATATTCTCATAGAGCTCATAATCCGGGAAATATTCTTCTCTGGAGAAAATTTTCTCATAAATCGTCCCAAACATCCTTTGCAATGGTGTGGAACATAAGATTGGCAGCAATAGATGGTTCTATACTATTCCACAACCATATTTTGAGTGTGGAATTCTCACGTATCTACTCCTTATATGTAGTGATCTCGGCTGGTTCCTTAAAATCAATAGATGGAGGGTCATCAATAAGATATTATCTTCCCTTTGGTATGGATATATGCCCGCACAGCTTGAGCCCATAACAAGTAGTTAGAACTCCATTGAGTATTATAGTTGTAATCTGAATCTGGACATTATCGACGGGTGGTTTAGGATCAGCCACCAGGTACACAGAAAAACAGGTAGTGACAAAATCAGAACTTAGGGTGATAGTATCCAATCCAATCCAATACCAAAAGGGGAACACAAATCAGCAATCCAGAAAATGATATTGACAAATCTGAGAATGTCAAAGGTAACAGCAGCAATATATATATATGCAAATCAGAGGAGCAGATGCAACACTAATCAGAAAATTGAGAAGATCACCCAACTCAGTGGCCGAAACTCAAGAAATAGGGTGATTTATCACCATCAATCACTAGGAGGTTGGATAAACCTAAAAAACCCATCGAGTGTCCTTCCAATACGGATCAATAATGCCCGGAGCAATCAGCTGGAAAGATCTCCCACAACTGCACAAACCGATGGAGTGATTTTCAACCAGAAAACAGAGTACCGTCCAGCCTTGTGGAGAAACTGAGTTGCAGCATATCAGAGGCATAAACCAGCACAGTAATGAGGTCGAGTGGCCTTTCCAGCAGGGAGAAGTAGTCCTCAAAAACAGAGGAAGATCAGATGGCTGGATGGAAAGTAAGTTGATAATCAACAGTCTAAAAAAAAATCCAAGAATACGGAGCAGCAGCAATAATCTTCATAAAACTGGAAGGAGATAGGCTAGGCTCTTCCTGAATCAGCAAGATAGTATAAGAAAACCCTAGTTTCGTAGCATCATTAACTAGTGTAGAAGGTATAGGCAGCATAAAATTGCTGAAACCAGAAAACGACAACAGTCCTTAAGTGGACTTTCAAACCAACATGTGAAAGAGATTGATGATCTGTTCTTAGTGCTCTGATACCATGTAACAATACCAAATACTAAGAACCAGTAACCAAACAAGGAGGGGAAGAAAAAGAAGAAGAGCAGAGGATTGAGGAAGAAGAAAAACCAAGACTGCTAGAGAACTGCAGATTCATTACTCTAGCAGTCTCCCATCAATACTCTTATAAAATGTCAGTCAATTACAAATACGCAAGGAAAGTAATTCCTCTTCCAGCAAGAAACACAAAAATAGAAGTCTAATCTAACAAGGAAACAAAATTGTAGCCTAATTAGAAAATATATAAACCAAAAGAAAGAAAGCCACCCGGCCACATACACCTAGCCACGATGGGGATATTCCCCCATATCGTGGTATACATATCTACCGTGGTACACATACCTTTGTACTCCCACGGTACAAAGGTCCAATCTTAACTGAGATCAGTGAATTAATGATGTGGCTATCCTTGGAAGTTAAAAACATAATTTTTAGGTAGTTTAGTAACTTTTCAGGATGCTAAGCACCCAATGAAAAGTTTCTAATTCTAACTGCATTTCTTTGAGATAAGACCAAAACAAGATAACCAGTAAAAAAATTAAGAAATGAAGGGAAAGAACCTAAAGCAAGTGATAAGTGATCAGGAAATGCCTAGACCTTTACTAATGCCAGCGATACAATTGGAAATCCTATTGCTACTACCACGACGAACAAAGAGCTATTGAAGGAATGCTAGTAGCTAAAACCGAAGAAAGAGAAAATGGACATTCCAATGACAAAGCAAGGGTATGTTTTCTCTTTTCTCTTTTTCTTGTTTGGGGGTGGGGGTGGGGTTTCATGGCAAGCAGCAGCTTAGGAGTAGTGGCATACAGCCAAAATCAAATAGTTGATCTTTGATAAGTACAATTCAACGGATATTTCAAGCATGCAGCCAGCTCAGACATATCGAGAAGAGGGCTTCAAAGGAACATCCACTAATCTTATAACAAAAGCAGTTAGAAAGAACAGCTTGGACCTGGGATATCTAACAAAAACAAAAGAGCTTCAACTTCTGGTGCTAAGCACAAGAGGATCTAGGAAAATTCTGCTGAACTTAGCACTTCAATTGGTAGATGCAACACTCTTGATAAGTCTGTGACTGCCAAGGTATTAAGAGTCTGCATAATCACAAGTCATTGAGATAGATAGGCACAGATGTGAAACTCTGACTCTTGGAGTTAGCCTAAGCTGGCTGACCTAGGGGTCTTGTGGCATGCAATCCAAGATTTCAATCATGGATTACAATCCAGGGTGCAATATCCCAGATACAGATCGTGTTTGATTCATTGTATCTTGGGTTGTGATTTCAGAGATCAGGACCTGGATGTATGTTTGATTTCTTTGTTTCTGGATTTGTCAATTGAGGAACATATCTTCTACACTATCTATCAACCATAGACCATAACAAAATTGGGTTGTGGATCATAAAACCGACCCTTTGATCTCAATTGTAATTGGTTGAACAAGCATAACATTCTGTGAGCTCCACAAATATGAATGATGGGACTGAAATCACTGAATACCAGTATTAGTGGGAAACTAACACCATATAACAACCCAGTTTAACCAATAGGACTCATTATTGAGAGAGAGAGAGATCCTGTTCAATTACATGCAAGCACCCAAAATTTAAACATAGGTAAAATTGGGAAAACATCAAATGCATTTTACAATGCTCAGTCCTGTTCAATTACATCTGTGTTTTGAGAAATTGCTGGGATTGGGGTCCCACGCAGGATCGCAATCCTATGATCGAAGCCTAAAAGCCCCCTCAATTATTGGTTTGAGTGTCATTACGAAAGCACAATGCTGGGTTGGGATAGGATGAGGCAGTGATGCTGGGTTCTAGGTTAACTAATGTTCAACTTGAACCGCATTGAATTGTTAAACAAGATGAGCCAGGCAGCTGGGAAGCCCAAATCCATTGGTTATTTTTATTATAATTTATTTATTTAAATTTGGGTTTTTGGGTGAATGTAGTCTGTGTATAAATTCAGATATATTAGCATTTTGGACTTTAGATGTATATATTAGGTTTTTGACGTAGTTTATAGCCATTCAAAAGGTTATAAAAGGTTGTATTAACCCAAATACGAATATTTTGGGCTTTGGCAGGGTAAAGCTCAAACCCCTTTACATCAAATCGGCTTCAAGCTACCCTTGGCTTGCCCAGCTGCCTGATGTCCACTCTTAACATATTTCTATTATTACATTCTTATCATTAAGCAGGTATTAGTTATACTACAGCTTCATCTGGTTTAAAAAAAAAGAATGTACCAAAGAAAGGAAGCAAGCAGCCGCGAGGAGAGTGTGTTTTTGAGAAAAAACTAAAACCATTTTCTGCACTTCTAATGATTTGGAAGGATTTTCATTTGCTCACAAAATTTGTCAGGAAATCAAATAGTGAAAATGATAGAAACTCAGGGTAAAAAAGAGAGTTTACTTCAGAAAGTGATTTTCTGTTGAAAACACAACCAAATGTGTGGTAACAAAAACTGGATTATTGACAGAAAATTATTTTCCATTCCAGCAAATTTTAAAATTTCTTAGCCGGGAAGAACTTCATTTTTCCATTTCTATAACAATGAGGACTAACATATAGAAGTAAAGGAATTAACCATATAATGTCTAAACTATTCTGCATTCACACTAGAGGTAATTTCCCATCAAAATCTAGTATAGTAATTACCATAATAGCTTACTTTACTAGGACAATTGAATGGGGATCAGGGCAGCCTAGATGACAAAGTGGCTCACACGCACCAATAGGCAATAGTGTTCGCTCAATCCATACAAAATTGGATCACCATATAAAAATGCATGACCTCAATATTTGCTTCCCTGAAAACATCATTCCTACCACACACACAAAAAAATTTCCTGTGACATCATCATGGGGCCCAGCCCACCTTGGTTTAGGCTGGGCCTTCGTGATCTCTGGGCTTGAGAGAGTTACGGCCCATTGCTCAGGTCTGCATCTATACCTTGGCCGGTCCGGTTGGAAAAGCATAATATTGGCTGATCCGGCTGGACCATGAGAAGCTCCGCCTGGGCATGCAGCCCACCGATAAAGCCCAAGACTGGGAAGATCGGGTTCTGACGAGGGCTTCGGCAGATCATGATTACTTTACTTGTATGGGCTAAAATCATTAAAAGATCCCATCGATGAGCTCAGATAGTGTTATTCGTATGATCGCACTCGGCCTCTCCACGAATTTCAAATCCCTCGAAGTTAGTAACAGTTACTGGTAATTAGGGCAACCAAAAGCCGATATTTCGACCAAAAACCTGATCTTTCAACTAAAAATCCGATCTTTCTACCAATATACTGGAGAAACTAATTAATGTTCCTGTAATTAGAGCTTTCGGTGTTGTGTAAGCAGTAAAAACTACTCAAGAAAACCAGATCAAACAAAAAATAAACGGAACCCTAACCAAATCCAACTGAGATAATCAAGAACACGAACAGAACAAACAAATAATCCATGTTTTAAACACGAAAAACAAAACCATATCATAATAAGCTCAGTAAAAGAGATGGAAAAAAGAATAGACATAGAGACGGAGCTAGAATTCTCACTTGCACCGAAGGTTCGAGAGGAGATGCACTGTGTATAAGATCGATCAGTTGATCGAAAGCTCGAAACGAGCTCCGAAACAAAAAGCGAGATCTAGGGTTTTGCAGAAACGGAGACGGAGAGAGGGAGAGAGGGAGAGAGAGTTAATGGGCTTGAGCCTAGAAACCTAATGGACCCAAAGCTAAGGCTATGATAAAGGCAAGTATAGGAGAAATTTTTTTATTGGATTTGGACTTGAGGTCCATCATCATATAAATCCCTAAATGGATCATAACCAACACACCTCTACCACCCGTACATGTAGCCCACCAACTCTAATTCAACTCTGGAGTCTGGAGTCTGGACTATTCGATGGCTGTGGGGAGTAGAGGCCTGGGGGCCCACCTATTTGACTCTGCTGTGAGTTAGTCCAAAGATTTATTCTCTTTTAATAAATTTTGGGTCCTCCTCCATCGACCTAAGCATCACCTATGCATAATGAAGTATAAAGCTTCACTATATTGTGGCCACTAGGCATTGTGAAGTGTAGTTTTTCCATGAGGTTCTCCTGAGCGTCACTATGCATGTGAAGTGTGACACATGGCCCCACTTATGCATAGTGAGTGTATTTTTTTCTTTAAATATTCATTAGAAAAAAGTTTTCTACATAGATATGTACTAGTTTACCAAAAAAAAAACCAAAAAAACATAGCTATATACCATACACCCTTTTATTTTTAATCTTTCCTCCCATAACTATATGGTCTGGATCATATTATTTTCTGCAGCCATTGATATGATATGGGAGATTTCCCCACATTGGCGACGTGGGTTAGAACTCACTACGCCTTCTAATACCATTCTTGTATTGTAATCTAAGAATGGGGCAATGTTCTCTGACCGGGAGTGTACGAAGACGAAGGCTGTGCCCAGACACCTGGGGCTGGATGGAGAGGTCATTTCGAGCATCCAGGAGGGCAGTCATTTTCGGGCACCTCCTATGTGTTTGGGTGCATCCTGTGCCCCTAGGGCAGAGAACATTTGGCTTCTAAGAATATTCTATTCTTAAGGAAATGGTTCTTTGGACTATCGGGGTAGGGTATGCTAGCATTTACATGTCTATCTGTCTCCTCCTCACTTAAAATGATCTTGTTGCCCTCCTAGATGCGATACTATTTATCCTATCTTATTGGTGCACTCCCCTCTTCTACTTGTTTAGAGAACTCTCTCCTTATTTTTAACGACTCTCTTAGGAATATATTTCTTTCATTTTCTCCTGTTTTGTCCCACTTTGAAAAGGATATATAAGGTTTTGCACAAAAATAAAAAAAGGGGATAGATTAGGTAGACTAGGCTTGGCCTCCAAGGCCTCCACTAACCATATGGTCCCATGTGGATCATATTATTCTCCAGCCATTGATATGATGTGGAGATTTCCCCCACATCAGTTGCATGGGTTAAAGCTCATTATACCTTCCCCCACAGTCTTAATCTTTAGATTAGTGGTCTGTGTATCATACAATTGGAATCTTTTGATCAATCAGATGTTACCCTAGGGAGACCTCTCTATTGACATTTATATATAAGAAATTCCACCGTCCACTAGCGTCTAAGTCCCATTGGATACATTCAAATGCTTTTTGGATTTCGGTGGGACCCAAATTTCCAATGATTTCCATCATAGATCAACAGCTGGCATTAGGTGAGACCTACTACACAATAGTAAGACATAGAAGGCTAGAACAGGATGGGCTCCTTTGTACCTTGACAGGGCGTTTAGCGCACATCCAACGGCTTGCAACGCCCAAACACGGAACCTAACACCCCGACTGTGTGTTAGATTGCGTGCCTGAGTACTATAGATCATCGGATGTGCGCTATACGCCTTATCGCGCTACAGAAGATCCAAATCCACTAGAACAACTCAAACAACAAAACTCCCCAACTCATAAACAACAAGAGCATTTATGTTGGTAATGGAAATTTTCTTTTATTTGCAAGGAAAATAAAGGGACCAGAAATAAAATTGAAATTAATTTTCTTTTAGTAATTATTACTTAACATGAATGCCTAATTAACTTAAAATTATAAAAAAATATAGTTATTAAATTTCATTTGTCAAATCACTTGGATTTGAAAAGAAAATTAAAGAGTACATGTGAAAATACTTTTTAAATAAAGGAAAAAAAGAATGCTAATCAGTCATGTGGTGCCTGCATCTAGACACAAACCAATGCCTTTGTGTGCGAACGATCATTCAATCCCCCAGTAATGCATCTATACACACTTTCATTGACTACCGTGTTTGGTGCAGAGGCTACATGACCAATCAGTGTTCTATTACTCTTAAATAAATTACACAATCATGATTACAAAGTATTTTTTTTAACATGTGTGCAGTACTCATGAATTGAGTTTACTCTTAGGCAATATAGCTACGCGGCAAAGAAAGCTCAATACTAAGTGTGAAAACATTAGACTGATATGTAGTCTGGTCTCAATTATATAGAGTTGTCACTTAGATTGGGGTTTAGGGTACATAAATAAAATGACTACACGCAAATTGATTCGACCCAAAAGAAAGTGTTAAGCACCTTGGTCCATCCGATTAAATCGAACTTTACACTTATTTTCTATTCTCAATATCAAAACACAATTCAAATCACAATATCTCAGAGCTTCCTATGGGGGCATTTTGATCGTGTACTCGTACATGGACTCAAACTTCAAAGCCCACAAGCCCATATATAATAGATACAATTGTCTATATCAAGTCCATTGTTGGCCCATCAACCCAACCCATTAACCTTATTAAACCACATAGACGTTAGATCAGTATTGACTAAGGCATGAGGTTAACATTTTTCATTATTAAAATCTAGAAGACATGCGATCAATTAATGACTATGTATGTACCTAAAAAAGCAGAAAAATGGTAACCTCACAAACCTCACAAATTTGTGAGCCGTCTCATACCTTTATCACATCTCAGGAAAACACTTTTGTACCTTCTTTGGTGGCTCAGAGAAGCGGATTTAGATCCTCTACTGCCGAGCTGCCCGGCAGGACCGTGCTGCCCAGACATGGTGAGATACGCAATGACTGCCTTACCCCCACCCGGGCAAGGCGGTTGGACAGGGGTAAGGCGGTCATTGCATGCCTCGCCATATCTAGACAACACGGTCCTGCCGAGCAACTCGACAGTGGAGGATCCAAATTGCAGAGAAGCCCGAATGGTTAGGGAGAAGAGAGAGCTTGGTAGTACGAGATCCATATGGTTAGGATGTGAGAGGGCATGGGAAAAAGATCCCCATGCTAACAGTGTGGGGATGTTTTCCCACACCTTTCACATGTTTACCATGTGGGCCCAACATCGACACTCCCTCTCCTCCATAACCATGTGAGACTCTTATTGACAAAACCGTTTTCTGAGCTATGATTGATGTAGCTAGGATCAAAGAATCCCAAATTGTCAATTTAGAAAACCCTCTGGTTTCCTAAGCTGAGAGTGGTGTAGGATGGGAAATTCCCACACTGTTGGCATGATAAACCCCTCATTTCCCAAGCTGTGGTGGTTGTAGGATAAGAGAGAATCCTCACACTCTCGGCATGCAAAATGCATAATAATAAATTATTTTATTATTAGGGAGGAGGATTGCTATCAAGGTGCTTGGCCTTGTACCAATGCGGGGGCATCCAACGTTTTGTTTCATAAGGGCGGAATGATCATTTCATCCTTCTTGTGTCTAGATGCAGAGCAAGTGTCCATTTCAACGTCTATTATTATTACAATTACCCCTATCGACGGATTCACTCTTTTGCTGGGCATCATGATTTGAATTTTTCTCATAAATTTTTTTGGGTTCTAGTTCAAGGGTCCATAAGGACCAATACAAAGGCCCATGAAGGGGAACAACAAGGGTCCATAGGGACCAAACTTATTGGACAGCAGTAAACGATAGTATTACTAATAAAGTGGTACATATGTCAAACACCGATGTACATTGAGAGGAATCCATTGACCAACGTTCGGGGCAAACTCGTTAGCGAGCATTGTCAAATCGCTAGACCAAAGCTCAATTGATATGAGATGTATACACTACCAACAATCAAAGCATGTCTTCAACATGGAAGGAAATCCAAAATGTAAATTTTCCCGAATATTTATTTTGGTCCAAGCAATCTTTTATCTGATGCCCGTCATATTCATTAATTGTAGCCTTTTGACAAACAATATGGCTCCCTAGCTATTACTAAGAGACACACTACATTAGCAAACCATCAAGATATCCAAAGTATTATTTGAGTGACTGTTCTAATGAAGAAAATGTAGAAGGAGAAAAATAGGAATACAAGGGAATGGTGGTTTTTGGGGGCTGGGGGCTGGGGGCTGGGGGGTGTGGTTGTTATACAAGTAAGCGTTAGGAACTTGGGTCTCATCCTCAAAAGCTAGTCTAACAAGTGGTATCAAAGTCGGGGAGTGAAAATTTTCGTTTGACCGAGGATTCTCGGGGTTTGATCTCAGATTCCACGTCAGTTCCTGCGTGGAGGGAAAGATTGAGATCTTAGGCTTCACGTATTTGTCATTCGCGTGGAAGGGGAGATTGTTGGAATATCCACGCATAAGACAAAAAAAATAGTTCCACATCGGATATAAAATGGGATGTGAGTGGGTTAATAGGTACTTGGGCACCCTCTTCTTAACGATTAGCTTTTGAGGATGAGACCCAAGTTCCTAACAGTATGTCAGTTGTGGAAGCGTGGGAGTGATTCGAACATAAGTAAAAGGAAAATCGCAAAAAGAAAAAGCTAAAACTCTTCAAGATTGTAGTAATACTTTTTCAAGTTTCAAGGATTGAACTCTTCTAGGTTCAAAGCTCAATTGAATCAAATTTCATTTATCAAAATTTGTCCCCCTAATGAAAAACGATACATATAAATAAATTAAAATTCTTAATCTCATACCTCAACCCCTATTAAGTCGAGATTGCTTAAAGAAAATAAGCCTAATAAAAATAAACTTTATTAAGGTAGGTTCCTTAGCACAATATAGTATTATTTTATTTAAAAATAAGTTACTTAATTAACAATGGACCTAGCTAGGACCTCATCCTTAATTCATAGGACATGAACCCTATCTACATCACATGTAATTCTAGGTGGTAACACATTAGTAGATAGATAGAAGTCTCTGCTAGTAGTCAACCCTTTAAAAATTTATCAAAACCACTAAAATATGTCCCACATTTAAAAATTACAGGAATGAGATGATTGAAGTATATATATTATGATAAGTCCAAAGAAGTGGGTAAGTGGGTATAGGGTTTTGCATGTGTGTGTTTGTCTATTTTAGCCATAAAGTTCTGCAAAAAGCCTTGTGGTCTGTTAGACATGCTAAGAAAGCTTATCTGTACTTGATCCATTAAAAAAGAGTCCATGAACTTTGCACAATATAACAAAAGGAAGTTCTGAATTGGATTTTTAATTTACAACTATGGATCCATTAGCCAAGGAAGATAGATAAATAAATATAAAAAAACACAAGCATGGATGGGTTAGGAGAGGGAATTTGTTTTTTTAAGTTAAGTTCTTCTTTTGGGGTTAGGGGACAATATTATCTCACATGAGCTGCTAAAGTTTGTAAATGTTGACTTCTCTATCTCCTCTCATTCTCTACTGTTAATATATTGATGCAATTTTTTTAAAGGTTAAGATGCTAATAAGAATAATGGAGGAAATCATAAAAGTGGAAGGAAATTAATAAACAAAATTAACTGCATTGACATTTAACCTATCTCTTCTAGGTAGATCTCAATCCTTTTACCCTATCATGGAACATTGGCCTAATTACTTTTGGATATATGATTAAATAAATAAATTAGTTAATTTGATTTACTTTAAAAATCATGGTTGTTTGTCAATGTGGTTAATCAAATCATTGCTTAGATTTATCTTGAAAACTGTAAAGAAAATTTTTGTAGGATAGTTATACGATCGACTATAATGTATGGTGCAAAATGTTGGGTAGTTAACAAACATTATATAGATAAACTTAGTATAGCGGAGATGAGGATGTTGAGATGGATGAGTGGCAAAATTAGAATGGATAAAGTAATTAATGAATGATCATATTAGAGCTGACTTGGGAGTAGCTCCGATACATGATAAGCTACGAGAAACTCGTTTGAGGTGGCATGGCCTTGTTCAATAGAGGCCTTTAGATGCTCAAGTACGGAGGAATGATTCGATTCAGATTGAAGGAACTAAAAAAGGTAAGGGCAGACCTAAAATGATCCTAGGAGAAGTGGTGAAGAAAGAAAGAATAGCTTAGGCCTTGTATCAAGTATGACCTCGAATATAGCTGATTTGAGGGCAATGATCCATGTAACCGACCTCATTTAGTTGGGATAAATCTAAATTATTGTTGTATCTTGAAAACCAACTGTCCAACAATTAATAGAAAACCTATAGTTTTGAGATTGTATAGAAAAAATTAAAGGCTAATGAATTCCTAGCCTCACTTAAATTATCAAGTTCATTAACAGAAAATAAGAGATGAGGAAGATAAAGGGATGCGAAAAAGATAAAAGATTAATCAGAAATTAGATTCATCGACAAGCCTCAATCTTGTTTGGATATGTTATGAGTATAATAATGTGATTTGCCAGCTCTTATCTACAAACAACTTTTTATTAAGCATATAAAAATTATGCGAGAAGATTTTTTTGGCCTAGCAATCACCATAAACGCCCCCCCACCCGGCAAAGGAAAAAAAAACCCATAACATGTGAAGTTATATGGTCAATTCAATCTGGCTAAATTTTGTGGACTCATAGACCTCAAGATCTCCTGCTCACATGTGAAGTTCCAGTCTAAACGAAGTTCATGAAAAACCTGAAGAGATCCGATAGTGATCGAAGTACCAATAAATGTGCATGGACATACAAGTAGCAGTGTAAATGAATAGCCAAAATCCGTTTCCGCATCCGTTTAGCACTATCCGAATCCGTTTGAAAGCTAAGCAGATGCGGATACGAATAGACTATAACTATCCGAAAAACTATAGTTACATGTAAATGGATAAAATATCCGATCCGTATCCATTTAGCACTATCCGAATCCGTTTAATAGCTAATCAGATGCGGATGCGAATATAGCACTATCCGAGCCGAATCCGATCCATTTATAGCCCTACATACAAGAAAATGCATGCCAACACATGGAGGCCAGAGGTATTTAAAATTTGACATACAATCTCTATCCATACTATGTATCTAATGATCAGATTTATCATTGGACCCTTCCATGTGGCCTAAGTAAGTTTCTAAAGTCTGGACTAGTAAAAATAAAATTGGTTCTTTGTGTTATCTTTATTTTTATAGAGAAAGTGTAACTAAGATACAAATGTGAATCCATAAGCCTCTATTCATCAACAGTATTAGAGAATTTTAGATCATCAGCAATGTGGGATTGTTATGACCCTTCACTATCACTTGAGGTTTATTCTTTCTTTTTTTCCCTCCCTTTCTATTGACCTCTTTCATGTTGGAATTCACAATTACTACAAAACCTACAATGTTTGCACAGACAAGAAGTTTGTACAACTGGTCTAAGAGTGAAGACAATATACAAACTTAGCCCCTATACCCCCCCCCCCAACTCCCACTTTGTGAAACTTCCCACTACCCCATATTCCAACCAATACACACCACTATAGTCTGAAAACAACAACCATTGGCTATAACCCAAAAATTTCTGGAAAAAAACTACTAGTCAGGAAAGTTAAATGGGTCAAGACAAATATGTGGGTTAAATCAATCGACAATCCTTCAATTGTGTCGGGCATGTGTGTGTCTCTCCATATATGGAGAGAGAGAGACTGACAGAGAGAGATTAATTAAATAAAACTAACTACTTTTTTATAGTAATAATGGATGGTTAGTGAAAAGTGGGCCTAATTAGTGTTTGACAGCTATTCTAAAGCCCACTAAGTCTGCCTCTGTAATACCAAGCCCGACAACGGTGGTTCTCTGTTCCGAGAAAACCGGGGTTTATGTTTATGCCAGGGCCCAACTTGGGTCACATGCATCCATGAGGCCTGGAATTTCGAATCATTTGAGGTTCATTTAGTTCTAATTTAAGCTTTCAAATTACTTCCGCTTTTACAAGTATATTTTAACCTGACAGATCCTGATGTGGGTCCCACAGAAAATGTACCCCTACAAAGGATACAATCACCTTTGGATCCGGTAGGTTGTATCACAGCCACGATTATCTATGTGAATTTTTTGGGTTAATTAATGGGTCCAAAAGTTTACAGTTTTTTTTTTTTTTTTTTTTTTATAAATTTTTTAAAATGAGGTTAGAAAAAGGGTTGGTTCGGTTTTGGGCCTAATATTCTTCTCGGGATTGGGTTAAAAACCATCCCCCTTCTTCTGATCTTCTACTATAAATACATGTCCCTTCTCCTTCTCAACCCTAAACCTTCATCTCCTCTCCTCTCCTCTCCCTTTATATGATAAGTTTTCACCTAATCACCCTATCTCCTTTTTTCTCTCTCTTACAGAATCATCATCTATTAGGGCAAGGTTTCTCTAGGGGGGGTATCTACATGTGTCCCTCTTCTTATTCTTCCACAGCTTTCTTGAACTGCATGGCATGGTATGGCAGGGCTAAATTATACCCTTTATAGCAAGAAGATTGGTGGATATGCAGTAGTAGGGTTATGGCTTCTGCGGTTCAATAAAGCTGTGGGAAGATATGGATAGGGCCTTTATTATCAGTTCTACACAATCATTCTGGTTCTGTTGATATTGATAGTTTTTCAGTTTTTGGTTTTGTATGATTGTTGTTTAGGTGTTTGATTTAATTGGGTTTTTCGATCTAATGCAAGCGAAACAACCCTTAAAATCGCGTGTTTATCGGTAAGTTTATGAGATTTTATATGTTAAAAGATCAAATTATAGAGTGATTCATATTCATAATTCAGTTTTTTTTCCATGAATTGCTGTCTTTAAGAATTTAGTTTGATTTTTCATTCT
Source organism: Telopea speciosissima (assembly GCF_018873765.1). Classification (NCBI taxonomy): domain Eukaryota; kingdom Viridiplantae; phylum Streptophyta; class Magnoliopsida; order Proteales; family Proteaceae; genus Telopea; species Telopea speciosissima. The sequence continues at coordinate 61,962,038 of NC_057917.1, read as the reverse complement.
TTAAAGCAATCTCATCTCTTAGATTTATGGTGCAACTTAGTCTCATTTTGGAGAAGAACTAATTCTCTCTCTCTCTCTCTCCATTATTTAGATTCCATTTGAATGCAATGCAGAATCTGTTAAGGATTATATAAAGCAAGGTCTTGTATTGAGGTGGAAAATAAGAATAGACCCCATTAAATATTTCTTGTTTATCATTCTAAATGGGTTGATTCATGAAGTACCCATAGAAGTTATTTTCCATTCCAACATATAGTTCCATAAATGGATAGAGAATTAATTACTGAAATCAAGATACCAACATATGATATATGAGTTTAAGATATGCAGACCCACTAATCTATTTGCTTAGTTGATTAAGTAAATTTTTTTGTGAATAAAAGAGAGCAAGTCTAGACTATAAAGACTCTAGGTTTTAGTCTTGTTTGATACATTGTTGTTTCTGTATTTCTTTCAAAAATGCTGAAATTCTTGTTCAATTATATTCTTCTCTTCAATGTTTTTGGTGATTGAATTAGATCTAATTTAATTTTATCCATTCACCTCTTGTTATATGGACTGTGATTTGTTTGTTAATGAACAATTGCTTTGCTTATCCCCACCAGCACAAGTTAGACAAGCTTTTATACAACTCATTAAGATGAAGAAATAGTTGTTTGGTGAGAGGACTTTATGGGTCTTTATTTATTGACTCAACAAACAAAACTTGCATAAGAAGGCTTTGTTTATTAAATCTTTCTTAATTAAAAAAGAAAAATTAGCTTTTCTCTACTAACCGACCTCATGGTTGTGCAGATATATAGACAGCTGAGAATTATGGATTTTAAAGTCAAGAGGTCCATTAGATCAGCTCCTGTTACATCTAAGTCTTCTACAATGGTTGTAACAGTAATTTTATTTATGGCAACATTGTGTTTATAACTTGTATGGTCTAAATTAAGAAGCAGACCCACATGTACTGGAGATACAGCATTTGCAAAACTACATTTATTAGATGTGATATGAATGTACCAGTCTCACCAAAACTGAATTTCTTTTTAGGGTAAATTACCCATCACCCCCTGATTTTCAAACGAAACTCAGATCATCCCCTGGTTTTTGAAAAAACTCAAATCACCCCATCTACAGTAACGGTGTTAGTCTACTGTTAGTTATTGGTGTAAAAGGACTATTTTACCCTTGTACTAAAATATTAGAATTAAATTCACAATACTACCCTTCCTTCATCTTCAACATTCGTCAAGTGTAGTTAGAGATTTAAATTTATTTAACTGGCTGATATCATCACTTAACAGCATAAAACTAATGGCAGGGACTAATTTGTCATATTGGGGTCTAAATCAGGGGGTTATTTGAGTTTTTCAAAAACCATTTGAGTTTTTCAAAAACCAGAGGGTGATCTGAGTTTCGTTTGAAAACCAGGAAGTGACGTGTAATTTACCCTTTTTTTTTTATGCTTCTTCTCTTCCTTGGTCTAGATGTTAATTTAAGCTATATATATCACTAATCTTGTATACTCTCAAGATTTCTTGATTATAGTTTAAAGTAGATATGGTTAAACTAAGGAAAGCAAGGCTTTATTATTATATTTGTCATAATTAAAGAGCAATCAAAGAGGATAGCTACTTTACTTTAAAGGGTCAAATTCATGATTCTTGTTGCTAATGTTGAGCTCACAAGATTTTTACTATTTTTTTCACTAATAGTAAAAAAACAGTAGTTCTCTTCCAACTGATACCTCTCTAGTTATCATTTATTACTGAGTCATCTAAGTCAAAAAGATTGGTTTCTGGTTTGATTGGATCAATCTCTTTCAACTGATACCTCTTCTACTTTGGAGAAACAATGATAAGGGAAACACATATAGGTAATGCCTTTATGTTGTTAAAAAATGGAAAGCAAAAGCTAGGTCTTAATTTATATCAAGAGAAAGGGAAACTAAAGAAGTTTAGTGAATCAAATGCAATCTTCCTTAGCTACTTTTGGAGATGTTTTTGTACCATACCTCTTGTCTTGTTTAATTATCTTTTTTTCCTTAGATGTTGTGAGAGTAAAATTCACTAGGGTATAGCATAGCTCAACCATCAATGATGGTTTTACTCATAATAAAAGAATTTCTTCTTCAGTCTAATTGTGCAATGCCACCAAACTTCCCACGTATGCTGAAGGGGTTGGCGCGCTGGAGAGGATCTCTTTCTAGGTATAAAGTATGAGAATGGATCATCTGCACGTATGAACGTACATTATAAGTGTCAACACCTATCCCATTTATTTCCAATTAAAGGGTGAAGAGTGGTGGTATATATTAAAGCAAAAGGGACAAGTGTTGGCACATGAGATGTACCTTAAGTTGAATGTACGTGCAAAGGATTCGTCCTCATTAAATATCTTTAAATCGACACCTAAATTTTTGCCACTTGGAAGGTTATGTGGAAATTTCAACCATACAGATATCTAGGTAATGGTGTCAATCATATACACTCCCATGTAACAACATACCCTTCCATGTATACTTAGAAATTTTCAAGGAAGCCTTAAATTAACAGTGTTTTATTTTGGCACTTGGCAAACTCCATTTAAGTTAAAATTTCATCTTTCTCCAATGTGTCAGTGTGGCAAAGTTAGTTGTTCATAGAGATATCGATCCTCTACATCTGCTTGCGTAGAGAGCCAACCCCTATTTCACAATAAATTAACAACGCAGCAAAACAACGGTTGGAAAAGAAAATCGAAAGAGAATTACCCACACACTAAACACTACGATTTCTATGGTTCATCCAAGGTGGACTACATCTACGGCCAAGTGACAAACTAGGGCTTCCACTAATGTAATGAAGAAATTACAAAACCCCAACACATCCGTCTCTTTACGTACGAGATCATTCTTATATATATATAGCATTTTGATGCATTACAATATAGGAACAATAGATCCCGGATTAGACTGAGATCAGGCTTCACCAATAACAACCACAACTATTATTGATAATGTAAATAGTATCAAAACAGATGTATAAAACGTGTGAAAATGCCTAAATCATTTTTATTGAAGTCCATATCCCAAGAGGAGATGCAATTGACTAGTGATTAATACTAGCCAATTAGATAGAAGGGCATCGATGACTACCCCGGTTTGCTTGCATTCTATGAATCGGCAAAGCTTGAAACCAATTAAAATGATTTATGCTCAAAGGGCATTTGGGCCCATTTGGCCTTCCATTCTTTTTCATCTTCTCCTAACAGCTAGTTCTTAGTTGTGATTTATTGTTTCCTTGTTAACATACTTCTTACAGTGTCTATTTGGATGGAAATTAATTAGGGCCCTGTGGTGCAATAACTAATTAAGATGGTTTTTTGGTGCTACCAATGCTCGCTCACATTTGGCAAGAGAGAAATTCTAGAATCAAACCTCACATATATAATTATGGACATTCGGCTTAATTGATGTGGTAAACAAGAGTAGTGATTTGGAAATCAAAGGACAAGAGTATGTGAAAACTGAGAAACTTTTCATGTATGGAAAGGGAATACCTTTTCTCATCAGACACTAAAAAATAGGAGAAAATCCATAAGGACCAATCTATGTTGATAGAAAGGAAAGCATCATCATCTAACCACCAACAAGATTATGAAAAGCAAAAAAGAAAAAAAAGAAAAAAAGATTAAAATACAAGAAAAATATCCTTGCACCCCTTTTTAATAATCTATTCAAATATATATATCAAGAATTCTATTTGAGATTTTGGTTGAACCCAACCCAATTATTATATTAAAAAGGAAATGAAGGAGAACCAGGTACTCCAATTAAAACATAAAACAAATTAAGATAAAAGGAACTGAATCTAAAGACCCATCTTCTCCTTCATGCATGCCTTCGATCGGTAGAATTTCAAGTATTTCCATTGATGTCTTCTTGGGTGGGTTTCCTCCTAGTACTCTCAAATTTGTGCATTTCTGCAAAACTATCAGAAAATAATAATAATAATAATAATAATAATAAAATTAGTCAAAATTGTGAGAAAAATTGAAGTACCATCATCATTTGTGACATCGATCGATGTTGAGTCTTGGTTACTGCAAATTGTATCATCTGACTGTAGATGTGGAGATCCGGTTAACTCTCCGGCCGGCCTTATCGACATCGATCATCGATCATCGACCGATCCAAGTAACGATAATAGAGTCCTCCTGACTTGCCATATCTTCCCACAGCTTTCTTGAGCTTCGATCTATGCCGGACAAGGAGACTAGCAGAAGTTCAAGAAAGCTGTGGAAAAGCATGACAGGACTTACACAATTCTATCTCCGAAGAAGAAGAAGAAGAAGAAGGAGAAGACGGAAACGAGAGAGTTAAAATGGCCATATAGTTCTCGTGGACCACTCTTCCCTATGATCTTTCCACCAGCTTTATAGGTAGATCGAGAGGTAAAAAAGAGAAACAAGAGGGAGAGAGAAGGAGGAGGTAATGTGTAGGGTTCACGGAGAAACTCCATGTTACACTCTATTTACCCACTTTAATGGGGAGTGCCAACTGGGTAAAATCCAAAAAAAAAATAAAATAAAATAAAAGCAAAAAATTAAATACAAAATGTTCTATGTAATACAAGTGCACGACCGGCTTCATCGGCGTCCGATGGGTATAAATACTCGATTGAAATGATCAAAATCTTACGATTTGATGCATTGTCCATGGTCTCTTTATGTGCATGAATCTCTTTTTTAAAATAAAAATAAAAAAAATTAATTTTTTTACACATGCAAGTATGAAACACGATCAACACTTCAACCATCGGATAGACACATAAGAATTTAAGTATTAAATACTAATGACATAAATATAGAACAGTTGTATCATAAAATAAACTTAAAAGACACCATAGATGGAAGAAGAACAATCTAAAAATCATCTCATCCCATCACATGGTGGCATGTGATGAAGACCCCTCTCCTCTTCCAAACCCCCCTTTTTTCTGGGAAATAAAGGTGTGAGTCACACACTCTCTGGCTCTCTGTGAGGGAAGGAATGGGAAGGTGTTTATGGTCCCCCTAGCTACCATTTTGTTGTATCTCTTTATATATATCTATACAAATATTAAATGAAATTAAAAAAAACCTTAAAAAAAGAAAAAGAAAGATGATAGTATGGTACACCACTCCAACATCCAGCCTATAGGAGAGTTTACAAGCATATAATGTAGTTCACTAATTTAAGTTTTGACCCATGATCAATCATATCCAATTAAAATTATAACAGAAGAATACATTTTGGTGTCATGGGCTCATGGGAAATCTGATGCTATGGTGGAGAGGGGAAGTTGGAGGTTTGATGGACTGAAGGATGGAATCGACATACTTTACTTCCACTGCCCCTATTTTCGTGTGTGCCCTACACACAATGAGGCACGTAAAGATCGTCTTATCTTCGCTTGGGTAGGGATAAGGTGATCTTTGCACACCCCATTATGTGTAGGTCGCACACAGAAGTAGGGACAAGCAGAAGTAGAGGATCCGGACTCCTGATGGATATATGATGGTGGTGGATGTGTGGGGGGTCCACTTACTAGACCCAACTTGGCTGGATATTAAAAAAATTCACAAGCCTTTCAATTGTCAGTCCACCTCAGCACCAACCTATTCTGTTGCAACATTGACATTTACTTTCTTTCTCACTTGGAATTTAATACAAGAATTGCTTCTGTTGCTCCATAATACAAACACAAAAAGCCCATACTTCCTTACTGGCTTCATGCACATGGGTTGAATCGGAATGGATCAGACCGGTTCAACCATTTATGTTTCAATTCCAACATTAGAATCTATCTTTTGTGTTTTTTTTTAATAGTGATATCACAGAAACCAAATACCAATCCTAAAAAATTAATTGACTTTTGTGACCATAGAATGATAGATATACACACCACACACCATACACCACACACTACACTCACACACCCGATGTGAGACTAAATCGACTCACGCACCCCTGCACACATTAGAATCTACCTTGTTTAGAAGAAATTCGGTCTCAAATTTAAGATACATTACCATTAGTCTTCATGAGGATATAAATGGATGAGATCGATCTGATCAATATTGGTCCAAACTTTACAATTAGATTTAAAAAAATAAAAAATTCGATACTACTTGTTAGGCTAAACATCATGTCATATGTATTAATGTAAACTTTGATAAAAAGTCAACATTGTAGATAAGCAAAGGAAAACTAATAATAAAAGAAAGCAACTTATGAAAAGACTACATTGAGGAGATATTTCATTTGTTGTCTATGAAAAAAAGAGTTTTCACCATGAGTGAAGAGAATCTCGTTCAACCACCAAAACTTGTGGATTAAGAAATTCTCTTTTCACGGTAGGGGATCCATAAAAAAATGAACCACGAAATGTTTACATATCATTTGAACAATGCTAGGAATTAAGATCCTTTGTCAGCTATCTAACTAGAGTCCTCTCTTAATGCACATCTCCCTCCGATTACATTTCTTTCTTTTCAATGAACTTTGGATTCCATGGAGTCCAATCCAATATGGGAGTCCTCTAGATGGCTAACCTGGGGGTCCTACACATTTCGATGGCTAGTTTATCCTAAGAGAGCCAAATTGCTCCTAGTAGGGTTTGACTGCTATTCAACTTTAAAATTGGTCCAAATCTTACGATTACATGTTTTTATATCATTAAAATTTTTCCGAACCCCTGGACTAACTGGTCAAACCATGGGGGCCGGATCCAATGACCAGCCCTTAGATCCATCTTGGAGTGTCCCTTGGCGGCTACCAAAGCAACTTTGGTGGCTCCACTTAGAGCCTCCAAACTTGTAACATGAGCCACGCCAAGCACCCTATTGGTGCCTCCAACTTTCCCTCCTTCATGGCTCACGAAATTTACAAGATCCCTATATGCGCCTTCCTTGTGGGGAGTTGCCATCATTGGTATGTGCCAATCTTGTCCCTTGATCCCTACACTCTTAGTGAAGGGGGCATTGACACTATAATATATGGGACTCATAGATTAGGCCATGGATACACTTCTGTTCGGTTGGTCCTAGTCGAGCCTCATATGTTAGGTCATGGATACACTTTTATTTGATTGGTCGATTACTTATCCATAATCGGGCTTGTCTTTATTAGGTTAAATGATCTTTAAACGGGCTCAAACTATATAAAACTCAAAATGCCGTCAATAATATGAAGGTTCTAAGGCTTGGGAAGGATTATAAAACTATCAAAAAAAAAAAGGGAAGATTAAAACAATGTTAAAAAGAAGAGATCATAAAATCGATACAAATTTTATAAAGGAGGACACCACTTGTTAAAAGGGAGAATAAAAAAATATCACAAATGAAAAAGAATTTGATTAAATCCTTGTTGTGATTTGAATGATTTAAACAAGCGGACTTGTCAATCAAAGTTCGATCGGTCCGATTAGGTGACCGTCAAGCTATACCATGCCCCATGAATGACCGATTAATAATCGATCACTGCATGAGTCCGATATATTTAACAATTGATTAGGCCGATCTCAGGCTATAGTCAATCAATTTTGATCGAGTCTACCAATGCGGATTAACTTTTGACATCTCTATCCTCACCTGAATTTGGCTTTCCTCCAACCATGGCAAGATCCGGAAGATCCAGCCCAACAAAACAAGGGAGGTTTTGATCATTTCACATATGAGAACCAAGTGGGGTCCATTGTAAAATCAACCCCCTTCCTTCCCCCCCCGCCCCCGGGCTTTGCTGGGCTGGAGTCTGGACCCTCCAGCTCCCGCCACGGCTGGAGGAGAGCCAGATGCATCCTTACCTCTGTTCCTGTGACGTCATAGCCCGGGTTTGTAACAAAAGAGCTTTTGCGAGTTATCCATCACTACCGGTACAAAGCATTTCTGTTAGAGTTTTCATGTGCTGGTTGAAGTGGTGATAAGTGAGTCTCGCTGACCAACGCATTTATGGCCTTTCATTCTCTGATACTCTGATGAACACCACTGTACTTACATTCTTTAAATTACATTTTTGACCCTCCCACTTTAGAGTTTGGGGCATTTGGTAGAGAAAAGTAGAAAACTAGCAATTGGCTGCAATGATCTACTGACTCCATCCATGATTGATGATGATCCTTATACTCAATTCCCTACCTGTCCATCAGTTCTGTACCCAATTCGCCACCCACTTGGAACACATGCAATTGGCTGCACTCTAACGGGTCCCACATTTTTACTCAAAACAACTGAGAAGGGGGTCCTACATGAGAGCAATGGTGTTTTGCCATATTTGAGCTCCAGCTCAGGCCCAGGCCCAGCCCATTTAGTGATCATCAGTTGAAAAACAACCTACCTCATGTTCATTGGTCGAATTGGTTTGGTTTTAGTTGATTTTTTGGTTTTTTTTTTAATATTCCCTCTTGATTTTTGAATATAATGGATCAAATTGAAATCAGATCCATAAGGCCTTCAATCTACAAAAACCAACCAAAAATTGCTACCATCGGTCTGGTCAATTTCGATCTATTATCGGTTCATTACCGGTCTATTAATGCTTTGGTCTCATTAAAAAAAAAAAACTCAACTAATGTTTTTTGTTAATGTTTTTTCAGTTTCGGTCCGAAATGGTTGGTTTTGTTCAATCTTATCTATCAGTCTGATTGTTTACAGTCTTTTAATGGTTTCTAAAACCAAAACTAATACCGGACCATTTGATTGGTTGATTTTGGTTCGATCCGGTTTATCCCTTGTGGTTCAATCGGTCGGTCTAGTTATTGACACCCCTAGCACAAAACTCATGTAACTGTCATCTACGTTTAATAACTTGAAATCGAACAGGGGATTTGTCTCCATGGATTCTAATTTAAATGGAACCCAAAATCGACCGAAACCCTAGAGATTGGAATCAAGAACAAAATGCAAATTTTTTTAACAAGTTTTTTTTTTTGGTCTAATGTTCTTTGTACTGGGGGTGCACATTGCGCCCAGACATATGGGGGTGGGTGAAATGACCACCTTGTCCCCTTGAATGGTAGGCCCATGTGTCTGGGAGCAGGCTGCACTGCGGTACAGAGAATATTTGCCCTTTTTTTATTCAAAAGATTTGTAGATCTTGCCGTAAGAGGTAAGTTTTATTAATTTTCTGTTATTTTATAGACTAAAATAAAGGACAAAAATAGGTGGTACTGAATTGATCAACAACAATTGGAATTGGGCCGGCGTTGGCTGATTCAATGAATCAGACCTGATTTTCTGAAACCGTGACTTGCCTTGCCTTTTTCTTTTTGGGCTTGAGGTAGGCCCCATCAAGAAATTGGGCCCCCTAACCATGTGGTCTATGTTAGGGCCTGTTTGTGTATTTTTTAGAGTATGTTTTTTAGGGCAAGGGATCGATAGTTGATATGCTATCAGTGTAGATAGAATCTCTCCTACAAAGCCAATAGGAGATGGGAGTCGAAAGCATAGAACAAGTGGTTTAGTATAAAAAAAAAGAAGGGGTTTTCTTTCTTGTCGTTTTGCCTAGTGAAGTATAATGTTTCATTATTTACCACATGACATTACATGGCCGGGTTAGTCCATGTGATAGAAGACAAGACAAACATCTCATTGGTACACTTTCAGTTTAAAATGAGCGAAGAAAGTAGAAAAAGTTATAGAAGTTGTCATTTTATATAAAATTTGATCATTGAGATGCATATGGGGTCCTCTAGCACATGATTAACTCATTTATTATCACTTAACAAATAATGAAACATTATACTTCATTAGGAATAGTACCTAAAATTTGATCGTTGAGAGATGCATGTGGGGTCCTCTATCACATGGACTAACTACTAGTGACAAGTAATGAAACATTATACTTCACAATGCATATGTTCTTTGCACTGGAGGTGCAAGATGAAATGACCGCTTCGCCCCTTGAATGATCAAAATGATGCATCCATTCCACCCCATGTGTCTGGGCGCAGCCTACACCCCATACGTTTCCGGGCAAAGAACGTTGCACCCCACCCCCCCTCTCCTTGCAGTCGATTGTAGAGAGGGAGAAAAGTTAAAATAAAAAAGCGGCCATACCATACGGACCCTTAAAATGAAAGGTACAAAGAAGTAGAGAAGGACGCAGTTGTTCTTTCTTTCTCCCTTTGCAGATTGGTAGTGGTGGGATGAGTGAGATTTTGAGATGTTGTACTGTTTAACTGCCACTCCCAATCCTTTTGTTGTGGTGTTGTTTTCCTTCCCTTCTTCACGTGTGGGTCTCTCTCTCTCTCTCTCTCTCTCTGGTTTGCTATAGCGTATAAGAATGTACTAGATTGATAATTTCTGGGCCGATCATCCAGGCCCACTATCATCACAGTTCGTCGTCTTCTTGTTTCCTTTTTAAGATATCGGAATCGGAATATATATAATTTTCTTCTAATCTGTGACCTGCTCGCATGCTACGTAAAAGCTTCTGCTTCATTTTCTTTGGAAAGTTGAGGTGAAACCAAAAGGTAGTGGCCCCTCTAAGAATGATGCTTGAATTCGCCGAGTTGACTTGGAATTTCGGGACCGATTCCAATTAAATTCGACCATAGCTAGCTATATATATATATTGAGTCCATCCGGTCCGAGTCCATCCGATCCGACCAAGTTAGCTAGACTGATTTTAACCGGTTCTCTGCCAGTTCAACTTGGTATCGAATTGGATATATACCCGGTTCCAAGTTTTAATACCTTTTCTGAACCAAGTTAGCCGATCTAATTCATGTAATTGTGGCATGGATAGGACACTGAACCAAAAGGGTATGGCTGTGATTCTGATTTTGGGCCCAAACTGGAAAAGAAACCAATTCCGATTTTGGTTTGGCCATCAATTTGGTCATGTTCTTAATGGTATGTTAACTGCTATAACATATATTTTTCTATTTGAACCCAAGCACGTAATGTCACACCCAAGAAACGATCCAGATCCATTTAATCCTAAAGGTTGGGTAAGAAACGGGAGAGACATTGAGGGCCGAGGGCAGGTTAAGAGAAAGAGACTGGGTTAGTTGATAACCCCAAGCATTCCTCTAAGGTCAGGACGCATTTTAAAATCATGAAGGGTTTACCCCAAAATGGATAATATCGTGGCTTGATGTGGGGCCGGGGCCTTGGTGCGCATTGTTTGGAAATTAATTATTTTTGGTATAATTATAAGATATTGGAGAGCTTGGCTTGTACTTAATTCACTAATTAAAAGGTTTACTGAATTAGTAACTTTTGTTTGGATCGTAGCTGGTTCAAGTAAGAAGATAAATGATGAAGAGATAAAAGGGAGATGATTCTTTCCACCATATTATGTTACAAAGTGGTCCATTCTATCAATGCTGATTTAGACCACTCGGGTATGTCCACTACCATCCTATTTTACAACCAAACACAACTAGCCATCTTGCTTCATGGACCATTCCTTACAGAAATTTGCTTTTCAAATAATCAAGAATTGCAGGTGGAACACTCAATTTCACCTCCACCCCCTCAACCCTCTTAAAGGCTCAGTTAGAGATGTAAATGAATAGTCAAAATCCGTTTTCATATCCGTTTAGTACTATCCGAATCCATCCGAAAGTTACACGGATGTGGATACGGATAGGCTATAGCTATCTGAAAAGCTATATTTACATGTAAACGAATAAAACATTTGATCCGTATCTGTGTCCATATCCGTTTAGTACTATTCGAATCCGCCCAAAAGCTACTTGGATGTGGATACGGATATAGCACTATCTGAGCCAAATCCGATCTGTTCACATCCCTAGGCTCAGAAATGTTGCAACAGTGGCCTGGCCAGAATCACCTAGACTTGGTTTATTGTTGAACCATCCCCTACCCTTTGAATGTGGTATGGTGGGCTTTACATGAAATACATTCCATTCAAGAAAAATCCATGCTCTAATTAATTAATCAAGTTTAATCTAGGAACCAGCCTGATTAGAATCCATGGAAATTAATTAGAGGCATTGATCAACCTGCATGTATTCTTTGATCAGTGACTTCATAGCAATGGTAGTATTTTGTTATAGCAAACACCAACCAAAACGCAAAAAGAAAAACAAGAAATAGCAAGAGGACACAGAGATATAACGTGGTTTACACACCAGTATGGTGTGCTACATCCAAGGGCGAAGGCGAAGATGATTCACTATGCAAATAAGAGAAAAGATTACAATGGAGATCTCAAGAACACCCAAAATGGCGCTGCTGCTCTCTCCCAGAAAACCCTAGAACGAAAAACCCCAAATCTTACACCCTTTACAAGAAAGCAGGTAAGGAACATAAATACTCCTCCATCGGATCCGGGTCGATCCATCGGGTCGGGTTGAACTGTACCGCGGGGGCTTTGCCCCTGCACCCCCAACGAGATTAGTGATGCGCTCTCTGCTACCATCACAGATCTCAGAAAAAGTTCCATTCAAGTCGCCACCAAAAATGTCAGAGCGGGTCATTCTTCGAAACGGGTCCAAGAATTCGAGACATACATAACATATTTACATATTGAAGTATTGGATTAGGGTGTCAAAACCTAGCCCGAATCGGTGAAACCGGCCTGAATCAAACTGAATCAATCCTTATTAATTAGACTAATGTCTTTGGGCTGAGGTATTCTACACCTGAAACTAAACCAAAACCGGGTAAAAAAATGGTTCCATGACATTCAGGTTTTGATTGATTCGCTCCGCCCCATGATTTTTTTCACCTTCAAAGAATGCAATAGGGCTATCGATTGACTGGCAAATTGGGCTTGTGACTTAGGGGAGAATTCCTTCTTTGCTTCTGACTTGGTGCTCCCTCTGGGTCTTAGGCGTATTCAGCGTGAGGGTGTAACTGGTATTCCTGTGTTGAGATCTCGTTAATTATTTTTGTGGGTTTTGTATGGGAGTGAGGTATGGTCTGTTAGAGTGTGTGAATGATAATGTTCTCATCTCGGGTTGGGGTAAGGTGGGTATGTCCCCCCTTGTATTCCGTTCTATTGATTGATTGATTGATTGATTTTTAATAAATTGTTAGGGGCAACTCAGGTCCCAGAGAATATTCGAGTAAAAAAAAAAATTTCGGGTAAAATAATTTACCGGAATCTAAACCAAACAATATAACCCGATACCAGCCACAAACTCATAAAAAATCGGTTAACCGACGGTTTTTCGATTTTAAATCGAATCGAACCAGTACTAGAACCTATGAAATCAGAATCACATCGTTTTTATTCGGTTTGATCATAAACGGCTGGTTCCGGTTTCGACTTTCGACAATCAGTTTCGATTCCATTGACACCCTTACCAAAAACTCATTAAAAATCGTATGCGTTCTTTATATGGGAGCATGGCCCTTGTTCTAGCGTGAGAGCCAATGAGAGTGCATGTGCAAGCATCACCAAAGATGGAATTTCCACCTTTCATGGGGGTGGGGCGATCATTTTGCTCTATGCTGTATTTGGACATAGGAGCCATGCATGCTCTCAGACAGAGTTCTTTTATTACTTTTTTGCATACATATATATGTCAAACCTAACCCAAACTGAATCGAAATAGAAACCAACCCGATGAGACAAATTGATAAGAACCCGAAACCGAAACCGAAACCGAAGCTTTTATTATTATTGGTTTGGTTTTGGATTCACCTTTATCGCACCAAAATCGATTCACCTTGAACCAAAATCGGCCGAACCGATCGATGGTGGATGAGGAGTGTTTGGGTGGCTATTAATGATTGTAACCCAGCTTCTAGATTCTAGAGTACTGTAAAATGCTGCAAGCCTGCAACCAAACACTAGCTACTAATTTCCGGTGATATGAGATTGGGACTGAGGAATTTGAAGGCCTATATGCACGTAGGTACGTAATGGCATTGCAGAAGAAAAGTGTAAACTCTGTGACTAGGATAAACAGTACGTTGTTTGGCAAGAAGCATGATGTGGGGTTTATAGGCTTAGGAGTTTTTTTGTTGTAATTGTAACCAACCCTAATGTCCAAACACCAAACCATGCTCGTACACTATGAGGGGGGGGGGGGATGATAACATAATTCTTGATTCCATCCTACTCTCCCTACTATGATAATTGATGTTAATGGGTCCCACAAAAGAAGGTCCACTTCTAACAGCCTAATCAGCATCTCTGAACAGAGCCTATTTTAAGTTACTATTCTATGGAAAAAGACAGGTTATTAGAAGAATCATAGGTAGAGCTCAAGAGTGATTGGTTTGTGAAATGAGTGGTTTTGATCGATCAATCGGATGGACCACAAGTACGATAGGAACATGGGTATACTATAATACAGTGGCCCGACCCATGTGGTGGTGTATGGAAAAGCATTGAAAGGGCAATGGGAAGTTGGAATCACGGGTTGGACAGAGAACGGGACGGAGTGATGGTTGTCTTTTTCCGTTGGAAGTCGTTGTCATGGGTCCGTTCACAGGCTGTTAAACCTCTATAGTCCGTAACGGCACCTTCTTTACCATTAATTAGAGCGTGGCTTTATAAGCTGTAGTGACCGTTGGATCTATACCATCATAAGGTAGGGTTGGTGAGGAAAATAAAACAACAAAGATGGTCCCACACCCTCTCACCCAACAGAATCTCGTGCTCTCACTCCAACTCTAAGAGACCTCAATAATGAACATCACCTCTAGGCCACCCCACCCCACCCCACCTTGACAAATCTCTTTCTTTGGGTTAAATGCGTCCAGGTGTCAGGTCATTGTTGGTCCAAAACCTATAATATAGGTAATTTACCATTCTATTATAGGATGTAACACATTGTAACATTCTTCACAGTATAAAATCTCGCATGCGCATTGTGTTACTTAATGCATGCCCGTGCGATTGACATGCAGTCTCACACAGGAAAGGGTGAAATGACCACCCTACCCCACCCGGGCAGGGTTACGGACCACGGTAGTAGGGTGGTAGTGGTAGCTCTTTTTTACTTACATGGAAGGCTAACGTGCGCGGAAGCAATAATGGGCTTTTTTATTTTTGTTAAATAACTTCCCTAGTTGCCTTCCTATACCATATAAGGAAGTACAGGACCAAACAACAAGAGAGATGAGCTCCAACAGAGCCAAATTACAATCACATTCTCTCCATCTCTCCTTTTAATCAATTGGGTCTTGGTGTTCTTCTTCTTCTTCTTTCTTGTTTCATATGAACCCTTCCATATTTTTCCACAGCTTTCTTGAACTTCAGAAGTCAGAAAAGTTAATGGCAGTGATCATGAGGAGATGATGCTGTTGCGATTCTACAGTTTTTTTTTTTTTTTTTCAAGTTCAAGAAAGCTGTGGGAGAAGATGGACTGGTTCAAAAAATCTCCCATGAATGAGCATTGTTGGGTTGATCTTCAGTGAGAAGGTAAGTAAGTGGTTTTATTTCTTTTTGAATTTTGTATGAATTTTTGTTGAAGATTTGTAAAGTTGCAGACAAGATCAAGAAGCCATGGCCATGGATGTTCTTGGGATGAGAAGCAATAAAAGGACCAAGCAAATTAATGTAATCTGACATAGGAGAAAAGGTATCTAAATTTTGATTTTGTACTATTTGTATTGTTGGGTTAGATTGGGAAGTTCTGATATATCTTTGCATTTGGGTGGATGGTCATGGATGATGAGTTGCACCACTCTGGATGTAAAACTGTCCTTTGCACACATGGGATGTCTCCCTCAATTATTTGAGAATGGGTGGGTTTCAGATCTCTTCAGAAGCTGAAAGGCCAGCCCAGCCAAGCCCAGCCAAGCGAAGGAAATTTATTTATTTTTATTTTTTCATACTTAAAAGTAAAGCTGTCTATGATATCAGTAAAATTGGTAAATTTTGTTCTACTTAGGTAGACAAGGGTAGTGATCAACTCAGCCATGTAAGAGATTGTGTGTAGGGAGAGGATGGAAGGCCTTTTTTAGCTTATCTTGATCCGACCCACCAACCCAGCTACCTGATCCTGTCTGTTTTTACTTGTGCTAGCTAGTGATGTATCTGCAACAGATCGATTGTCCCACAACTACCTAAGCCTTACACACACACACACACAGAGAGAGAGAGAGAGAGAGAGAGAGAGAGAGAGAGAAGAAGAAGAAGAAGAAGAAAAGAGTCACAAGGGAGAAGAGAAAATTGAGTTAAATGTATTAAAGAGCTGTAGCAGACTAGCAAAATAATGAAGAAATATAAGAATTAAAATGCCTTGAAAATTGACTCTCATTACTTTCTCATTTGAAACAACTTTGAAGAAATTTGATTTGGGTTGAGTAGGTGCAAGGCTACATTTAGAATTTTTCAAACCAATTCAAATTTTGATTATGTATTATCTATCCAATTGTCAAAATTGCCACATCATCTTGAATGTCTCTGGTTAAATTATTCATGATAAGTGTAAACAAATAAGGTTATAAAGCTGATCCTTTATGTTATCCAATTGGATAAGGTTTCTTGGTGTATATTTTTTGCTAATGATATTGTTTTGGAGGGTGAACTAAAAACATGGATTAATGTCAGTTGGAGCTATGGAGATCAACTTTGGAATTAAAATATTTTAAAATAAGTAGAACAAAGACAGAGTGTATGGTGTAAAATTTTAATTACACTAGGATGGATAATGAAGCAGCGAAAATAGATGAGGGAGATTCCGTAAAGTGATTATTTTAGTTATCTGGGATCAATCATATAAAAAGAAGGTAGCATAGAGGATAATGTTTCATAGAGAATTAAAATAGGATGGACGCCGTGGAGATCGATGTCTAGAGTGTTGTGTGATTGACGTATTTCTTTAAAAACTCGAAGGAAAATATTATAAGACAGTCATTTATATGTCCAGCTATGATATATGGTGCGAGATGTTGAACAGTTACGAAGCATTATATAGATAAACTTAGTGTAGCTGAGATGAGGATGTTGAGATGGATGTGTGGCAAAATTAGGAAGGATAAATTAGGGAATAATCAGATATTCAAGCTGATTTGGGAATAGCTTGGATACATGATAAGCTACAAGAAAGTCGTTTGAGGTGGCATGCCCATGTACATGTTCAATGGAGGTCTTTGAATGCTCCAGTACGGTGGAGTGATTTGATTCAGATTGAAGGAGCTAAAAGAGCTACGTGCAGATCTAAAATGACTCTAGAAGAAGTGACGAGGAAAGACATGCATAGTTTAGACCTTGTATCAAGTATGACCTCAAATAGAACTGATTGGATGGTAAGAATCCATATAACCGCCATTTATTTGCAGGCCGCACCATTAACACCACCTATACACAAATTTTCAGTCCACTTGAACTGCCATGTGATGGTAATGGAGGGAGCGCTATTTTGCTTGTGGGTGAGGGCATGCTGAGACCCCGCTCCCATAAATTATTCAAGAAAAAGGTGAGGTAGGAGGGGCAACTAGCTCCCACTTGAAAACAAAATAGAGAGGGAAAGAAACAAAACAGCACTCACCATACAAACTTGATCACACCACTTTAATTCAGTGGGCAGGTGGGTACACCCATATTTATATAGTTCGCTGGGTGTATAATGGGAAGCTAGCTACAATATAAAGAAACCCGAGTGACTGAATCCATGGGGGGTAAAACAGGCCATGATACTAAACCCAAGAGCCATCTCATTAGGTATAACATAACCCTTCCTAATTTTGGATAATTCGATTTAGACAAATAGATTTGGTTTGCAAATCACATCCTTAATGATATGTATCCTTTTGCTTCCATAAATGCGCTCCTCCATGCACTCTAAATGACTACATGGAGGGCATTTTTTTTAGGGAGGAGTGGGGGGGGGGGGGGAGCCTGGAAGGTGATTTACGGAAGTAAAAGGACATATATCATCACTTAACTATACGTGAAGTGTACACGTAGGCTTAGGTGATTTAGACACGCGATGAACGTACAGCTCGTTAACAATCCATTAATTAAGTATAATAATTTTTCAATTTATGACAAAAATACACATGTGCCTCCAAGGAGTGAACCCGCAATTATACAAAAGAATTTAGAACCAGAAAGCTAGTACAAGGGGGAGGAGGAACATTTAAGACCAATAGTAGATTAGATTGGGGTTCATATTTATTCAAGAGGTCGATGGAAAGAGGCAAGCACTCTGTACGTCATCAAAACATTGTCATGGTTTCATTCATGGGATAATAGTATCTGTTGTAGAACCATAATGAATCAGATTCGACAGCATATCCATCTTGATTACGGTTCCAACTGAAGTAAGCATGAGTCCGATTCTTAATAGAAAACATGGCATGACCAAAGGCAGCCTCTCGAAATGCAGAATAACTTGGTTGTGGCTGTGTGAAGCTGTAGATTTTATAAAGAACAGAAGAGGAAAAGCATAACATTAACCACAGAAATACTTAACTTTTAATGAAAAATAGGAAATTAATTTTTTTAACTGAAAAACAAGTTGTTCTATTAATCTTACACGCTTGCCAATCCTTCTATATTTCCTCCATCGCCAACGGTTACGTATATAGGTGCAAATTGGTTTGGTACTGGGGTACACAAACCATTTGTTATGTTGTACGCAATGTTTGATATGCGATACTGCAATGTACATATATATCCATCAGTTTTGAGCAATAAAATGAGTATTGAAAATAAATAGTCATTTGCATGTCATGGAGAAATGGAATATGTAGCAGAATAGAAAACACAAGTTTCATTATAGAGATCGATCATGAGAAATTGGCACTTACAGATCTTTCATATGCGTGAACATGACCAGCAAAAATAGCATCAACTTTGTATTGTACGACCATTGCCTCAAATTGTACTCGCATAGTTTCCCCCTCCATATAATGAGTGACATCACTGTTATACCAAGGTGCGTGCACAATAATAATTAACCAAGGTGTCTCAGTCCTGTTAACGTTGGCCAACTCTGTTGTAAGCCAGGTGAATTGAGGGGTAGATCTCCCTAAAAAAAAAATAGTCAAAACATGTATTAATATGAGTTGTCTAAAGCAACAAAGTTGCTCTTTGGATGAGTTTAGATTTTGAAATCAAGGGATAAATTTCTAACTGTTCTCATTTCAAATGTGTATATATACTTAGCATGGTATTCATTTTAATAACTTTGTAATTTGGTATCTGTACCATAAGATGAATATGAAGCTAGTACGATAATGTGTGCTGAAGCTCGCTTGATTGAGTACCAAAATGGAGCAGTGCTTCCGGATGCATTATATGGAGTGTGATAGCGGCTTGAAAAAGGCTTAAAAGGTACTGGTTCACCCTGCAATAGACTTACTATTATTAGATTTTTCATATATATAAAAAAGAAACAAAATTAAAAAATTATATTAAAATTTAATGGTTTTTCAGTTTCGATAAGCCTTATTGTCAGTCCGGTCAGTTTTGGTTCAATTTGATCAGGTTGATTTCGAATAGTTCAATCGGGTCGGTCTGATTTTTGACACCCCTAAGCTGAACCAACACTAGTTAATTAATGGCCCTTAAGAGGTATTGACTCTTCAAAATCCAGTTAAAATCCACACCAAAACATTTTTATGCACAGTTTTCTTCAACTATTGTTGCATCTTAGGATTGAGAGTCTTACATATTCAATGGGCTTCAAGGGTATAACTTCCTACCTTGTTCGTGTTGAAATTAAAATGAAAATACTATATCTCACTTAAAAATTAAAATTTTGTATGATGGGTGGTTAATTGAGAACTTACAAGTTGAGGTGCAAAATCAATCTCGTGATTTCCAGCAGTCCAAATCCATGGTTGATAAGCAGCACTTTTTTCAATAAGTCTGCCCCAAGTGTCCCACTTGACATTGTCATGATATGGCCAATCATCGGCATAACAAAGATCACCAAGATACAACACTGTCTCTCCTTTTAGTGGATCGTTTATATAATGATCCAGTGTCATATTTGAGTCATATGTCTGCCCAAGATCCCCTGCACCCACCAAACATAACCCATTCATTCAGTTTCTAATGCGATAAAAAATTATATTATGGCTAGCAAGTTTGCAAAAGACTACAAGTGAGAACTGAGAAGGTACTTCAAAATGATTTGATGGAAGGGTGAGTACGTACCTATGAGACCAAAAGTGTAAGGAACATCAGGGCCAACTGGTGGAGGAGTTGTGAAATAGAACTGTCGTGTGGTGTTTCCAACCCCAACCTCGTAATAGTACTTGGTGTTATACTGCAAAAAAACAAATGAAAAGAAGAGTAACCAAGAAGTCATCAGTTAACTGAAGTTTGGGAAAAAAAAAAAAAAGGGTTAAAATTGAGAGAAATTGATGAAAGAAAACTTACATCCAAATTGAGGAGAGTGGTGTGATGGATGAAGCCTGAAGTATAGTTGTAGTAGCTGTAGGTTAAGTAGTAGCCCTCTGCAGTGTAGACCTTTGTGGTGTTTGCAGCCCAGTAAAGCACTGTGCTAGTGCCGGGCTCAACCGGAGTGATCCAAGATACAATCACTCCTTGCCCTAAATAGTCTCCTTGAGTTATGTGAACCTTGCAAAACAATCAAAACTCACAATTTAGAAAAATATTGAACAAACCTTAAACTAATATTAAGATAGGGAATCAAATACACAAATGTAAGACTTGAAAAACCACTTCAAGAATGCAATCACTCCCTACAATTTAAAGGGGAAAAAAAGTTCAGCCAGAGTTTCTTGCTTCAAATAAAAAAGATGAAAAAGGTGTGATATTGAAGAAGTCACAAAAAGAGAGGGGGGGTGGGGGGGAGTTAAGGGTTCATGCTATTTTTGCCAAGTACATTTAACTGAATCCTGTTTCCTGACTCTATTTTGTTGGTTGATACCCCTAGGAAAAAAAGATTCTTTTTTATTGGTGGTGGGTAGATGGGTTTACACATTTAAGTAATTAGAAGGAAGAGATTAGCTTGACTGCTTAAATGGTATATTGCAATCAGGACAGCAATCAAGCATTTCCCATGCATGCACTTGGAATGCTTTCTCTCTACAGAAAAACCATTGACTTAATTAAGATACCATTTGTGAAATTGGGTTTGACCCATTTTTCTAGAGAGAGAGAGAGTTGGGTTTGATCCATCTATAGCTAGAAGAAGAAGGAAACAAAGAAAATTAAACCCAACCTGCTGAGGAGCATTATAACCAGGAGGAACATAGAAGGCAGTACTGTTTACTGGCATGTCAATAGATGGAGCTACTACTCTGACATAACTGCTAGTCGCGCCTCCATTGCACAGCAAAGCTGAATTCAATATCAAACCCAAAACAACAACAACAACACAGGTAACACTAGTACTGAATGATGAGAACTCCAACTTTCTCATCTTCTCCATCTCTGCTTCCTTACTAACTCTGAGAATGAAAGCTTATTAATTCATGGCACATATATTTATAATCTCTTCTCACATTGACTTGAGAAATATGCGGCGTATATTCACGGTTTAATACTCTTTTGAAAGAGGAGAAACACAAGATTAGAAGAGATATAGATGGCATGTTACATTCCATTAGTAGAGATGGCATGTTACATTCCATTAGCACCTGCCTTGGTCTGTTCTCTAATTTGACAGATTGGAAAGGAATCTTTCTACCATCAATGGTAGTTCAAGTGAGACCCAAAATTTCTGAATAGAGACACCCCAAGGTCTCTTTCTCACATGTTAAATTTCAAATGACCAATAAAAAATTTCCAGGTGACAGAAAAGTACTACTCTTAGAAATTTGATGCATGAAAAAATATGAGAATGATGCCAAATTGATTTAATTTGGTTCTGAAATTTAACAATTGCAGAGTAGTTCTCATATATCCTTTTCATTGAATTATTGGTGGGTCACATATAGGAGCAAAGGGGAAGCGTTGGAGAGCCATCTTTGACCTTGTTTCTTTAATGGATGGTCTTGGTTTCAATAGGGCTCAATAGAGCTGGCTATTTATGGAAAATAATCCTCTCCAATTCCCTAAAAGTGTGCAGTGCGGCAATTCAGGGTGGAGATGGCGACACATGACAGCTCGGACATCAAATAGTGTTGAGTTCGAGAAGAACGGAAAAAAAAAAAAAAAACAAAAAACCGAAGTCAATGAGCTCGGACTGTTAAATGTCCTAGCTGCTAGGTGTTCCCATCTCCACCCCGAACTGCCGCACTGCATATTTTAGGGAATTGGAGAGGATTAAATTCCAACTATTCATAGATGATTAGGGCTGTCTCTTCTCATATTCAATAGCCATATTAGATGCTTTTAGGATTTTGTCTTCAGGTTTATCTTGGGAAGTCCCTTTTGTTAGTTTGGCTTGTCTTCCTAGTCAAAGCCTTATAAGACTATTATTCTTTTCTTTTCTTAATTTTTTTACCCATAAAAAAATTGACAAGGGCTCAAATCTATATCCTCTCTAGATATTCAATGGTCAAGAGTTATCATATCCATTTGTCAAATTTCAGAATTAAATTCAATCAATTATGTACGTGGATCATAAGATTTAGCCTAAGATCCAAGAGGTGAATTGGAATTACTCAAGATAATACCTAATAATTCGTAGGATGCAGTGCCAGTAGAAGTAAATCTGATACATAGAAAAGAGACGCCAAAATTTAAAATGGTTCGACAAATGTCTACATCCACTGCCTAGATAGTTCCAGGTCTTCTACTAAGGTATTTGTTATGTGTGATCTTAAATTTGTACACTTGTGTCGAAATTTTCCCCGCTTCAACAATTTTTTGGTGGCGACCTGCGGGAGAAATTTTGTGAGATCTGTTGTGTAAGCAAGAGAGAGAAGTGTGATTTGGGAATTTTTGTGTTAGGGTTTTCTAGGGAGAGTTCTTACTATGACTTTTTAGTGTTCTTGAAAGATGTCCATTGCATTTTTCTTCCATCACATAGTGAATCATCTTCAGCTTCGCCTGTAGCTGCAACACATAAAATTGGTGTTTGAACCACATTAAATCTCTGTGTCATCTTTGAATCTGTTTTAAAGTACTTCCTCGATCTACTTACTGTTCTGTCGGACTGACATTGGCATCGGAGAGTCCCCCCTCGGAGTCCACTCCGGGTCTCTTCAGTGCTCTTCTACCTTTTGTAGATCTCCACGTCATCGAGCAGGATTCCGACGACAACACTAACAATATTGCTTTTTTTTTAATTTTATTTTTAGAAAGAGCTTATGCGAGGAGTAATGAGACCCATATATAACAATATGGTCTCGGGCCAATATTCAAAAGGAAGATCAGGAAATCTGATCCACACATGCTTTGTCACAATCTGTTCTTCATGAATATTAAAATCTGGTTTCCATCATTGAAATCGAATAACATGTCTCCCAAATCTGATGGGACTCTTGCACCACACACCCACCCAGCTTGTCTCCCTCGGGAGAAAATGGGAATAGAACGTATCTTTTGCCCAAGGGGACCATGATTACACGATCCTTGAGGTTCCAAGAATCCTGTGCAGTAAGTCCTCCAAAGAAAGTTGATAGGGCCTAATAGTAAAAAACTAAACTTTTGCAGACTCACCTCGTTAGGTAAGTTGTGCAGGATGGTTTATGTGCTTTGATTCCTTGGATGGTCAAGTCACTATTGTGATCTTTGCCTTCCAATGTGAAGGTGTTAGGAACAATCTTCTCGGTTGTCATGAGCCTAGTGTAAGTCCACCCCTTCGCATGAAGAGTCAATAAACTTCCATAAGGCCATTTTCGGCATGTGGTGATAACGTCATTGGTATCATCAAAGAAATCCAGCTAGCCATGTGGCATGATGAAGAGAAGTCAAATGAACACGATCAAGCTTCCATCAATAAGTCCAAGTTGGAGATCGTCAAGTGCATCAATGGAACATCGAACATTGAGTCAAGAGCCGTTCAAGAACAACGACAACATCTCTGGCCTCTTTTTTTATTTGATAGAAAACGACACCGTCTCCTCACCGGCCTTAGGTAGCCAATGACCAGAATTGGGATTTTTTACTTTTAGAGCATATTTGAAATTGTGTCTTTTTGTAACCAAGAAGGTTACAAAATTTTCCGACTTCTTTTTATCCTCAAAGTGTGTTTTTATTTGAATTGAGGGACACATAATGTTATTTTACATTTAAATGTTAAAACTTTTTTGCACTGTGCAACCGACTGGCATTCTCTTTCCCAATTTTTTTCTCCTGTGTTTTTTCTTCTCAGATTATATCGCCTGCGTAAAACCCTCTCAAATCGTCATGAGATCATTGTTGCGAAACCTGAAAGAGAGAGAGAGAGAGAGAAACTTCCGCAACTTCTCATGTACTGTTATTTTATTGGTTGTTTATGAAGATAAAGGCCTGCAATTTAGTGAATTGGCATTGGTAAGTGGAAGGGAAAATTTCTGTATTGCCCTCTCTGGCTTCAATGTTTCTGTTTCTGCTTCAATCAAAATTCTGAGAATTAGGTAAACAGTCGGGAGAGAATAACGACACAAGTAGTTGATTAGTGGGTCAGGGGGTTGGCGAGGGGAGGTAGGGTGGACGTGGTGGTGGTTGTAAGGAAGTGGGTAGGGGTTGGGGGGCGGGGGGGGGGGGGGGGGGGGCGGGGTTCAGACCACATTTGAATATGTTTTAGCAAAGTCAGCAGCGCGTTTGGAAGTTTCTTCTTCTATGGTGACCCTGTCCCCTTCTATGCATGGTGAACTATTGATTAATGTACCAGACGTCCTAGATATCATATTTTATGATATTTCCCCTGTTTTGTTCTGTCCAGTGCTGCGAGCTTTCCTCTGCTCCGATAGCAATACTGTAGGTGATAGGGGTTTGCTTGTTTTTTTATTAGTGTTTTTTCTGGCTTAATCCGGCCAGCTTGTAATTTTTCGTTCTTTTTCGTCTTCCTTTAAGTCAAATGATCCTCTAGTGAAAAAAGAAAATTTTCTATTGCTTTCATTTGGAAGTTTGTATTTTGTTTATGTTTATACTTTTAGGTTGCCACCCAATCCAACACTAGTGAAGCACATCAATCCAAGCCCTTTTCAACGCTTTCTAGAGAAGATACATTTCGATGAAAACCCAGTAATTAAGTTTAATAAATTTTCAACTTATAATAAAAATGACACATATGCCTCCAAGGAGTGAACCCTCAATAATACAGAAGAATTTAGAACCAGAAAGTTAAATACAAGAGGGAGGAGGAACATATAAGATCAATAGTAGATAAGATTGGGGTCCATATTTATTCAAGAGATGGATGGAAAGAGGCAAGAAGTCTGTACGTCATCAAAACATTGTCATGGTTTCATTCATGGGATAATAGTATCTGTTGTAGAACCATAATGAATCCGATTCGACAGCATATCCATCTTGGTTACGGTTCCAACTGAAGTAAGCATGAGTCCGATTCTTAATAGAAAACATGGCATGACCAAAGGCAGCCTCTCGAAATGCAGAATAACTTGGTTGTGGCTGTGTGAAGCTGTAGATTTTATAAAGAACAGAAAAGGAAAAGCATAACATTAACCACAGAAATACTTAACTTTTAATGAAAAATAGGAAAATTTTCTAACATAAACTTACACTCCTGCCAATCCTTCTATATTTCCTCCATCGCCAACGGTTACGTATACAGGTGCAAATTGGTTAGGTACTGGGGTGCACAAACCGTTTGTTATGTTGTAAGCAATGTTTGATATGCGATACTGCAATGTACATATATATCCATCAGTTTTGAGCAATAAAATGAGTAATGAAAATAAATAGTCATTTGCATGTCATGGAGAAATGGAATATGTAGCAGAATAGATCGAAAACACAAGTTTCATTATAGAGATCAGGAGAAACTTCAATCATAGCTTCCTTGGATTAAAAAAAAAACCATCTAATCTCTATTCTTTATTTGGAAAAACCTAAATCTATAAAGGGCATACATTTATTAAATTCGAGGAAAATTATTCTAGAAATTCATCCTCTATCAAAATGTTCAAAGTAGGGCTAACTGAAATTTTAAGGAATACCCAACCGAAGGGAGAGGATTGGGACTTACAGATCTTTCATACGCATGAACATGACCAGCAAAAACAGCATCAACTTTGTATTGTACGACCATTGCCTCAAACTGTACTCGCATAGTTTCTCCCTCCATATAATGAGTGACATCGCTGTTATACCAAGGTGCGTGCACAATAATAATTAACCAAGGTGTCTCAGTCCTATTAACTTTGGTCAACTCTGTTGCAAACCAGGTGTATTGAGGGGTAGATCTCCCTAAAAAAAATAATCCAAACATGTATTAATATGAGTTGTCTGACGCAACTAAGTTACTCTTTCGGGATAAACTTCTAGCTTTTCTCATTTGAAATGTGTATATATACTTGGCATGCTATTCATTTCAATGACACTTTTGTAGTTTTGTATATTTACCAAAAGCTGAGTATGATGCTAGTACGATAATATGTGCTGAAGCTCTCTTGATTGAGTAGAAAAATGTTTCAGTACTTCCGGATGCATTATATGGAGTGTGATAGCGGCTTGAATAAGGCTTAAAAGGTACTGGTTCACCCTGCAACAAAGTCACCATTATTAGCTTAATTCATAATCATCGGTGAAGAGATTCTCTTTTCACCTACGGTGAAGAAAAACCAAATCCAATGTTCTTACATTATTCTGTTTTTTGATAGTAAAATCAAAATACTTGACCTGTCATAATATAA
Organism: Telopea speciosissima; assembly: GCF_018873765.1. NCBI lineage: Eukaryota > Viridiplantae > Streptophyta > Magnoliopsida > Proteales > Proteaceae > Telopea > Telopea speciosissima. The sequence continues at coordinate 61,935,422 of NC_057917.1, read as the reverse complement.
AGTGATTTGAAGGGTTAATTGAGAACTTACAAGTTGAGGTGCAAAATCAATCTCGTGATTTCCAACAGTCCAAATCCATGGTTGATAAGCAGCACTTTTTTCAATGAGTCTTCCCCAAGTATCCCACTTAACATTGTCATGATATGGAAAGTCATCTGCGTAACAAAAATCACCAAGATACAACACTGTCTCTCCTTTTAGTGGATCGTTAATATAATGATCAAGTGTTATGTTTGAGTCATATGTCTGCCCAAGATCCCCTGCATCCACCAAACATAACCCATTCAGTTTCTAATGTGATCATCTAAATAAAACCAACACGCACAAAGATACTTCAAAAGGATTTGATGGCCGAAAAGTGAGTACCTAGAAGACCAAAAGTATAAGGTACATCAGGGCCAATTGGAGGAGGAGTTGTGAAATAGAACTGTCGTGTGGTGTTTCCAACCCCAACCTCGTAATAGTACTTGGTGTTATACTGCCAACAAAATGAAAAGAAGAGTAACCAAGAAGTCATTAGTTACTTGAAGAAGAAGTTTGAATGCATCTATGTTTCTAGGGGAAAAAAAGGGTTAAAATTGAGAGAAATCAAAGAAAACCCACGTCCAAATTGAGGAGAGTGGTGTGATGGATGTAGCCTGAAGTATAGTTGTAGAATTTGTATGTCAAGTAGTAGCCCTCTGCAGTGTACACCTTTGTGGTGTTGGCAGCCCAGTAAAGCACTGTACTAGAGCCTGGTTCAACCGGAGTGATCCAAGATACAATCACACCTTGCCCTACATAGTCTCCTTGAGTTATATGAACCTTGCAAAACAATCAAAACTCACAATTTAGAAATCAGCGGAAAAAAAATACACAAATATAATGTTAGGGACGTGCGTCTCATCTTCAAAAGCTAGCCGTTGAGTAGAGGGTGCCCAAGTACCTATTAACCCACCCACCTCCCCTTTCATATCCAATGTGAAACTATTCTTTTTGCCTTATGCGTGGATATCTCAACATATAATTATTGGAAAAACAATTTTCCAATAATTAAAATAAAAAGGAAACAAAGAAAATTAAACCTCACCTGCTGAGGTGCATTATAACCAGGAGGAACATAGAAGGCAGTACTGTTTACTGGCATGTCAATAGATGGAGCTACTGCTCTGACATAACTGCTAGTGGCTCCTCCATTGCACAACACAGCTGAATTCAATATCAAACCCAGTACAAGAACAACAACACAATTATGTGTGACCCCCATCTTCTCCATCTCTGTACCCAATTAATTAAGCTTCCTTACTAACTCTGAGAATGAAAGCTTATTAATTCATGGCATATATATTTATAATCTCCTCCTCACATTGACTTCACAAATATGCGGCGGATATTCACGGTTTAATACTCTTTTGAAAGAGGAGAAAAACAAGATTAGATGAGAGATGGCATGTTACATTCCCTTCTGGTCATGCATGATGAATGCCATCATCCCATTCGTCTATCTGAAGCTCTGTTGGAGTTACTTAATTCCACTAATTGATTAATCAGAGGTTTAATCTCTCTTTCACCAAAAATAAAAGAAAAGAGGTTTAATCTCTCATATCTAAATCACTTGTGTTGTGATCAGGAAATAATTTTAAAAGAATGTGTTCGGAATTTCTGTCATGTTTTTTTTGTAACATATATTTTTTTTCTTCTAATTTTACATAGGGAGAGGGTTCTCTAATTGGACAGATTGGAAAGCAATCTTAAAGAGACACCTAAATTTCTACCATCATGGTAGCTCAAGTGGGGCACAAATTTTCTGAACAGAGAAACCCCAAGGTCTTTTTCTCACATGTTTTTTTTTTTTTTTTTTTTTTTGTGGTACGAAGAAGTCTATTCACCTTGCTATGACAAAAGGGGGCTTACAATGTTCATGAGATCGATCCCCTGGAAAGGGGGCCTCCCAGAAGCAACTCAACGGATTTGTGATAGCCCATTTAGAGACATTATGGGCCAATCCATTCCCAGACCTATTGATATGGATAAAATTACAGAAGGAGAAAGATGCTTTCAAGATGCAAATATCTTGAATAATACAAGAAACACAAGAAGGAAGGGGGGGGGGGGGGTTAGGGCACAACCACTTGATGAGGGAGAGACAATCCAACGAAATTAAGATCGAACGACCTCCCAACCTACTAGCAGATGAGAGAGCTAGTCGGATTGCCAATGCCTCACCAACCACAGCCGATGCCAATGCACAATGCTCCGTAGCAATCAAGCACACAACTCCTCCCGCATCAAAAGTAACACAACCAATTCCAAGAGCTTTGGATCTAGAACTAGTAGCCGCGTCCATAAAAAAAGAGAAGGTTCCCAAGGTGGGAGAGGGGGGAATCACCTTCGCAGATCTACAATCATTTGAAGGATAAGGGCTTGAAGAGAGGGAAAAGCCTTCCTCAATTGCCCTATTAACCGAGGTAATCCAGCTTCGGAAAGGGGGAACATGAGACTTGAAGCTTCCACTCCAATAAGGAAAGACACAAAAAAGCATCCACTCTTAAGGCAACAGCAGAGGCAAACCAAGCCTGCTTGGCCAGTGGACAATACAGAAGGGTATGTTCAACTGATTCAGCATCAAGACCACACCCAACACAGATGTCTGAGTCAACAATATGACGTTGCTTCAGATTTGACAAAACCCCAATAGCACCAAGGCAAGCTTTCCATAAGAAGGTCTTCACTTTGGAGGGGGAGGCAAGAGAATTCCAAATGCATTTCCAAACCTCTTTCGGGGTAGATAGGGCTCTCTCCGCTGATTTTGAAGAGCAATGGACCATCTGAGTACCCAACCTATAAGCAAACTTCACAGAAAATATACCATTTGAGGCGGGTCCCCAACATAGCTTGTCATCACATCTCTCAGAGCTAACGGGAATCTGCAAAAATTTCAGACCAATCAAAATTTTCCAGGGTTAGCGTGTCTTAAATTGTACCTTTGATAGCCATCTTTAGCCTTGTTTCCTTAGTGGATGGTTTTGGTTTCATTAGGGCTCAATAGGGGGCTATTCATAGATGATTAGGGCTATCTCTTCTCATATCCAATAGGCATTTCAGATATTTTTAGGATTTAGTCTTTAGGTTTATCTCGGGAAGTCCCTTTTGTTAGTTTGGCTTGTCTTCCTAAACAAAGCCAGCTTTTTTATAAGACTATTATTCTTTTCTTTTCTTTAATTTGTTTTTGACTCATAAAAAAAATTGATAGGGGCTCAAATCAATATCACTCTCTGGATATTGATTTGAACCCTTCTAAATTTTTCTTAAAAGATCTCTATGACTTTTGGTGTTCTTAAGATCTCTATTGTATTTTTCTTCGATCACATAGTGAATCATCTTCAGCTTCGCCCGTGGATGTAGCACATCAAATTGGTGTGTGAACCATATTAAATCGGCATCAAGTGCTATTTTAAGACAGAGTGAATCTGGTCCAAATTAATGCTGCACAAAAGGTATTGTAGCAGGTTCTAGACCTATGCCAGCTAGGGTCTGGGTTTATGAGGTCAGTCTAGGTTTATCTAAGTGTGACAAAATCATGTACCATTAATTTGAAAATCATTTTTTAGCTACCTAAACCATAATGGAAGCTAAGAACATCGTCTGGGGCATGGCGGACACTATGAACTATAACGAAGGAACCACTTTTATACTTTAGGTAGATTCTGAGCTCATCTTCATCTAGGGCTACTCTAGGCGAAAAAATGGAGTGTCTACAGCTTATTGACAGTTCGGTATTATAGCAACGGCCATAAAACAACTATATTTCTTACTCTCCTTTTATTATCGTTGGAGGTTATATTGGGCACAAATTTGTGCCCTTTGTTTTTTAAATCAGAATATTATCTGGGACCTGGGAAAGCCCCTAAAATTTTATAATATATTGAGAATCCAATACAAAGCAAAGATACAAATACAAAGGGGGGGGGGCTTAACCTGCCTTACCCCTACTCAAAGGACCACATAACATCTCTCACACAAAGCTAAAAAATAAAGCCACCCAGCAAATAACTACGAATAAAATTACAATCTAAAAACTGGTAAACCAACTTTATCTTCCCTGAATATCCGACATATATCCTGAGGAAGATCTTGATTTGCCTAGAATAAAGAGCTAACTTATGATTCACAAGCAAGATTAGCCGAAAAATCAGCTGCCCGATTACTTTTTCGATACCAGAAATAAATGTTGATCCCTAGGGAGACGAATATAAGGGTAGAACTTCTTAAAACCAATACCAGCAACTCCAAAGATTGCAAGCTCTTTGAGTAACAAAATGCACAATAGTCGCCGAGTCCAAGTTGATATGACAACCCAAGAAACCTAACTCAGCATACAATTTGAACCCATCAAGGAGGGCCCTTATCGTTACCATTGAACTGGAGCAAACACCATAAAAATTGGAAAAAAACCACAAGCATTCTACCATTCAGGTCTCGAATAATTCCCCTACCTCAACTAACACTTGGATTTCCTTTAAAATCACCAACAACATTTAATTTAACCACATTAAATAGAGGACACCAGTAGATCGACAAGTGAACTTACTGTTTTATAGATGGAAGGCTCATTTGAAAATCCTTCTTGACTAGCTTGTCCTTCATCGACATCAATTTTGAGAACTTTGAAGGATAGGGAATTTCTCTAATCCAGGATTTAATCTTCTCAATTATGGTCGATGCTGGTCAAATAACTTCCCCATGCCTACGATTATTCATCTCCTTCTAAAACTCCCAAACAATGAATGATGGTAAAATCACTTTAATGTATTCACAAACACCATGAGTGGCCACCTGGGTTTGCCAGAAAAAAATACGACTCCCAACATCAAGAGTGGGGATAATCTCAACATCCAAAGTCTACTAAAGTATTCTCATACTCTAGTAGCAGTGCCTCCTATAGTAAGCGTATGGGGGTAGTTTCCTGCCAAGGATCTCTATACCAAACACATTTAGATACCGATACTCATCAGTTGGAACTTTCCCATTTATAATTTGCCAAGAAAAAAGTCTATCTTTGTAAGTACAAATAGGTTTCAAATCCATTTTGAACAAGGGGCTATAGGGGACTGAAACCGAACTACCTGCCATTCTGATTTAATGGAGAAATTGCCATTAGAGGCTGTAGTCCAAATCAACTTGTCATACCTCCTTGAAATTAAGAAGTTATTGTTGATGATGTCATCTCGTATAACCTGATTATCAATCTCCTATAAGTAGGCGAAACTTAGGGGAATTTTCACAAGACTCTTGCACTCATTGGCAAATCATTTTAGTCTTGGAAAAGCCTTTGGGCACTTATGGAAACATCCTTTGGATGATATTGTGAAAAGACATATGAGGGTAAAGATTGGGGATCTCAAAAACACCCATGAGATTAAGTTGGAGAAATCAAACAAGGGATCTTTAGGAGAAGAGCAAAGCCACAAGAGCTTCAATGGAAGATACATCTTTGAGAGGCAAATTTATTTATCACCCTACATAGAGGGATTTTGTATTGAGCTTATATTTGCCTTCTAAAAGCATCGTCTGGTTGGGTTGAGCAATTCAACATGATGAAGTTTGTAAAGGTTAACTGTGAGTCTTAAAACACTCATGTTTGGTGTGAACCATGAGAAACTTCCATTGTGTTTGATGGTGAATCTGAAAAACCATTGGGTTAATTGTGAGCCCGGAAAACAACTTGTTGTTGCATTAGCGAGCCATATAAAACTACCTTGTATGGGTTTGATTATCAGCCGTTGAAGTAATCAAATGGTGGATTTGCAAAGACTGAGGAACTTCTTGAAGTGGATGTAGGCAAGGTTGTCGAACCACTGTAATTGCTTGTATTTCTTTTACTATTATATTCAATAACATTGTATTGAATTGGTGTTGAGTTCTAACAAGTTCTATTGCTTTCATTTGGAAATTTATTTTTTGTTTGAACTCTAAGTTTTATTTGGGCAATATATTCCGCAATACCCAATTCACTTCCTTTAGGTTGCCACCCAGTCCAATACTAGTGAAGCACATCAATCCAAGCCCTTTTCAAATCTTTCTAGAGAAGATAGCAGGAGTAAGATACAGTTCAATGACAACCCAGTAATTAAGTTTAATAAAATTTCAACTTATAATAAAAATGACACATATGCCTCCAAGGAGTGAACCCTCAATAATACAGAAGAATTTAGAATCAGAAAGTTAAATACAAGGGGGAGAAGGAACATTTAAGATCAACAGTAGATAAGATTGGGGTCCATATTTATTCAAGAGATGGATGGAAAGAGGCAAGCAATCTGTACGTCATCAAAACATTGTCATGGTTTCATTCATGGGATAATAGTATCTGTTGTAGAACCATAATGAATCAGATTCGACAGCATATCCATCTTGATTACGGTTCCAACTGAAGTAAGCATGAGTCCGATTCTTAATAGAAAACATGGCATGACCAAAGGCAGCCTCTCGAAATGCAGAATAACTTGGTTGTGGCTGTGTGAAGCTGTAGATTTTATAAAGAACAGAAAAGGAAAAGCATAACATTAACCACAGAAATACTTAACTTTTAATGAAAAATAGGAAAATTTTCTAACTGAAAAACAAGTTGTTCTATTAATCTTACACGCTTGCCAATCCTTCTATATTTCCTCCATCGCCAACGGTTACGTATATAGGTGCAAATTGGTTTGGTACTGGGGTACACAAACCATTTGTTATGTTGTACGCAATGTTTGATATGCGATACTGCAATGTACATATATATCCATCAGTTTTGAGCAATAAAATGAGTATTGAAAATAGTCATTTGCATGTCATGGAGAAATGGAATATGTAGCAAAATAGAAAACACAAGTTTCATTATAGAGATTGATCATGAGAAATTGGCACTTACAGATCTTTCATATGCGTGAACATGACCAGCAAAAATAGCATCAACTTTGTATTGTACGGCCATTGCCTCAAATTGTACTCGCATAGTTTCCCCCTCCATATAATGAGTGACATCACTGTTATACCAAGGTGCGTGCACAATAATAATTAACCAAGGTGTCTCAGTCCTGTTAACGTTGGCCAACTCTGTTGTAAGCCAGGTGAATTGAGGGGTAGATCTCCCTAAAAACAAATTAATTAAAACAGGAATTAATATGAGTTGTCTAAAGCAACAAAGTTGCTCTTTAGATGAGTTTAGATTTTGAAATCGAGGGATAAATTTCTAGCTGTTCTCATTTCAATTGTGTATATATATTTAGCATGCTATTCATTTTAATGACTTCGTAATTTGGTATCTTTACCATAAGCTGAATATGATGCTAGTACGATAATGTGTGCTGAAGCTCGCTTGATTGAGTACCAAAATGGAGCAGTACTTCCGGATGCATTATATGGAGTGTGATAGCGGCTTGAAAAAGGCTTAAAAGGTACTGGTTCACCCTGCAATAGACTCACTATTATTAGATTTTTCATATATATATATAAAAAGAAAAAATATAAAAATTATATTAAAATTTAATGGTTTTTTAGTTTTGAAAAGTCTTATGGTCAATCCGATCAGTTTTGGTTCAATTTGATCAGGTTGATTTTGAATAGTTCAATCAGGTCGATGTGATTTTTGACACCCCTAAGCCGAACCAACACTAGGAAATTAATGGCCCTTAGAGGTATAGACTCTTCAAAATCCAATTAAAATCTACACCAAAACATTTTTATGCATAGTTTTCTTCTACTATTGTTGCATCTTAGGATTGAGAGTCTCACATATTCAATGGGCTTCAAGGGTATAACTTCCTACATTGTTCGTGTTGAAATTAAAATGAAAATACTATATCTCACTTAAAAATTAAAATTTTGTATGATGGGTGGTTAATTGAGAACTTACAAGTTGAGGTGCAAAATCAATCTCGTGATTTCCAGCAGTCCAAATCCATGGTTGATAAGCAGCACTTTTTTCAATAAGTCTGCCCCAAGTGTCCCACTTGACATTGTCATGATATGGCCAATCATCGGCATAACAAAGATCACCAAGATACAACACTGTCTCTCCTTTTAGTGGATCGTTTATATAATGATCCAGTGTCATATTTGAGTCATATGTCTGCCCAAGATCCCCTGCACCCACCAAACATAACCCATTCATGCAGTTTCTAATGCGATCAAAAATTATATTATGGCTAGCAAGTTTGCAAAAGACTACGAGTGAGAACTGAGAAGGTACTTCAAAATGATTTGATGGAAGGGTGAGTACGTACCTATGAGACCAAAAGTGTAAGGAACATCAGGGCCAACTGGTGGAGGAGTTGTGAAATAGAACTGTCGTGTGGTGTTTCCAACCCCAACCTCGTAATAGTACTTGGTGTTATACTGCAAAAAAACAAATGAAAAGAAGAGTAACCAAGAAGTCATCAGTTAATTGAAGTTTGGAAAAAAAAAAAAAAGGGGGTTAAAATTGAGAGAAATTGATGAAAGAAAACTTACATCCAAATTGAGGAGAGTGGTGTGATGGATGAAGCCTGAAGTATAGTTGTAGTAGCTGTAGGTTAAGTAGTAGCCCTCTGCAGTGTAGACCTTTGTGGTGTTCGCAGCCCAGTAAAGCACTGTGCTAGTGCCGGGCTCAACCGGAGTGATCCAAGATACAATCACTCCTTGCCCTAAATAGTCTCCTTGAGTTATGTGAACCTTGCAAAACAATCAAAACTCACAATTTAGAAATCAGGGAATAAAAATACACAAATATAATTATTGGAAAAACAATTTTCCAATAATTAAAATAAGGGGCACTGTTCCCTGTGTATGTGTGCAGGCTGCGTCCAAGCACATGGGGGTGGGCGTAATGATCACCCTGCCCCCCTGGGTGGCAGGCCCATGTGCCTGAGCGCAACCTGCGCTGCGGCACAGAGAACATTCTCCTTTAAAATAAAAAGGAAACAAAGAAAATTAAACCTCACCTGCTGAGGAGCATTATAACCAGGAGGAACATAGAAGGCAGTACTGTTTACTGGCATGTCAATAGATGGAGCTACTACTCTGACATAACTGCTAGTGGCTCCTCCATTGCACAACACAGCTGAATTCAATATCAAACCCAAAACAAGAACAGCAATACAGGTACTGAATGATGAGAACTCCAACTTTCCCATCTTCTCCATCTCTGCTTCCTTAATTACTAACTCTGAGAATGAAAGATTATTAATTCATGGCATTTATATTTATAATCTCCTCCTCACATTGACTTCACAAATATGCGGCGGATATTCATGGTTTAATACTCTTTTGAAAGAGGAGGAAAACAAGATTAAAAGAGAGATGGCATGTTACATTCCATTAGTAGAGATGTCCATCTGTCCCTTCCGGTCATGCATGATGAATGCCATCATTCCATTCGTCTATCGGAAGCTCTCTTGGAGCTCCATAATTCCCTCAATTGATGAATCTGAGGTGTTGAGGTGAAATCCGAGCTGTTGTCCATCTGGCAGAGCTGACCTACACAAGTAAACAGTATCAGACAAGCGAGTGCCGGCCCGAACCGGTTAGTACATTCTGATTCCTAAGTCAAACCTCTGCAACAGATAACTCTCTAATTCTAAGAGCTTGAAATAAGCTAAGAGAGTCCAGTTTACCTAGGTTAGGTGTGTCTATTTATAGTTTTGATTTACCGGATCGGTGTGTGAACTATCTGTTTATGGACGATAATCTTAATTTCATGTAGTCCTAGGTGTTGCTTTCTGGGCTCGACACCTGCCGGGTTAATAATCATGAAGGAAGCATGACCTTGACCTGGCCAAAGTCCGTGGTTAGGTTAGTTAACCATTTTAGGCATTTAGGGTTCTGAAACCAACCTAAGTCAACTAATCCGATATGAGTTAACTCGGTGACCGATTTGCACTTTTCTACATAGTTTACTTTGGTCGACCTAGTCTGATCGGTCATGGCCCAATCTTCCACGTGTCACCTCTGAATTGATCGATTCAAACTATAACTCATCAAGTGGTTACATCTCTCATATCTAAATCACTTCTGTTGTGTGATGAGGAAATAATTTTAATAGAATATGGTCCGTTCCGTACTCTGTCCATAGTCTCAACAATACCACCTACCTTTGTCTGTTCTGAATTTCTCATTGTTTGTTGTAACATTTTTTTTTCTTCTTCTAATTTTACATAGGGGAGGAGGGTTCTCTAAGACTGATTGGAAGGAATCTTCAAGCGGCACAAATTTCTACCATCAATGGTAGTTCAAGTGGGGTCCAAGGTCTCTTTCTCCGTTTTTTTTTTTTTTTTATAAGCCGGAGTATTATCTGGGATTTGGGAAATCCTTAAATTTTATAAAGGTATAAAGCCAATAAGAACAAAAGGTCTGTTGAACAAAATAGTTCAAATGGGGTCCGAAATATTATCTGGAACCCAAGGTCTATTTCTCACATGTTAAATTTCAGACCAGTTAAGATTTTCTGGGTGACAGCGAAGTACAATTCTAAGACATTTTTAATTTTTTTTTTTTTGGGTAACAGTACAACTGTTAGATTAAGTGCATGGAAAACTATGACAATGCATAATAATTATCATATATCGTTTTGATTCTTTTTGTATTGTCAAAGGGAGAAAGAACGTCGATCTTGCCCTGGTGATTCGCTACTCCTTTGGGAGAACTGTGTCATGAGCTTGATCGGTGGTTCAAGTCTCCTTAGCAACACCAAGTCCACATTTACTTGCTTTTCAAGAAATGGAGCCCATGTGGGTACCATATTGTTCCCTTGTGGGTCTTCTCTTGTCTCCTTATGGGGCCTTGATGGCCCTTGACAACTGCACAAAAAAAAAAAAAGGAGATAGAGCGTAGCAGTGGGTTTGGATTATGGTTTGTCAAATAGAGAAGGAGCAAATCTGGTAAAATGGCACCGACTGAACTGTATCGAATGCCGTTTTGACGACATTGAGTGTTGTTTTGGGACAGAGTGAATCTGGTCCAAATGCAGCACTAGCTGGTATTGTACCCGATTCTAGACCTATTCCATCTTGGGTTTGGGTCTATGGAGTCAGTTTGGGTTTATTTAAGTGTGACAAAACCATGTACCACTATTTTGAAAATCATTTTTGTTCATTTTTTAGCTACCTAAACCATCATGGAAGCTGAGAACATCGCCTAAGGCATGGAGGGATACTATGAACTATATTGAGGGAACCACTTTCATACTTTAGGTAGATTCCGAGTTATTATCGTCTATAGCCACTCGGGGCGACAAAATGGGGTGTCTACAGCTGGTTGATAGTTTGGTACTATAGCAACGACCATAAAATGGTTATATTTCTTATCTTTTTTATTATCGTTGTAGGTTATATTGGGCACAAATTTCTGCCTCTTTTTTTTTTTTTTTTGTAGACTTGAATATTATCTGGGACTTGGGGAAACCCTTAAAATATTATTGCGAATTCAATATAAAACACAGATACAAGGCGGGGGGGGGGGGGACTTAACCCGCCTTACCCCTATCCAAAGCAACACATAACATCTCTCACACAAAGCTCAAGAATAAAGCCACCCATCAAATAACTACGAATAAAATTATAATCTAAAAACTAGTCAACCAACTTTATCTTCCCTCAATAGCCAACATAAATCCTGAGGAAGATCTTGATTGGCTTGGAATAAAGAGCTAACTGATGATTCACAAGCAAGATTAGCTAAAAAATCAGCTATCCGATTACTTTCTTGATATGAGAAATAAATATTGACCCATAGGAAATCAGATAAGGCAAGCACTTCTTGAAACCAAAACCAGAGTATGGATGTAGCTAACTGATGATTCACAAGCAATATTATCTTGCTTGAAGTATTTGTATAATCCATATACAATGAATTCATGGTATTGGCTTGCAAGAACTTAATCTCTAATAAACAATATTCCTCAAGGTTACGTTTATTTTTAAGTAAAGTTCTTAAAAGAAAATATTAGAACAAATAAAATCCCAAATTTTGGTACAGATTTCTCAATGACAATCCTAATATTTGCTTTTCTCTTTTGATATGTTGGTTTCCTTTTGTTGATGCAATTTGCATGTGTATAATATATATCATTTCTAGTTAATGTATTTCTAGTCAATGTTGTAGTGCACAATATTGACAGTGGTATTGGTCGCCGTCAATACTATTCTCATACAAATCTACTGTATCAGATCAGATTAGACCTTTTTGCCCCTCAAAAATACCGATACAGGTTTTTGGACCATTTTGCCCTCCCCTGTTCTGATACCACCGACACCGATGTAGCGATCCCAATACTTAAAACCATGTTTCTGGTGGTCAACTTCTACTAGTGATTCGACTATCACTACCAAAATATTTCTTGTAATGCTCCGACATAAATTAGGCAAGAAAATAAATATCTTTTTCATTATGAAATTGATCAAATTGGTAAGTCATTTGAAAAATTTGCAAGGGAGGTGAAGTTTGCTTCTCTTGAGATTTGAGAGAAAATAGAAATAATCCAAAATCTATTTTATTTCTAAATCTACCAAGTTACGGAATTAGGGAATGACAATCCCCTTCTGATGGAGGTGTGGTAAGTATTCCACCTCTATTGGATTTTTTACCATGTAACTCTATTTGTTGGTCATCAAATTATGTGGACATATTATTACTTCTAATGGAGATGTGGTAAGTATTCCATCTCTTTTGGCCTTTTTACCAAATTACAATATTCATTGATCATCAAAGTTTGTGGACATATTATCAATAGGCCAAATGTTCTCTGTGTCAAGGGTGCAGGCTGCGCCCAGACACATGGGGGTGGGTGAAATGATCACCCTGCCCCCCTGAATGGCAGGTCCATGTGTCTGGGCCTAACTATTAGCATGATCTAACAACACAATGTATTAAGATAGGAGTTTTAAAAATGTTTAAAATGATCTATTAATAAAAAAATAAGAACCTGCGAAAAATCAAGGAAAACCCCACACGTGATCAAATAGATAAGATAGGCCAATAAATTTAACATGTCCATATCCAAGCAAATTCCCATCTATCAAACAAGCAGAATGATTAAAGCATTCTACTACATTTCACAAAGAAGCCACTAGAGGCAAAAATCTTCCCACCTTTGTCCAAAAACGCTCATTTTTCCCAATAATAATAAGTGAAAAGTTTCCTGGTCTACACAAATAACATGAGTGCAACTAGTTGTGCCATAAGGAAGGATGATGTGACAATTTTGACGCTTGGCTATTTAGAAAATGACCTTGATTGGCCACATGTCTAATTTGAGCTTCAAATTTCATCATTTACCCCCTCCCATGTATGTCAATGTACCCTCTTGATAATCGTAAAGTATTCATCTTATATTTCACCACTTAGTGAACTCCATATTAGCTGAAATTTGACATGTGCATTGGGGACATTAGAGTCTACATGTCCACAAAAGTTTAGCTTTATTAAACTGCCATGTGTCCTTAAATGTGTGCTGATTAGCTAGGTTACCTTGTCTAAGCAGAAGAAACCCTTTAATTTCCCAAGACTATATTAACTCTAGTATTAGATATGAATCATTGCCTCTTTTTTTTTTTGCTCCCAAAACATCTAAGTCCATTTTGACCTAAACCATAGAACATGGGAAACAAAATTAGATGGAATTAAGTGGACTTAGAGTTGATGCAGGCCCAAGCCCATCAAATCCACAAGACCTAGGACTAAGTCAGGACCTAGAACCAACCCATACATGGCCGTTCCCAATCAACTCCAAAAATCCAACTCAAGATCAATTAAAGTTTTGCTAGTGGAGAATTTCTTCAATGCCTCTTGAACTTCTTAGTGCTTGATGATGTGGCAATGTGGCATCCACTTTCAAGTTGTATTTTGGCTAAGTTCTTCTCCTCTTGATTCTTCTCTTGAAGATAGCATCAAGACTTCTCAAAACAATAACCAAGGTTTTTTGGAATAAGTATCAACACCTTGAAACAAGAACCAATACATTGTACTTATTTCTTGGAGCAACCAACAAGAAAGTGGAGAAGCTTTAGAGTTTTTCCAAATCAAAGTGTAATCTCAACCTTTGAATCTTATTGTAAATGGACGGTCAAGATATCGTAGGAGCTTTTAGGATTTAGCTTTGTTTTGCCTATAAAATACCTACCTATCTTATTTGTAAGAAAATAAAATTTGATTGATGAAAATTGCTTTGAGCTTTTGTTAGAACTCTGATGAGTTCTCTCTTTTGAACCTTGAGGAGTTCATCCCATAGAAAAGCTTAGAAGAGTTTTGCCATCAACTTAGAAGAATTTGTGTTTTTTCCTTTTGAAAACCTTCATGAGTTTTCACTCCATCCTAGAAGAGTTGGAGCTTTCCTCATTGCATCCTTAAAGAGATTGCAACCCCTTGGTGTTACTACATATCCTTGAAGAGAAGTGTTTTACCCCATATTTATCCTTTTTTTTTTTTTATTTTGTTCTTCATTTTATTGTTTTGTCAATATTTGCACACTTTGTGTTGGTGCAACACACTCTCCCAGTCCGACCTTTCCGCCACCTGCATTAAGAGTATATCACATTTTGGCAAGCACTTCAATAGGACTAGCGATTAACCAGTAAATTAATAGTGAAGCACTGCAATCCAAGTCCTTTTCAACACTTTCTAAAGAAGACAATTGGGATGAAGATACAGTTCCTTGAAAACCCAATAATTAATTTTCATTTATTTTCAAATTAGGACAAAAATGACGTAAATGTCTCTGAACCCTCAATTAGACAAAAAATTGAGACCAAGAAAGTTAAATACAAGGGGAAGAAGGAACATTTAGTATCAATGGCAGATGAGATTGGGTTCGTATTTATTGAAGAGATGGAAAGAGGCAAGATCTCTGTACGTCATCAAAACATTGTCATGGTTTCATTCATGGGATAATAGTATCTGTTGTAGAACCATAATGAATCAGATTCGACAGCATATCCATCTTGGTTGCGGTTCCAACTGAAGTAAGCATGAGTCCGATTCTTAATAGAAAACATGGCATGACCAAAAGCAGCCTCTCGAAATGCAGAATAACTTGGTTGTGGCTGTGTGAAGCTGTAGATTTTATAAAGAACAGAGAAGGAAAAGCATAACATTAACCACAGAAATACTTAAAATTTAAGGAAAAATTGGAAAAATTTCTAACATAAACTTACACTCCTGCCAATCCTTCTATATTTCCTCCATCGCCAACGGTTACGTATATAGGTGCAAATTGGTTTGGTACTGGGGTACACAAACCATTTGTTATGTTGTACGCAATGTTTGATATGCGATACTGCAATGTACATATATATCCATCAGTTTTGAGCAATAAAATGAGTATTGAAAATAAATAGTCATTTGCATGCCATGGAGAAATGGAATAAGTAGCAGAATAGAAAACACAAGTTTCATTATAGAGATCGATCATGAGAAATTGGCACTTACAGATCTTTCATATGCATGAACGTGACCAGCAAAAATAGCATCAACTTTGTATTGTATGGCCATTGCCTCAAATTGTACTCGCATAGTTTCCCCCTCCATATAATGAGTAACATCACTGTTATACCAAGGTGCGTGCACAATAATAATTAACCAAGGTGTCTCAGTCCTGTTAACGTTGGCCAACTCTGTTGTAAGCCAGGTATATTGAGGGGTAGATCTCCCTAAAAAAAAAATTTACAACAGGTATTAATATGAGTTGTCTAAAGCAACAAAGTTGCTCTTTAGATGAGTTTAGATTTTGAAATCGAGGGATAAATTTCTAGCTGTTCTCATTTCAAATGTGTATATATACTTAGCATGCTATTCATTTTAATGACTTTGTAATTTGGTATCTGTACCATAAGATGAATATGATGCTAGTACGATAATGTGTGCTGAAGCTCGCTTGATTGAGTACCAAAATGGAGCAGTACTTCCGGATGCATTATATGGAGTGTGATAGCGGCTTGAAAAAGGCTTAAAAGGTACTGGTTCACCCTGCAATAAACTCACTATAATTAGATTTTTCATATATATAAAAAGAAAAAATATTAAAAAATTATATTAAAATTTAATGGTTTTTTAGTTTCAATAAGTCTTATGGTCAGTTTTGGTTCAATTTGATCAGGTTGATTTCGAAGAGTTCAATCAGGTCGATCTGATTTTTGACACCCCTAAGCTGAACCAACACTAGGTAATTAATGGCCCTTAGAGGTATTGACTCTTCAAAATCCAATTAAAATCTGCACCAAAACATTTTTATGCATAGTTTTCTTCTACTATTGTTGCATCTTAGGATTGAGAGTCTAGTGGATTTTACATGCTCAATGGGCTTCAAGGGTATAACTACGGGTGTAAATGAATAGTCAAAATCAGTTTCCGTATCTGTGTCTGTATCCGTTTAGCATTATCCGAATCTGTCCGAAAGCTAAACGGATGCGGACACGGATAGACTATAGCTATCCGAAAAGTTATATTTACATGTAAACGGATAAAAATATCTGATCCGTATGTGTGTCCGTATCCGGTTAGCACTATCCGAATCCGTCTGAAAACTAATCGGATGCGGATATAGCACTATCTGAGCCGAATCCGATCCGTTTACATCCCTAGGTATAACTTCCTACATTATTCTTGTTGAAATTAAAATGAAAATACTTGATCTCACTTAAAATTTTGTATAATGGGTTAATTAAGAACTTACAAGTTGAGGTGCAAAATCAATCTCGTGATTTCCAGCAGTCCAAATCCATGGTTGATAAGCAGCACTTTTTTCAACAAGTCTTCCCCAAGTGTCCCACTTGACATTGTCATGATATGGCCAATCATCGGCATAACAAAGATCACCAAGATACAACACTGTCTCTCCTTTTAGTGGATCGTTTATATAATGATCCAGTGTCATATTTGAGTCATATGTCTGCCCAAGATCCCCTGCACCCACCAAACATAACCCATTCATTCAGTTTCTAATGCGATCAAGAATTATATGGCAACCAAGCAAGTTTGCAAAAGACTATGCATGAGTTCGAAGGTACTTCAAAATGATTTGATGGAAGGGTGAGTACGTACCTATGAGACCAAAAGTGTAAGGAACATCAGGGCCAACTGGTGGAGGAGTTGTGAAATAGAACTGTCGTGTGGTGTTTCCAACCCCAACCTCGTAATAGTACTTGGTGTTATACTGCGAAAAAATGTAAAGAAAGGTAACCAAGAAGTCATCAGTTAATTGAAGTAGAAGTTGGAATCCATCTGTTTGTAGGGGAAAAAAAGGATTAAAATTGAGAGAAATCGATGAAAGAAAACTCACATCCAAATTGAGGAGAGTGGTGTGATGGATGAAGCCTGAAGTATAGTTGTAGTAGCTGTAGGTGAAGTAGTAGCCCTCTGCAGTGTACACCTTTGTGGTGTTCGCAGCCCAGTAAAGCACCGTGCTAGTGCCGGGCTCAACTGGAGTGATCCAAGATACTATCACTCCTTGCCCTAAATAGTCTCCTTGAGTTATATGAACCTTGCAAAACAAAATTCACAATTTATTTTGTGATTATGAAACCAGTCATGTCTCATGTACTCGGAATGTTTTCTCTCTTGTAGTGTTTGGTCAATATCTATAAAAATATACCCCTTAAAGATACCATTTGTGAGGTTATAATTAGCACACGGGTTGATACCAACAAATATTAAATAAATAAAAATCTGTCCCTATTGAAGCCGCTCTGAATTAAAAATGAGTGAAAATTTTTTCTACAGCTTCTAAGGTTTCTTTGTTTTAATTGGCTTCCATATTACATCATTCCCCTAAAAGTTAACTATTAATAGTAGTTGTATAAAAAATATTAAATTAGAGGTTTTGTCTTAACAATTGCCATGTGGCATATATAATGTATGAAATGGGCCGGTTTGGGTGTGATAAGCATTGATCTCACCAATTTAACAATGTACAATCAGGCACGCTCACTCTAATCCAATAAGGATCATGCCATGTCCCATAGGTCTTGGGTGGACACACACATACACAATTACATCGAAAATTAAATTAAAATGCGTGTTATCAAGGACTCTCGTAGAATTCATCCTTAAAAATTAGTTATTAAGGAGAGGGTGCGTAAGGATCTTTATCCTCTCAATTACACTGCCCGTACTTGACGTCAAGTACATCTAATAGAGGAGATAGAAATGACTATCCTACCCCCTGCCCGAACACACTGCCCGAGGTGGGGTCCACCTCCCTCTATTTGATGTACTTGATGTCAAGTATGGGCAGTACTAGTGTAATTGAGAGGATAAAAATTCGGGTGCGTAAGTGCTATAAGTCTCTACATGATCAGGCTACTCACATCCTATATGTGCAAATACCTATAAGAAAATGGCCGGTTTGGATGTTATAAGCATTGATCTCACCAATTTAACAATGTATGATCAGGCATGCCCACTCTAACCCAACAAGGATCATGTCATGTTCGGAAAATTATCTCCTCCATTTCCCTGTCCGGCTCAACCCCCAGTCCCTCTAATAGGGGAGGGGGGTGGATCCCACCTAGGCAAAATGTTCGGGCAAGGGTAGGGTGCGTCATTGCCCCCCCCCCCCCCAACCCTTGTTAGGGGGACGGGGGAACTGGAGGGGATAAAGATCATGTCATGCCCCATAGATCTGGGGTGGACCAGCACCACACACAATTATGCTGAAAAGTAAAATAAAGTATATATGGTTACCAAAAAAAAATAAAAATAAAACATATATGTGTTGTCAAGGACTCTAGTAGAACGCATCTTTAAAAACTAGTCATTAAGGAGAGGGTGCCTAAGTACCTATAAGTCCCACATTGGGATACTCACATCTGATATAAGATTCTTACTTCTGACTTTCACGTGGAATCCCAACATATGTGTATGAGAGAGAGAGTATCCATCTCTATGAATCGACATCCTTTACTTCCACCTGCCCCGACTTCCGTGTGCTCCCTACACACAATGAGGCATGCAAAGACTACCTTACCCCCGCTCGGGCAAGGCACTTGGTAGGGGTAAGACGGTCTTTGCGCATCCTGTTGTGTGTAGGGCGCACACAGAAATAGGGGCAGGCAGAAGTAGAGGATCCGGACTCCCATCTCTATGAGGTTAGAAACAATAACTAAAATAAAAAAAGAAACAAAGAAAATTAAACCCCACCTGCTCAGGCGCATTATAACCAGGAGGAACATAGAAGGCAGGACTGTTGTATGGCATATCAATAGATGGAGCTACTGCTCTGACATAACTGCTAGTGGCTCCTCCATTGCACAACACAGCTGAATTCAATATCAAACCCAAAACAAGAACAGCAACACAGGTACTGAATGATGAGAACTCCAACTTTCCCATCTTCTCCATCTCTGTTCCCAACTAAGCTTCCTTACTAACTCTGAGAATGAAAGCTTATTTATAATCTCCTCCTCACATTGACTTGAGAAATATGCGGCGTATATTCACAGTTTGATACTCTTGGAAAAGAAAGAAAATATTAGGAGGAGAGAGAGAGAGAGGGCATGTTACATTCCATTAGTAGATTGGTCAATGCGTGATGAATGACATCAACCCATTCGTCTGTCTATATGCCAGCTCTCATGGAGTTCCTTCTTCTGGTTAATGACTCCGAAATTTCATCTCTCATATGTCGAAATCGCTTCTGTTCTAATGAAATGATTTTTTTTAAAAGAATGTCGGCAGTTTCGACTGAGGTTTCCGTAGTCAATCCAAACTCTCTCTAATAGCACCTGCCCTGGTTCAGAACACCACTTTTTCTATAGTTAAATTAGAAAAAGGAGGGGAGTTGCAGTGGGGGGACGGGGAGACGAAGAGGGGGTGGGGGCGATCTGGCAAGGAGAGGGCAGGGGATGGGGGTGGGTTGGGCAGGGGAGGGGAGTCTCAATGGGGGAAGGGCTGGGGAGGGGCGGGGAAGGGAACAAGGGAGGGGCAGGGGGTGGGGTGGGCAGGGGAGGGGAGTTGCAATGGGGGAAGGGCTGGGGTGGGGCGGAACATGGATCATCTGTGCAGGGGAGCATACATTTCAGAGCCAATCACATATTTATTTTACTTTTTTTTTTTTTTATTTTTTTTTTTTTTTTTTTTTTTTTTTTTTTTTTTTTTTTTTTTTTTTTTTTTTTTTTTTTTTTTTTTTTTTTTTTTTTTTTTTTTTTTTTTTTTTTTTTTTTTTTTCCTCTTTTTTTTCCTTTTTTTTTTTTTTTTTTTTTTTTTTTTTTTTTTTTTTTTTTTTTTTTTTTTTTTTTTTTTTTTTTTTTTTTTTTTTTTTTTTTTTTTTTTTTTTTTTTTTTTTTTTTTTTTTTTTTTTTTTTTTTTTTTTTTTTTTTTTTTTTTTTTTTTTTTTTTTTTTTTTCGGGTGTTTTTTTTTTTTGGGATTTTTTTTTTTTTTTTTTTTTTTTTTTTTTTTTTTTTTTTTTTTTTTTTTTTTTTTTTTTTTTTTTTTTTTTTTTTTTTTTTTTTTGTTTTTTTTTTTTTTTTTTTTTTTTTTTTTTTTTTTTTTTTTTTTCTTTTTTTTTTTTTTTTTTTTTTGTTTTTTGTTTTTTTTTGGGGGTGGGGGGGGGGGTTTTTTCTGGGGGGGGTTTTTTTTTTTTGGGGGTTTCATTAAATAATCCCCTCCTTGTAAATAGTAAAAATAGACAAGGTGATTATCTCTCACATGTACATGTAGGTGCAGAGAAATCGAACACAGGGTGAGGGGTTTTATTTTTTCTTAAATAAATGCATTTAGTGGCAATCTATTTACAGCGGCTAATAACTCTAACCCTGTTGAGTTTATTAATAAAATAACATTATTTACCACCACTAAATGTATATTATTTAAAGGCGGTAAAATTGCCACTAGTATATCTGCATACTGTGATTTCAGTGTAGCATAATTCGTGGAGGATTGCCAACGGAAAAGAACCACTAGAAAAGGATTTAGTAGGGGTTTATCATCCTTTAGTAAGGGTGTCAAAACAAAATCAAAATCATTATCGAAATCGTTTACCAAAATTGAACTGAACAGTTTAAATAGGAATCGACAGACCGTTTAAATAAATGGTTTGGTTATGGTTTCAGAAATACCACCGTTTAAGTAAACGATTCGATCCAGTTTTAATCGATTAATCTAACGGTTTCAAGCCGTTTAATCCAATTACAACCGATTATAACCGTTTAAACCAAACATCAAAAGATTCAAAACCTAGCAATAGCAACTACTAAGTACTAACCATTAAGTCACTAAATCACTAAATCACATTTCTTCAATAAATGATTTCCTTCTTTCAAAAAAAAAAAAACTAATAACTTCATAATTACTCACTAATTACTAATAACTAATTAGTATTAGTGAATAGAAGGTAAACCGTTTTCTACCCCCAAAAAAAAATTTTGGGTAAACAATGATTGAAGGTGCAACATTTTCATGAGATCCATCATTCATTGAAGGTATTTTCTAATTAAAAGAGATGTCTTACAGGTTACAGTCCATTTTCTATTAAAAAAATGCAAGAGGTTTGGTTTGAAAACTATTAAACTATTTAGTAAATCAGGGGTGTTATTCATAATCGGTTAACCCAAACCGTGTAAAACCATGTAGAACTATTTAACTGAAAATCGTATATAACCATTTAACCGAAAACCGTGTAAAATCGGGTATAACCATTTAACCGAAATCTTTTAAAAATCGTATAACCGAAACCGTTTACTAAACGGTTACGGTTATGGATATGCAACCGTTTAGCTAAACGGTCTGATTATGGTTTATACCCTCAAGCAGTCAAAACTAAATAAGATCGAACCATTTAACCGAAACCGGACCGTTTAACACCCTTATCCTTTAGCGGCAGTAAATACCGCCGCTAAATCCAAGTTTTCTTGTAGTGCATAAGTTTCAACAATAAGTGTGCATAGAAAAATATGCGCACGATTCTGACTTGATTGAATTAGTTTTTGAGATTTGACAAGTGGCCAATAGATGTCGCTCTCTCTATATTCAATGGTTAGAATTATCAAATACAAGTGTCAAATCAAAGGGAGATCCGGAGCCTAAATTCAATCAAGTACCCTTCTATATAGTGACATGCATCCCTCTGTATGGCCATACATACCTAAGGTACTCCACACTAATGTTCACTCTCCCTTTGTCCTGAATTTTCAAATTTGATCATTTTTCCACAGGACAAACTTTGTTCAGGTTGAAATTTTAATTTGTTTATGCTTGTGGAATGCCACCTCAACATAGGTTCATGGATGCGTGGAAATTCCTTTCCCATTTGTGGATTTGGTTGTCATGTTGGATTTTATACACCAAAGTTTTATAGGTTCAAGTTGAGGCAAGAAATATTTGGTGTCTAGTGTGACAATAAATGTTGGTTTTTCCTTCTTAAACTAAATACATCAATAATCATAACCAAAGAAATTTTATTCTCCTCTCAGCCATGAGAATAGAACAATCCAAAACATTATAGGGTTTTATGCATACCATCTATTGAAGAACACTAAAGAAATTAACCCTGGTTTCGGGCATTACCCTTCAATCGGTTTGAATGGATGCTGAGGCCCGGTCAACCGACTGGATTCTTGGGTCGGTTCAATTATGTGGTCTAGATTAGGATCAAGGGATCCAAATATGAACTAATTCAGAGAATTCAGTCGAATGGCTTCATAAGTGTCCAACCAACTCGTCTAACTGCTCGCTACCCTAGCTTTGCAATGTTGATTGACTGCTCTGCTAGGAAACCTTAAAACAAATTTTCCTTTTCATTAAAGAAATGTGTTGATCATGCAAAACTCTGGTTGCGCCTCTCCACTTCATCCATCCTATTTTAATTCTCTATGCAACAACATCTCCTTCATGCGTAGATATCCCCATGCTAGCCCTTTCAAAGGGGAAATTTGTAATACTTTTTATTTTTCTTGCAATATATGATGTGAATATATCTATGGCGCATTAAATAAATTCCATTTAATAATTGTTAGGAATTATTCATTATTTAATTAATATCAAATAAATGAAAAACTGATTTTCATTGCTTGGATTGGGGTACCTTACACTTTCCCTGGATTGTAACTAGAAAAAATCTTGATCTCATGGTCAGACCAATTATCCTAGGATTCATTTGTAATCAATTAAATTGTAACTCCTAGACCCTAATCTAGATGGTGAATCAACATCTTTAGAAACTCACTTTCTTTCAAAAAGAGCGACATCTTTTTCAATCCCACAGTGCTGACTCAATATCACACCTCGTTGATCAAGACAGTCGGGATCTCCACGGCATTTTCGATGTCGTTGGGTCATACATTCACCCATGGTTCTCACAAGTAGCCAGATTTATTACAATCAAGTCCCTTTACTTTGCAATTTCGTATAACGAACCTATGAGCATGAAATTAATTCCAAGATTATTTATTTAAAATGATTCTTGTCTTCCTAAAAGACTTTTTTTTGTGACTTCCCGGTCTGATTCAGCAGGTTCCTTCATCAATATTAGAAATAATTTGGTGTTAGTTCCTGTTCCTAGAACTAAACAATTTTCACTTCCCTTCCCTTTCCTTTAATTTCCCTTACAACCAAATGGAGCCTTAATGCTCTGCAATATCTCCTGCCGACTTCATTTGTAGGTCCAGTTTGGCTAATGTTCAATGGATGATCCAGTCATGGCCTTGAGACAGTGAAAAACTATGGTTGTGGCAATTTAATGGGCTGGCCCATATGGGACTTGGGCTATAAATATTAGATATCAAATAGGCCCATATGTCCGGGCTTATTGGATCAACAGAAAAGTCAAATGAGATTTTCTTTTGGTGTAAAGGCAATATTTTTTTTTTTTTAAGGGCAATAGTTTTATGCGATATAACAGTGCATGATGCTTTGTTTACATGTTTTGCCTCTTATTAATTAAAACCTTTTTTTTTGGTAGAAAGTATTAATTAAAACTTAAGGGAGAAAGAATGCTATCTGATCGTGCACTTTGTGTGACTCCAATAATTAGACACACAAGGCGCCTTGACTGCCTGAAAATTACCATCTTGCCCCATGCACAAGTAGAATTTCTTGGTGGTCAAGGCGCCTTGTGTGTCTAGGTGTGGGAGCCACATAAGGCGTAGAGTTCTATTTCCCAAAACTTAAATAAAGAAAAGGAAAAAAGAAGCATGCATCCTTTTTTTGCTTTTTGGTAATCACACAGACCACACGCCAATCCTAAAAGGTTAACCAACTCTTGGGATCGTGGAATGGCAAACGTACACAATACACACCACACTCATGCACCTGATATGGGACTAAACCCATGCACCTAGCACCCACAACGCAATATTTTTTTAAGAAGCTTGTGTCCTTGAGCAAATTCCAATTGACCTTTCTCACATAATAAAGAGTGGGCTCATACTGACATTTCTTTTTCTTATTCAAATCATGTCAGCCTCATATGAATCCCATATGGTTCATACCATTCTTCAAACCCTCAGTGGTGTAGCATGTAGATTCCTTCTTACATTGGCATTGTAGTAAACCCTCCCCGAAAAGAAAACTGATCAAATTAATTTATTGGAAAAGAGTATCCACTGCATCATGAAGGGATTTTTATATACATATTTACGTTTTGGTGAAAGTTTTCCTCCACCCTGGTTGAATAGACAGTGGATTGTCTGATGGATCGCTTGTCAAGTTATAGACTTAGATTCAATCAGATACTCATACATATATAAATATACATCTTCATGTATATCCATGCACGCCTACAGTAGTCTCTCCGTTTAGAGTTACTTGACATTTGAACGGCATTATTTGTCCAACAAATTTTTACTCCGCCAACATGCCATGTGGCAGATTTTGAAACCAAACAAATAAACTTATCTAATCGAATCAAGTAGATATACTTTGCCCATAAAATATATAAATTCTATTAAATTTCTTTATGAGCTTTCATAAGTTAAAGTCTAGGTCATACCATTGGCTTTTCATTATTGATTGATTAACTTACTACTTTATAAAATACATATACTATATCATCAAAAAAAAAATATATACATATACTATTATATTTTATTTTATAATGTTTTTTTTTTAATAGTAGGGCCCCAAGGAGAGTTGAAGTCATGACCTCTTCTTTGCAAGATGCTGGTCTTTGCCAACTGAGCAACCCCCTTGGAATTATATATTTTATTATATTGATGTGTTGTGTAGAAATTATTGTAGGTCAGCCCTAGGAAAAAGATGATAGGACAGAAATTTGCCATGTGGAACTCTGCTTGATGGAATTTATCTCGAATTCTCTATTATTAGTAGGGCTGTAAACGGATCGGATTCGGCTCGGATAGTGCTATATCCGAATCCACATCCTATTAGCCATCGGACGGATTCAGATAGTGCTAAACAGATACAAACACGGATACGAATCAGATATTTTTATCCGTTTACATATAAATATAGCTTTTCGGATCGCTAAAATCTATCCGTATCCTCATCCGTTTTGCTTTCGTACGGATTCAGATAGTGTTAAACGGATACAGACATGGATACGGAAACGGATTTTGACTATTCATTTACACCCCTAATTATTAGCCACGTGGATAAGATGGTTTGACATTTCACTGCTGAGAAGAAATTCCTTGTATAGGCCACATGGTGGCTCATCTTAACTATGTGGTTCATCATGTATGTGTCATTTTCCTTTGTTTTATTAATTGTTTTTTGCTATTCAAAAAATTCCAATCTTTTTTTTCTTCCAAACAAATCTCATAACATTATAATAGGATAAAAATGTACAAGTCAATTGGTCTTTTTTTATGTGAAAGAGAAATTTATTAAAACTAAGAATGATAAAGATTGGCAATATTGTTTATACCATCCCTTGCATATGACTAGTCCTAATTAAGATAGCTAATTTTATGAGCTATCATAATATACTCTCTATCCCCACTTCTTAATATAATTTGAAATTAACTTGTTCATACATGACTAAATGTCATAAAGGAAAGAAAAAGCTCCCAGGGCCATGGTTGTAATTCAGTCTAAATTTCTATTCTTTTTTGTCCCATTGATAGCGCTTTATAGACTCTTTGTTTGACTCCTCGCGTTTATTCTGTATGTACAAGTCAAGTGCTAACACGTCCCTTTTGCTTTCATAAATGCCTCTTTTCATCATTTCAATGGTAGCAAATGGGACAAGGTGTGTAAGGGTGTCAAAACCTAAAACCATTTTTTGAAACTGAACTGAACCGTTTAAAACGACAAATCATTTATTAAATGATTCTATTTTGTTTAAAAAAACAATCAAACCGTTTAATAAATAAGTCGATAGCAATTTTAACCATTTAAACCAATTATATAAGTAAGTGTATATAATAATAGGGAAAAGTTTAGGCATGCTATCGAGTTGCCTACCCATGTGTTTGACACGCTTCCCTGATGTCAATTTAAAACTGAAACTAGAAACCAAAATCATAACCAAATGATCAAAATTGAACCAAACCGAATAGATACAAATCAATTCGGTTTTTATTTTATAATTTGCAATATTTTCTTGGTTCGGTTTCGTTTTTTGTTTCATGATTGAAATCGTCGAACCGAATCGAATTACCCATTTTCGAACTGAATAAGGAACTTTATAAATCACATTCATTTTTATGTTTTATTCAACTTTCTTTTTAATGCTTAAAAAAGTTTGGTGGATTATAGCCCCAAAAATAAGAGGGTTTTTTCATATTAGTGAAGATGTAATAAGTTGGCTCATACTCCTAAAATAGGCCCAAAACAGATCAAAATTGAATAAGAAACTGAATAAAAATCGAAATCAAACGAGTCGGTTCAATTCTAGTTTGAAAAATAGGTTCCTACTTGGTTTCGGTTTGCACATGTTGAATCTGGAATCAAACCGATTGAGAACCTTACTTTCCCCCTCTCTTGTGAAATGACACCCGTACCCAACCCTGTCCTGCCATCCCATTGGTGGATGTTGTTACTCTACAGCGTGCCCAACCCTTGGTCATAATAATATAATAAAATGAGGGATTATATAATAATATAATGTATAAAAATATGTAAAAACATGTAGACATGTCAGTGAGATATATATATATATTTGTTGGTGAGAGAGATTTTATATAATATAAATTATATGGTTTATAATATACAAATAAACATGAGGAAGGGAGAGAGTGTATATATAATATAAATCACATATATTTATTATATGAACAAAACAAGTGAAAAAGAATGTTACTTGGCTATGTGGCTCCTATATTCAGACATAAAATCACACGAAATTACCTCCCAACTCCTCTTGCTTTAAAAATTCTTATCGATGTTGATGCCCTACACACTCTCTCATTGGTCCCCGCACTGGTGTATGGGCTACACAATCAAGCAATGCTCTCTTGTCCATAAAATAATTAAGGAAAAAAGAACGCTAACCAGTTGCGTGGTTAGCATGGTTTTTGCTCCTAGAAATAAATCAATGCCTTTGTTTGCAAAAATTCCATTCAACCTCCGATGAAATCGAAAATCGCATCTAAACCAATGCTTTTGTACATACTTTCATTGGCTACTACGCCAATGTAGGGGCTACATGACCAATTAGTGTTCTCCTGCCCAACAATTACAATTATTTCAAAACTGTATATAAACTGTTTTGGTTAAAATAAATGGTTTGATAGCAAGTCATATGTATTTTACTCTATATCAAACCGAACCAAACCATATAACCATTTATAAACCATTTAACACCCTCGTGTTGGCATAACCTGTACATATAGGGGCACATACGTGCTGAGGAATTCAACTAGTCAACTCATTCCAATAGACGTGGAGGAGGAACCTAACTCATAGGCTCTCATATATATAAGGGAAATTATAAGTGTCACCCCATGACGTTTGCCTATATTTTAAGACACCTCCACTAATTATCATAATATCAATGCCACCCCCTGTTTTACCAAACTAATTCCACACAGACCCCTTGCCGTTAGTTAAGAGCTGTTAAGTGGTGATGTCAGTTATTCAATACTTTTTAAAAGACAAGTCTGCCCTTCTTAGTGGGTGAAGTACCTAATCTACCCTTTCAATTAAAACACCCACAAACCCTTCTTCTTCTTCACACTTAGCCGACGACCTTGGAGAACATCCACTGCCCCCCGCCCCCCGATTCTTCTTAGTTTCAGGTCTGTTACTTACTACTCCCCTTTATTCCTGCGTTCTTTTATGAAGTAGTATTTCAGTTCTAGTTTCTCTGTCAAAGGGCTTCATACATTTTGCTCTATTTCTCTGTATTGCTGGATTTAGAACTGAAATTTTGCTCACCCTGAGTTCTGTTCTTTAAGCTATTAATCTGTTTCTGCTTATGTATGCTTGGTGACGATTCTATTTGCTTCCATCTTCTCTAAATCTACAAACCTGCTCTGCTGTAGTTACTTGTTCTATTTCAGCACCTACGGTCCTGTTTCTTTTTCTTTTTGGTTGCTTTTATGACCTGTTATTACTGTTATCCATCAATCCGTCGGGTCCCATATTGAATCCGGAATACTTTATTTCAGTTATGTTTTGTTATTTCTTCAACATCCAAAACACAGACCAGTCACACACATGCACATCATCAGCCGCAATTTATTTTGATGCTTAACTTCAAATCTGGTCTAACTTATATGGAAAAGAAAGAAGGTAGACGAAGAACAGTAAATGGAAGTAACTTATGTGGAAAAGAAAGAAGGTAGACGAAAAACAGGGGTGGGCGTTGGCCGCTGGGGAAGAAAGGGGTGGGAGGGTATGGTGGAGGTGGAGGTGGGGCTGGAGCTGGAGGAGGGTAACTTAAAGAAGAAGGGGGGGTATGGAGGAGAAGGGTGGGCGCTGGTTGCGCAGAGAAAGGGTTTTGGAGAGGGGCGGCGGTCGGGTGGGAGTGGGAAAGAAAGGGGGTTGCAGCGGTAGAGGATCTAACTTATGTGGAAAAGAAAGAAGGTAGACGAAGAACAGTAAATGGGTCCCACTTCTATGAATAAAAAATAAAAAAATAAATGTTAATGGAAGTATTTTGTTCATTGGATCATTCTGATTGGGTAATATATTTCTCTTTCTCTCGGTCATTGGATCACTCTAGGGTTTTTTATGTTTTAGTATAAAGGGTATTTTGATCAAAAGGAAATTCAGAGGTTAACACCGTTGAAAAATGGATAATGATTGATATTATTGTAATTAGTGGGTGTGTCTTAAAATATAGTTAAATGTCAGGGATGGCACTGATAATTTCCCTATATATAAACGGGCTAAATACAAACTTCTAGGCTTCCAGCCAAACATTAAAGCCCAAACCCGAAAAAGCAGGGCCTAGCCGGGCCGGCCAGAAATTCCCACCCTTTTTTTCTGAAGTCCTACTTTGATCAGTAACTCAAAAAAGGAGTCATGATTCTCTTGAAAGCGCTTTACTTTGATCGATGTGCTTGTGGCGTAAGAACGATGGAAAAGACAGTTAGGTGAGGTGAGACTCCCTCGTCTCTGTTCTGTTCTCTCTCTTGTAAAAAAGCTGTCTTGAGAATCCTACGAGAGAGAGAGAGAGAGAGACAGAGAAACTATTCGGAATCGTACTAGGAGTGGACAACTCAAACAAGCAACAAAAGCCGAATGCAGGTGGTGGGTTGACGGAGGCGCACCGGCTCCGTCTAGCCACGTCTCCTTCTCAGTTTGTTTCACACGCGGCGCTCTTCTAACCTTCACAGTCCATGCCCTTCTTCTCCTCGTCACTCTAATTACTGCCAGCAAGAAACGATTCTTCCTATGCTGTTCTTATGCATTCGTGTTTCTCCGATCCAATCGACGGAACATTAGTTCTTGATTTCGGCTTTAATTGAGGAGACGCAAGAGAGAAATTGAGGAAGCGATCGATCTACCGACAGAGCGATGCTGGGGCGGAGTCCTCCTAAGCATCGCCACGATGGTACCTCGCCTCTGCCGTTGGGGATGGATTGGAGTCCCCCGCCTAAGAAATGGGTCAGCTTTCCTGTTTTGATCTTTGATTTTAGTTTGTTCTGTTGGTTGAATAATTGAGTTATTGTTGGATATATGAATTGATGATTTCGCCTGATTGATCGGATCAGTTGGCAATGAGATTTCACTTTGATTTCCACTTGTAGGTACTTTATGTATTTAATAAGTTACTTGGTTATACCATTCCATGGAATTGTTGCTTCTCTGTGTTGAAGCTGAAATTTTGTTTAGTTTAAACCTTTGCAGATCCGTTGACTTGCTTAAAACTTATTTTCATCGTAAGACTTAGCCCTAATTATTTCTAGGCACATTGAAAACGTATTATTTCTTCTCTGCGGAACCGTTCCTTGCATCCATAGTTATCAAGGCGGGAAAGCGACCACGGCGTTTTAGAGGGCAAAATTCAAGGCGACACCGCCATGGCGGCAAGGCGCCCACCATGGCGCCCAAGGAGCCTGGACGCCATGGTGACGCCTTGATAACTATGCTTGCATCCAAGTTGAATCTAAGCATGTGCTGTAAACTGTAAAGGATTGAATTCTGGAAGGAGAAAAGGGTGGTTATGAAGTCAGTTAGATGCTCGTCTTCCTTCCTTTTTGCATATTTTGGTGGATGTATAGAGAAAAGAGAAAACTATTAGCCTTGATTCAGTTATTACTTCGAGTGGGATGCTACATCTCCATCTGTAAGCTAAGCTCATTCGCAATTGATTTAGATTGTTCAATGGGTGGGGCAGTTATATCCTTTCCACAGCAGATTTCTCAATAATTTATTAGTTCCAAAATGATATGCTGAAAGGCCATGAATATAGGATGCTTTTTAAGGAGCTTGATCCTCAATTTTCACAGTTACATGTTGTATCTTAACTACTTCATGCAACTGGTTATTCACAAGTAAAGCTTGAGTTTGCATTGCCTTCTTACTGGCTTTTCGCTGCTACTTTTAGACTGATCAAGAAACCATAGTCAGTGACACCCACTAAGACAAGGATATAACTCAACCTTTGTTGGCATATTTAACCTGAGTATTAAAGAGAGAGAGAGAGAGAGAGAGAGAGAGAGAGAGAGAGAAGCAAAGAAAAGAATCTTATGAAGAGTTTAAAGGGGCATTCTAATCACCTAAAGATTAGGGTTTGAAACCTCACGTAATCTAGGATTGTAGGGATTAGGGACTCAAAATTGAAACCAACAGATTTAGAAGGTAGAAAATAGAAACTGAAATCAAAATTAGAAACAAGGGACTGAATTAGGAAGTAATTGAAATAGCAAGTCCAGATTTAGTAACTATTGGGAAATAGCAAGTAGGAACCAAGAAATAGAAACATAGAATAGATTTACTAATTAAGGAGGACAGAAATAACAAGTGAATCAGAATTAGAAACTAGTAGAAAAAATAGGAAGTAATGGTAGAAGTAGTGCTGTAACAGCATCAAGGGATAAGCATTGAACTGCTAATACAACTTGTAATCGATGGGAGAAGAAGATGGCAATCTCAGCACTAGAATGTGATCTAAAAACTTGATTGAATGAAGGAAAAGATAGAAGCAGAAGGATATGAACTAGGCTTCTCACCGACTCACCTAGAACTTCACTAACATCTCACAGACATAACCTTCACAGCATAAAGCCAAGCAAATAATTGTCAAAAATCGTTGGAGGCTCTAGGCCCTTTGCCTTTATTTATAACTCCATAACAATTACTAAAGTAGAAAACCCCTATGTATTTAGGAGGAATCCCTTACCACCTTAATCTCTCTTCAAAATTGGAAATATTCTAGAATATTTCAAAACAGAAGCTAACTACTTAATCCCGTATAGGCATTAGGACTTAAATCCCTATTACAATATATTAAACCCAAAAAAATTAAGCCCATGGCTCATATAACCTATTGGACATTCAAAATTAAACATATTAGTCCATTTTTTGTCCAGTTTGATGGCCTGGTTTGCTACTGGCCTTATTGTTTGATGCAGGAGCACTTCCTTGGACCAGGTTGAACCTGTTTGAGAACCCAGATCGAGAATCGGGTCCAATATTGGGTCTTTGGTCTAGAGGATATTAATAGTCTATTTATTGATTTACTTGGATTTATCTTGTAGTCTTTTGTTCTACTGTGGATAGGCTAGGTAGTAGTAGAGTTCTATTGTATATTTATATGTCAATTTTAGAGTTTATCTAGGATTCTTTATTTCTCTCTTTAAATACAAGGTTGTAACCAATGAAAGTTTCAGATTAGAAAGAATGGATTGAGTTATTGTGGTTGAAGCCTGCGTGGCTGTAGTTTGTGCGAACCGCCCCTTCTCCCATCTTTTCTTCTTCTTCCCCTTCTCTTCCAAACCTTCTTCTTCTCTTGTTTCTCTTCTACCTTCCATATTCTTTCTCTTTTCTTTAACTATTGTAGGCACTGGACTGAAGAGCCAGCAAGGTGAAATTTATTCCTCAGTCCTTGAGATACCTGCGGTGCAGTGGGATTGGGTATAGTTTGATAGAACTGACCCGAAACTTTAGGAGATCAATTCCCTCCCCCAAAACGACCTAAACCCTTAGATTCTGGCCCTGCTTTGTGTTTGTAATATCCAGCCATTCGAATTCTTCCCTTCCCGTCTAAACGGTATCTCCAGGTTCTGGTTCAGTCCATCAAGCCAAGCGATTCTAACTCTGGTATTTCAGAGTTGCCTAAATTGGATTTGAAGGACTGTGATCGATTATTGCCGGTTCTGTCATAACACTCATGGTTGAGGGTTGAAGAGACAACCTTTTGATGGTGTACTAAACCCATTTATTATTATTTCCAATTTTACCCTTATTTCTTTGAACTATTACCCAATATCTTTACTTT
The DNA here is from genome assembly GCF_018873765.1 of Telopea speciosissima. NCBI lineage: Eukaryota > Viridiplantae > Streptophyta > Magnoliopsida > Proteales > Proteaceae > Telopea > Telopea speciosissima. The sequence goes on along the minus strand of NC_057917.1, from coordinate 61,902,642 downwards.
GTTTTAATTCCAGAATTACTCTCACAATGACAAGTCTACCTCCACCCACGTTCATTCCTTTTCTCTTGTTAGTTTGAGTTTCATTAAATTATGAAATTGCCATTAGTTGTGGGCTTGATTGGGTTCTATTATCCAGGTGGGCCCATAAGCGATCCGAACCGGGGTTTTGGACCCCGGATTGCATCATTGTTCTTTTGAACTGCATCAAAGGTGTATCTTTAATTGCTATTAAATCATTCCTTAATTGTATTTGATACAAATAGGATATGATTTTATGAGAGATTTTGTGATTGACAAAGATTTAGAAAGTGTTAATCATAAGTTGCCAAAAAGGGTTTTAGGGAAGGTTAGGAGATTGAGATTTTATTTAATTTCTCTTTCTCTCTCTTAGCTTTGTGAGTAGTGTTGAGGCTAGGCCACTAGGGTTTTGAGAAAACCCTTGTGAGTTCTAGGAGGTGACTATTGTTGGGAACACCTTGCTACGTGGGTGGGAAGAACTGACTGCGAAATGGCTAAGATCACATGGAGGCCTTGCGTAAGTGAGGTTGAAGGTAACCTCTAAGCTCTCTCCTTTCTGTGTTCAAATTTTTGAATGACCGCCCCGACTGGTAGGACAATCCCTCCGTATCCACTGTCTAACAGAGAGCCCTAACTTCTCTCCTTTCTCCGTCTTAACTTCTCCTTCTTCAACACTACTGCTATAAAGTACATTCTCAAAAACCCTGTTCTGTTCCACACAACAGAACTGAACTGGTGCATGGACATACATAGGGATAAATGTTTGAATTTAGTCTGATTTGTCCTGACCGTCTCCTAGGTATCTAAAAGTCAGATTTACCATTTGATCCTTCCACCATGTGGAATTAGGTGTCCCAAACAGAGACCCTCTTAACTGGTCTGCTGATCACGGAAACTTTTGCCTTATATTATTTTTTAGTTTTAAAATAAAATTGATATTAGGAAAATTTATCAGATATTACTGAATTTAAATTAGATTTGAGACGTTTCAAATCCTTAATGGATCCAAATTCGAATGACCAAATAATATATTTGTCAGATATATTCATATTTGAATTTACATTCTATGACATCTGATTAGAATTTGCTCTATAGACATCCCTTGGGCTGCTGCATCGCTAGTATTAAGTGATATGTTCTCATTTGAACCCTCAACTTCATGGATGCAGTGAAGTGCATGAACCAATTGCCTTGGGGGCTCAAACACTTATATTAGCCTAGGTGTTTCTTTAATTATTAAGCCATATGTCTGAGTCAATTACAATCCTTTATCCTATTTCTTACATGATACTTCATTTCCTTGTATAGGATGGACGAGACACTGTTTGGCCACATGACCCTCATACAGGATGGAGTTATTGTATCACAATTCCCTCATGGATCCTCCTACCAAAATCAAGAGATTCAGATCCTGTAGTGGTGAGATTTTTATCTTTGCCTCAATTAAGTGAGTTTTTGACCTTTAGCCATGCAAGTATTAGCTGTTACTTTATATTGTTACTGATTTTGCAAACATATCAAATGTAATTACAATTTTAAATCGGGGCTTTCCTACTTGCTCCTCTATGTAGTTTATGTTTTTTATTCACTTCAAGGCAGTTAAATTGATCATACCTCGTTTCCACTGTCTTTATAATCACATGATAAAACGGCCTTGATGTCATAAAACATATGTGCACACACTGTTGTCTAACCATGATGTCATAAAACAACATCCAACGCCTTATGCTAGTCCTTTCAATAAATGGAAAGCTATGTAGAGGCAAATGTAACAGTTCTATTGAGTATGGAATTGCAAATACAGAGAACACCCTTGTACCACTTTTGATTTTTACCTCTGCCTTACTTTTGCTCTCAGTCTTTCTTCATAACCATATGTGCATATACTGTTGTCTACTTGTCTTGTCATTGTTGTTATTACTGATTTGGTTTATTCGCACATTGCTTCATTTTCTTAAACGGAAACCAAATGCTTTGCTTCATTTTTTTAAACTGAAACAAATGCTCGTTTCTTTTCTCAATAAATTATTTTTGAGCCATTTGTTTCTTTTCGTCCTTCCTTTTCAATCTTTGATTTTATCAAATGAAGTAAATTCTCAAAAAATTGCATCTATATTGCTGAAATTTGCTTCACAATTGAAAAAGTTCCTCCTGCTCAGGAGCACCATAGACAAAACATGTAATGCATTTCCTGAGTTCATCAAGTGGTACAAATTGTTTCTTTGATGAGTGTAAGAGTTGTCATCTTGCCTACATGGTTTATCCAATTTGTATATTGTAATTGAAGAGACTTTCAACTTGCCCTTGTGGTTTGTCCAATTCGTATATTTGCTTTATATGCAGATATTTTGAACACTTTATTTTATTTCTTTCCTGCTTGAGGCATTGTCTGTTTTAACTTTCGTAGGTTACAGTTTTACAGGGTTCAAGTTGGTATACAATCACCAGAAGGGATTACTACTACCCGAGCGATATTGCGTAGATTCAATGATTTCCTTAAGCTATTTACTGAAGTAAGTATAGTAATTTTCTGTGAGGTTTAGTGTAAAAAAACTCCTGTTTGTGATGTTTTATAGCAAAATTGACTTCATTGTGGGCATTTGGTTTGACCCTGCCTTCTCAGGAAAGTATTGATTTTACTTCATATCTATTCAAGTGGTTTTACGTTACTGACTTTCTTTTGTAGCTTAAAAAGGGATTTCCCAAGAAAAATCTTCCCCCATCCCCTCCAAAAGGCCTTCTGAGACTAAAAAGCAGGACACTCTTGGAAGAGGTAAGGGACTTGTTTTTCTATTTCATTAAAAATTTTCTACTCTGGCCCGCTTGGAGAGTTTCTCTATGAGGGCTGCCTATTTTTGTGATACGGAGGCATGATGTGGGAATTCCTTCAATTGGATGTCTAGCAAATGGTCTGGGTTGACCACTTGTCATATTCCAGACTGAAATTGAATTAGATACCCCCATGTATGGCCATGCCTCCCCATATCTTTCAGCCGTCCATTTCCCCAACCTAAAGAACCCTACTTCCATTTCTTATTCATTATGTTTTTTAACATAACTTTTAGATGATATGCCCTATGGATATCATTGCTAAAACTGAAACAATCCTTGCATCAGCTTATTCTACATCTAAAACCACTTATAACATATTTTTTTTCTTGATAATTAACATTTAAATTGCATTAAGGGGGAAGCTAATAGAAGTTTGTGATGTTGCAGAGCCAAAGAAGAGCATTTCACAGTGAAGGTTAGGGTTTTTGAAAATTTTGTTCTGACATGAAAAATTAGTGTTTCAGAAAATTCACAATATGGGACTTGGAGAGAAATTACTTCGGATATTTGGGTTCCAGGGATAATGCTTTTAGGTTAGAATTATGGAGATCAACCTTGGATCAAAAGGTTACAAGATAAGTAGAATAAAAACAGAGTACATGGTGTGTAACTTTAGTAACGTTAAAAGTGGGGTGGTGAATTGATGATAGGGAGATGCCGCAAAGTGAAAATTTTAGGTACCTAAGTCAATCATATATAAAGGCGAAATAGAAGATGATGTTGCACAAAGAATTAGAATAGTATGGATGAAGTGGAGGGGTGCGTCTAGAGTGTTGTGTGCATAGTTTTCATGGCGACGTGGCGACCCAAGGGGGTAGCCAGGCAATGTCGCTTAGGCATGTCAAATAAATTAGGGTATTTGGGGTGCAAAATACCTTATTTATTGTTCTTTAATTTAAATCTTAAAAGAGGTTTTATGTGTAAAATTAAAGATTCTTTTCTTTATTTATTGTTGAAGTAAATCGAGCTCATAGGAAGTTAAGGTATTCTCGATCAGAATATTGGAATATTCTGATCGAGATTCCCTCCTGTGTGTCTCTTCTATTTGTGGCTTATAATTAGGATTACCTAGTCCTAGTTTCTGATTTCTGGTTGGTTTCTATTTTTCCGATTGTAGCTAGGATTCCTAATATATTAGGAATCCTAGGAATCCCACCTTTGGTTGTAATTTAATTCATATAAATAAAGACTGTGTGAGGGAGACTGTCAAGTTCAACCCTCCTTGACAGCTTCATCCTCTTCTCTTCTCTTATTCTCTCGGTTCTGGTTTTCTAGTTGTGCATTCTGTTACATGGTATCAGAGCACAGCCACTAATTGGTTGTTACTCTGCGATTCTGGTTTGAAGATCCTTTCAAGTTCTTCGTAAAGGGGTGCAGCACCCTATGCTGCATATTACTACAAGTTAAACCCTAGATGAAGTTTTCAGTTGAAAACTAGGGTTCTGCTAATTATCTACAGTGCAAGATCAATTGGAGATTCTTCATTTAAGCTGCGGTTTCTTCTTGAAGACTATTGCTATGATTTCTTCTTGAAGACTATTAATACATCTATTTCTGGTCCAGTCAGTGGGTCATTGTTGAAGACTGAAGACCTTATCGACAAGGTATTTCTGTTCTTATTTCTTCAGTATCCTAGTTAGGGTGGTATCTCTCCAATCGATCCAATTTTCTGGTGAGAGCTTTTGGGTTCTGTTTCCCCTCTCTCGGAGCAACACTCAGGTATCTATCTTGCTGTCTTTGGGGTTGGTAAACCCTAAAATTGATGCTTGTTGGGATTTGGGTTTTTAAACCCTAATATTTCCACTGCCGATTGTGTTACTGCTTCTGATTTGGGTTCTTAAACCCTAATATTGCTACTGCCAAGTGTACTACTGCTGGTTTTGGGTTGTTTCAAACCCTAATCTGGTTCTATCCAAGAGCCGATTGATATCTCACTGCTGTTACTACCTTTGATTAATCAAGTCCTTATGGCTGATCCTAAACCCCCAACAGAAAATGTCCAAGTTCAGATCACTGTTATTGAACTCTCCGGAGTTTCAAATTATCTCTTATGGGCTTAGGTGGTGCAAGCTTACGTTCATGCCAAAGGAAAACTAAAATACATTACAAATGATCCTCCTGATCGTGATCCTAAGGATCCTGCCACAATCACAGCTCATGATGAGTGGATGCGTGAAAATTTTATTATCAAGACATGATTATGAAATAGTGTTGAACCTGCTATTGCATCCAATGTGATGTTTCACACCCTTGCTAAGGATGTCTGCAATGATTGCTTGAAAGTTTTTCTCAAGAAAGGAATATTTCCCGTGTGTATGATCTCTATGAGAAACTTTTTACTTTCCAACAGAGAGATAAGTCCTTGAATGAATACTTCACCAGTTATAAGGGCGTAGTTGAAGAACTCCAGATACATTAGCCCCTAACTACCAATTTGGTTCAATTGAAACAACAAAGAGCTGAGTTCCATGTTGTAAAATTTCGAGCTAGACTACATCCTGACTACCAATCTGTGAAGAGTGAATTGCTCACAGGGGAGAAGGTTCCCTCTCTGAAGTTTTTTCTTGTTAATCGTCTGGCTAATCCATCCAAACTGATACTACACCCAAGGACAACTCAGCCATTGTTTCCAATAGTGGTCGAGGACATGGTCGTGGCCAATTAAGAGGCTGTGGCAGTGGCATTGATGGACGAGGTACAGGCTCCCAAACCACTAACGGATTTTCCCACCATTGTTCTTATTGTGGCAAACCAAATCATACTATGGATACCTGTTGGTTTAAACATGGAAAATCTGAGTGGGCGAATGAACTAGCCAATGCAGCCATGCTTGACACTACTACTAAAAAATCTACTAGTGATATGAGAGTTCTAGTACTTCTTCATTTGTGTCTCATGATGATTACAACCAGCTAATCAAACGCTTTCAACAACTTGAAGCGACATCTGCCTCTACCTCTATTGCCACCGTAGCCTAAAAATGTAACTCTGTCTTTTATCCTTCCTCTACTTCATGGCTTATTGATTCAGGTGCTTTGTGTCACATCACTGGTAAGTCAAGTTTGTTTTCTTCAATGAATCAAGTTCAAAATTCTTCCACTGTTATCCTTGCTGATGACTTTCTCTCCTGTTTTGCATGTTCCTAAATTACCTTTAAGCCTTTTATCTGTTAGTCAACTTACTAAATCTCTTAATTGTTCTGTAATCTTCTATCCTTCTTACTATGTGCTTCAGGACCTTCAGACAAGGAAGCATAGTTCAAGAACTTGCCAAGATCTTGGTAATATCTCGTTTTTTTGAAAAAGCGAGACGAAACTTGAGGTAAAATGAAATATTACCCCAACTCGGTCGAGATCTCCGTTTGATCGAGATTTGGACAATACTTACCTTTATAATGTACATATCTCAATTGAGATAGTCGAGATCTCTTCAGAACTCGACTGTCTCGGTGAACTCGACAGAGAAGTGTGCATTTGACCTAATTTTTTAAGATTTTCGATGGTGGTTTCGACGAAGAACTTGCCAGAGACAGCAATTAGTTACAAACTTGCAAGATAGAGATATATGTAATATGTTAAGATTGATGTATTGTACACTTTTACATTTGGAATGTTTATTTAAGTTGTTTTATGTTAATTGTATGATTTGATTGCTTTCAATTACTAAATTATGTGTAGAATAGGGCCTATTAGTATGTCGTCGCCTACCAACCTAGGGCCCGAAGTGAAACTCCTATTTGGACTTATTTTTGGAAAATCTGATAGTGCAATTATGTTTAAATGGCTTAAAATAGGCTGAGTACCAAGTTTCATGCCCAAACTAGGTCTAAAAACCCACCAAAACTAGCCTTCGAGTTTAAAAAAAAAAAAAAAAAAAAAAACCAACTCGCCAAGATCTCGGCCCAACTCGGTTTTTTGGCTGGGCGAAACCAGTATTGAAACCGAGTTCTTGAACCTTGCAAGGAAGATGATTGGTGGAGGGCTTGAGTGCGATGGACTGTATTACCTGGATGGCACGGGACCTTCTACTGCTGCTACATCCACTACTATACCATCTAGCATGCAATGGCATCTACGTCTTGGTCACCCGTCTCTACCTAAACTCCAGTTAATGGTTCCTAGTTGCAGGTCTACATCTCATCTTGAATGTGAAGCATGTGAACCGGGCAAACATAATTGTGCCTCCTTTCTTGCCCGTAATACACCGAGAAGTTCTTCATTGTTTTCTTTAGTATATTTTGATATTTGAGGTCCATGTCGTGTCCGTAATAGGTTAGGCCTTTCTTATTTTGTTAGTTTTGTAGGCGATTATTAGCGTTCCACTTGGGTTTACTTGCTGAAAAACAAGACTCAATTTCTTACTATATTCAAAAAAATTTATCAGGAAATAAAAACTCAGTTTGACATGTCCATAAAAACTTTCGTTTTGATAATGCTCTTGAGTGTACTCAAACTGAGATTTCTGATTTTTGCCTCACTCATGGTATTATTCACCAAACTATTTGCTTGTACACTCCACAACAAAATGGGGTGGCCGAATGCAAAAATAGGCAATTACTAGAGCTGGCCCAGTCTATTGTGCTCTACTTCCCAAACGTTTTTTGTGTGATGTTGTGGTTACTACTTGTTGCCTTATTAATTGAATGCCGTCTTCTGTTTTAAATAATAAAATTCCATTTTTCTATTCTTTATCTCGATAGTTCTTTGTTTGCCTCCCCACCACGGGTCTTTGGTTGTGTGTGTTTTGTTCACATCCTTCAACTTGTCATTGATAAATTATCTCCTCGGTCTATTAAATGTGTTTTTCTGGGTTACTCTAGGACCTAAAAAGGGTATAAATGTTTTGATCCGGTTTTTAATAAATAGTTTTTTAGTGTTGACGTCACATTTTTTGAAAATACTCCTTATTTTTCTTGTTCTTCTATATCGTCTATTGTGAACAATGAAGACCTTCTAGGTCCTCCCTTATCTGTGAGTCTGTGACCATACCCATCCCATCACCTCAACCGGTTCAGGTATATCATCGTCGTCGACGTGGACCACCAGCCTTAGCATCCACCACTACTACTGTGTTGGCCATCACTGTACTTGGTCCATTACATTCTACTCCCAGTGATCTGGAGCTGGCATCCACTACAGCAAACGCCGCTCCTCCCACCACTCAATCTGATTCTGATATTGTGGTCTCCATCGACGTACCAGTCGTTGTCTGGACTCTGGAAAGGTACTCGCTTCTGTACTAAGCCCCACAAATCTTATACTAGTTATCCTATTGAGCAGTATGTCTCTATCTCTCATCTTCTGTCCCACTATCACCCACTTGCTTTAGCTTTATCTACTAACCATGTTCCTAAAACCCACCATGAGGCTTTGTCTCAGCCTGGCTGGAATGCAGCAATGGACATAGAAAAAGATGTTTTATTATCTAGAATGACTTTGTTTCATTGCCTCCTGAGAAGGATCTTGTTAAGTGTCGGTGGGTTTATACTACTAAATACAATCCAGATGGTTTTGTTGAGCGGCTTAAGGCCCGAATGGTTGCTAAAGGCTATACTCAAACTTATGGTGTTGATTATTTTGAGACTTTCTCGTCTGTTGCCCGCCTGAATTCAGTGCGTATCCTTATTTCTCTGTTTGTCAACTTCGACTGACCCTTATATCAGATGGTTATCAAGAATGCTTTTCTCTATGGTGATCTTCAAGAGGAGGTTTATATGGAACAAACTCTAAGGTATGTTGCTCAGGGGGAGACTTCCACCAAAGTATGCAAGCTTCGTAAGGCAATTTATGGGTTGTAACAATCTCCAAGAGCATGGTTTGATAAGTTCAGCTCCATTGTCACTCAGATAGGGTTCTCACAGTGTTATTCTGATCATTTCATTTTTGTTCGCCACCAGAGTTCAAAGGTGGTGGTGATGGTGATGGTGATGGTAGTCTATGTGGGTGATATTATTATATCTGGTAATGATGCTTCCGGTATTGGTCAAGTTAAATCATACCTTCATCGGCATTTTCAGATGAAAGACTTTGGTGTTCTCAAGTATTTTTCTTGGTATTGAAGTTTTACGAAGCAAGAAAGTTGTTAGCTTATCTCAAAGGATATATGTCCTTGATCTTCTGTCTGACATTGGAATGCTTGCTTCCAAACCAGTAGATACTCCCATTGGATCCCCTCTAGTGAAGGGGGAGTATCAGGCCTCGAAGGCAAAGCTGGAACCATGGTGGAGGGAGCTGCAATTTCTTGAACAGCCTCCCTGCTATTCTGATTTTTGAATACGTCTCTGGCCTGGGCGTACCAAGGGTCCGATAAGGGAGAAAGTGGGTCTTGCTCATCTTAGATCTATCCCTCCACCACCAATGATCCAGCTGTGTCTCTAGGCTCACTCCTCAAGTCAACCACCAAGTTGATTCCCCCTTCCTCATGCAATGTAGAGCTGCCCAAGTTCCCATGCCCATTAGTAAGAGTGGGGCCCATCACATTTGAATTAGAGTAGCCGTTAGGCACTACCCTCTCCTCCACTTTGTCCACTTCAGGAATCAAGGCAAGAATATCAAAAGGATTCTTATTCGTTACTTGGCTGCACCCAACAAAAGGCTTGGAACAGTTTATTTGAGAAGCCAAACACCTAAAATAGGGTGGTTTCAAACCTGCAGATACAACAGCAGAAGGAGAGACATCATCAACGCCCCCCAGAGACTGGTCTAGCATCCCTTCCGGCTCCGGCCAAGGTAATATCCCATCACCTTGGGATTGAACGCGAGAACCAAGAGGGAGGGGGGAGACAGAGACCTTCCTTCTACCCTGCCTAGAGCCTTGATGGCGAACTGAAGTCATAGCACCTTTGTTGCTGCAATGGCTGGAAGCATGACCAAAAGAGCAGCAAGTAGCACATCTCAGTGGTACCCATTTGTAGGAAATATCTTGCTCGAAGCTAATACCCCCCCTCCCTCAGGACTTACAATGGATCGGGGGAGCTCAATTGTGACATTAATCTCTACATAGATACGGGCGAATGAAAGGCGAGCTTTAGAGAGTGTGATACTGTCCAAGTACAGGGGAGTACCTACAGCACTACCTATCAAACTCAGCCCCGAGGGGGTCCATAGATGAAAAGGAAGCGCTGGGAGGCACACCCAGATTGGGACCGACTTCACGTCCAACTTCTTCGAAGGAAAATCCGGACTCCAGGACCTTATAATCAAGGGCCTTCTGGCTAAGCTCCACGGCCCCTCCTCCAAGACCTTAACCTTATTTCCTCATTTCCAAACTGGAAGATGAGGTAGCCAGTATCTAAAGCTTTGACATCCACATGCCCCGATAGTCTCCACAACTTCAGAAGAGATGATCGGATATACTCGAATGCAGGCCTCTGGGTGACAAAGAAACCTGTCACTGTATTATTCCATAGGTGTAACCCCTCTTTGATAACACTGGCTGGGCATTGAACGATGGGCTTGCCCTCCACCATTACCGGCGGCGAGAAATGCAGCGGGCAGCCTTCCAACGATTGAGAAGCGGTGCCGAACAACAATGACCATGAGCGCGGGCCCATGTATGGAGAGGCCAGATTCATAGGCACCCCCCTCCCTCCCAGCATACCTACACCATTATCTGAAGCCTCCTCAGAAAATCCTTCCACAGTTGAAGCCTCCGTTTCTTTAGAATGATCTACCTTGTCAGCTATAGCTGCCACCCTCGACTGAACACCTCCCCTAACCTCCCCATTGGAGCTGGGAGGATCTGCCATTGGTCTTCTTCAGCCTTCAAGAAGCTAAGAAGTTGTCTGCGTACATACTTGTTGAAGGTTGTCTGAAACAGCCCTTATTCTCTCTCATCTTGGCTTATTTGAAGCTTGGACCTGGCCCATTGGAGTCGCCCTTGGATCCCCTTTCAAGCCCCCAAAACCTTTGTTGTAAAGGAGGGAAGCCCAAGGTCTGCAACTCATTTTGTGCTGCTGCTACAGTACATCCGCTATAGTAACCCGGGAATCTGTCCCTTTTTTCTTGTTTTTCTATCATCTGACCTCAGCTGGAGATGGGACCAGCTTCATTTGAGTCGCCCAAGGGTCTATTGTCCAATGGTTTTGATCTCAGCTGGTGATTTCTACCCTTGTTTTCTGCAACTCCTTTTTTGTTTGAACAGTTCTGCCACCAGACTGGTTGTTGGCCTGATGTTGCAGCTTCTGTTCTCTTCAACTTGGAGCTTGTTAGGGCAAGGGATTGGTACCTGTCAGGTCACCTAAGGGTCCTTGAATGGTGGTATAAATGTGGAGCTTGGAAACTACCTGATCTGGTTGCAGTAACTCAAAATGTGGGCATTTTTTTAACGCCTCTTTGGGCCTTTTTGGCATCTCACAAGCACTTCTGATCTATTGGCTCCCATTTGACCAAGTTGGTTGGTAATGATTGATGATTCCAACTTGTAATACATGCTAGAAGCGATTTACTGTTTCTGTGAAATTGCTTTTGGAGAAGTCCTACCTGGGAAGAATAGTCTCTGTTTAGGTAGAGTTTGTACTCCCCATTTGGTTTGGGTATCATCCACACTTTCTACCTGTGTTCCTACATTATGTCAGAGGTTGGAGGAAGAGGCCAAGGGCCACCCCAAAGGAATGACAGGGATAGATTCAGCTGTGATCACTGTGAGAAATCTGGGCACACTAGAGAGAGATGGTGGATGCTTTATGGTTGTCTCCTTGGTATGCATGGCAGCAGAAGAGGGGGAGCCATAGCACACACTACGATGACTGAGGTTGAACCTATGGGATATCTATCTGTACTACAGACAGCCACCAGTTCTCTCACTCAGGATGATATTGCAGCGTTTCGCAGGGTTATGTCATATCCAAGGTTCTAAAACTCGGGTTTCGACCAGCCAAAAACCGAGATACGTTCGAAACTGGTTGACACCTGTGATTTTTTCCCAGCCAACTCGAGCTGGTGGTTTTGAGGCCTAGAAATGCTTTTTTTTATCTGATTTTTTGTATGCAACCTATTTTCGACATTCTAAACACAATGCAAACTATTTTCACCCAAAAAAAAAACACACTCAAAATGGTACTTGTGGTTTTTTACCCAAGTTTATTAGCGTACGCACAGTGTACTGCGCATCATAGTTGTTCAGGCAGACACTTATTTATGCCAAATATCATTTGAGTAAAATGTTCAATTACTTAAGATACTATTTATAAATAAGCAAATACCCCCTATTTGAATCCACTAAAAATAGTTAAACAATCAAATTCCAAAAGGATAAAAAGTCAACTCCCACTTCATGTTCTTGTTCCGAGTATCTTTCTTTTTAAATTTTTTTTTTCAATAAATCAAATTCTATTATTATTGGAACCTTATTTTGTTACTCCTTTTCCCTGAAAGTACTTACTGTACATAAGCACAAGGTGAAGTGCTTTCTAACATTAACCCAACATGAAGAAGCCTGAACTAGAAATTGGAAACCAGCTATCTACTGTCTATATGGATGAGTAATGTTCTCATTTCTCAACATGGTTAGTTTTGTCGCAGCGAAGGTGTTTTTTGGAGGAGTGGATGGGAAAGCTTCTGTCTGACATTGATATATCTAGAAGCACTCCAGTGGCATCCTTTCTTGAGCTAGAAGCAGCCGCTAGGTCTTGTAGGTGGCTCCTTTTTATTCCCCACCCCCTCTTTGTTAGGCTTTTAGATGTTTCCTTAATACAGTAAGTTGCATAGTCTTATGTATGCAGACTTTGGAGGCTACTCATTGACAAAAATTTTAATTATATTGACAAGTTTTGAAAATTTTGCATTTTTTTTCTTGAACTAGTGTTCTAATATTTGGTCCTTTTTTTTTTTTTTTTTTTTTTTCTGTTCAGCATTTCATGATGGAAATCAGCATACTGTAGAAACAAATGCATCTGACAATAGCATGGTTTCTTTGCTTCAAGTTCAACCCAATCCAGGTGTCTCTGTTCTTTCTGGTAGTTTGTCAATCACATCAGATTATGGTAGTGATATTGCTTACGAGACATCTGAGCTTGGAACACCGAGGCATGGAAGAGATAACAGCTCTGAAATTGGTACCGAGGATCTACCCTTGGATCTAGAAGTGGCCAATTCCATTGGAACATTTGTAAATTTTGGCATACCTAGTGATAATGGTCTTTTTATGGGCGATTCTATTCTCGAGCAGCTAGAAGGATTTTCCAGGCACAAAAGTCATACCAGAAAAGGAAAAAGTGTTGAAAACCAGGATTCATTTAATGGAAATGCTTCTAGGGTTGCATTTCTTTCAGGAGATGGGATGGAGCTCTTATCTGAACCAGAGCATGGTAAAGTAGCCAGTCATACTCGAAAGCTCTCTGCTGAGAGTGTTGGAAGTGACATAAGTTCTGTAAGAGGTAGCGAAATATTGAATTCCGGTGCTCCTAAATCATATGGTGATGGTTCCCTTGACTTTCCTGGAGGTGCTGAATCTCGAACCACTGCCGAAATTCTTGGAACAACAGTTATGCAGTTCCCAGATGATGTACAGATAGTTCTCCCATTGAATCAGCGAAATAAAATGAATAGAGTCCTTATGACCATGCAGCAGAGACTAACTACAGCGAAAACAGATATGGAGGATCTCATTGCAAGACTAAATCAAGAAATGGCTGTGAAAGATTACCTTACAACAAAGGTGAACGCCAGAACATCCCTATGCATTCCGGGACATTATTTATTTATATTTCTAATCTGATTGGATCATGAATTGTAGTCAACTCTTTCTTATTATTTCTCTGGTATACTATTCCTGTATCTGTTTTTCTGTTGTCAATTGAGTTTTTCAATAGTCTCTTTTATTTTATTTTTTCAGGTTTCCATTTATTTTGTTTTTTTTTTTTCCTTTCCGCCGGGGGGGGGGGGGGAGGGGGTTCGAGCTGTACTAATGAAAATGATTAGACAACCTTTTGGACTGTTACCAGAGTCACAATGCTTTTCCTATTAAGGACTATCTGTATGGGTTCCTCACTTCCTCCTCTGTTCTTTCAGATTTATCTCTTGGTGATAGAGGGACTATCTGTATGGGTTCCCCTCAGTTCTTTCAGATTTATCTCTTGGTTATAGAGGGCTTAGTTGTCAAGGCGTCACCTAGGCGCCTTGGTCGCCTAGGCGGACGCCTTGCTCGCCTAATTGGTGCCGCCTTGATTTTTTACCCTCTCCAACGCCTTGGGTCGCCTACACGCCGTGACAACTATGATAGAGGGACTATTGTATGGCTTCCCCCTCTGTTCTTTCAGATTTAGGTTTGTTTTGCTTTTCTGCTTTCCATATTGAATTGCGAAAGGTTGAGGCACTTTGTCATGTTTCCCTCTGATGCTGACTTTTTGGGAGTGTGTCTGCTGTGCGTTCTGATCCTATTTCTATTTTCCGAGCATATGAATCTTGGATGAGTATAGATAGGCCCCATTAGTTGATAACCTGTGACGTTTAGACAAAAGCCGGAATATACTTTTCTTGTATAGATAGATCCAGTACCTTTATCTTTTTCTTTTCTTTTTTTAGGGGGGGTGGGGGGGGGGGACTTTGCTAAGCTTGATTGATATGATTTTTACCATTTGATTCATTAGCGGAGAGCTAGTATTATATTTTTTCTGGGTCTGTGAAGTACTAATGCAAAAATCGACCTCGAACCAGGGAAACCAACGGGAGATCAATTGCAGCAGGATCAATACAATAAAACGAACAAAATTAAATAACTAAAACTGTTTTTTTTTATAGCTATGTTCTGTTTACATATGAAGAAGAACATCAGATGATAGGAAAAGAAAAAGAAGAAAAGGATATCGAAGGGGGGATAGGATCAGCTCTCTCAGCCCATCATCCTCTCAACCAGGGCATCTCACACACGGCCTCTCACCGTTGCCGCATCTCACAGCTTCAACCATAACTCTTTTCTCTTCAATCTCTGTCCTCCTCTGCTCAGCCTCATATTATTATTTATAATAACCCAATTACAAAGCAACACAGTCTCAATTTAATTAAGAAACTAAATAAATCTAGAAAAGTAAACTAATAATTCATAAAACCTATAAAATAGAAACTTCCTATAAAAGCCGTTGTTGTCAAGGCGTCAATGACGCCTAGGCATCCAAGCTCCTTGGTCGCCTTGGATGCCTAGGTGGGCGCCTTGCTGCCTTGATGTGTCGTCTGGTTTTTGGATTCTCTAAAACGCCATGGTCGCCTTACCACCTTGATAACTATGATAACATCTAGCTGTTATACAGTTAGAATATAGGTTTAGGAAATAAGAAGAGAGAAGGAAGAGGTTGGAGGATGAAGAAGATAGCAAGAGAGAAGAGAGAAGAGAGAAGAGAGAAGAGTGTATTGGGCTGTAACGATTGTGAATGGAGAGACTTCTCCATTCACCATATATTCATTTAATCATCACTAATAGGAATTACATCCACCTCCCTAGGGAGGTATAAGGGAAATAAAGAAGAAATAGAAGAATTACATAATAAGACAACTAGTGATAAACTAGTTCCTAAACTACCCCTATTACATGACTTCTAACACTCCCCCTCAAGCTGGAGAATATATATCATGCATTCCCAGCTTGCTTAGGAAGGAACTAAACTGAGGAGAGCCAAGAGCTTTGGTGAAGATATCTACCAACTGATCCCCAGTCTTCACAAAATGAGTACAAATACAGCCAGAGTCTATCTTCTCCTTGATGAAATGCCTATCAACCTCAATGTGCTTAGTCCAATCATGTTGCACAGGGTTATGGGCAATAATGATGGTAGCCTTATTGTCACAGTACAGTCTCATGGGCCCTTCAGTGTCAAATCCCAGTTCTTGAACAAGTCTTTTCAGCCAGATGAGCTCACACACTCCATGTGCCATAGCTCTAAATTCTGCCTCGGCACTAGATCTGGCCACAACATGCTGTTTCTTGCTCCTCCATGTGACTAAGTTACCTCCCACAAAGGTACAATAGCCGGAGGTAGATCTCCTGTCTGTAATGGAACCAGCCCAATCGGCATCTGTGAAGCTTTCCACTGTCAAGTGGTTGTGCCTTGCATACAACAATCCTTTCCCTGGAGAGGACTTCAAATACCTTAGAATGCGATACACAGCATCCAAATGGCCACTCTTGGGAGCATGCATGAATTGACTGACAACTCCCACTGCATAAGAGATATCTGGCCGAGTCATAGAGAGATAGATAAGTTTCCCCACTAGCCTTTGATACTTCCCTACATCAACAAGAGAGGGACCACAATCCTCTCCTAGTTTGTGATTCTGCTCAATAGGAGAGCTAGCTGGTTTGCAGCCTAACATCCCCTGTCTCTCACAACAGTCAAGAATAAACCTCCTCGACATATGTTGATCCCTTTCTTGGTCCTTGATACTTCTATTCCTAAGAAATACTTCAAGGGACCCAGATCTTTGATCTCAAATTGCTGTGCCAGGTAGCTCTTCAATTTACCTATCTCAGCTGTATCATCTCCTGTGACCACGATATCATCAACATAGACAATGAGAGCTATGATAGTACCATTACTCCGCTTAGTAAAGAGAGTATGATCAGCTTGGCTCTGGGAATATCCATTCTTCAGAATGGCCTGTCGGAAGCGTTCAAACCATGCCTTTGGTGACTGTTTGAGACCATATAGAGCCTTCTTAAGGAGGCACACTTTCCCTTCAGCTGAGGGGATCTTGAAGCCTGGTGGAGTTTGCATGTACACTTCCTCTTCCAAATCACCACGAAGGAAGGCATTCTTCACATCCAACTGATATAAGGGCCAATCTTTGTTGGCAGCTAAGGATAAAAGAACTCTTATTGAATTATGCTTGGCCACAGGGGCAAATGTCTCCTGGTAGTCAATTCCATAGACTTGACTGTACCTCTTGGCCACCAACCTTGCTTTGTATATCTCAATACTGCCATCAGATTTATACTTGATTGCGTAGACCCATCTGCATCCTACTGGGACACGTCCCTTGGGAAGGTCAACAAGTTGCCAAGTACCATTCTTCTCAAGTGCCATCATCTCCTCAGACATGGCTTGTCTCTACTTTGGGTCAGACATAGCATCAATGACATTCTTGGGAATGGAAGCAGTAGAAAGAGCAGAAATAAAGGCAAGCCCTGTAGGAGAAATTGCATCATAGGAAACAAACTGGGATATGGGATTAGTACAAGTTCTTTTCCCTTTCCTAATAGCAATAGGAAGGTCCAAATCAGATGGAGGAGAAGAAATGTCACCTGATTGAGGAGGATGAATCTCAGGATGTGGATTTGGATCTGAAGAGGACTCTTGGTAGATCATCTTTCTCGTATTATGCAAGCTTTAACCTTTTTTGTATTTAAGGTGGTAATCCTTCTCCTTACCAGAACCACTTTCAACAACCAAATCTGTATTCCCCCCTGGTTGATCATTAATCTCAACTACAGTCCTGTGTTTTCCAATGTCAAGCAGAAAAGGAGATATAGGTAGGGGAGAAAGGAAGAAATCATCAGTAGCCTGTTCACTCCCACAATTCTCCCCCTGAAGAGGATGCTGAGAAGGAACAAAGAAAGTGACAGATTCAAGGAAGGTAACATCCTTGGAAATGAAACTTCGGCGGGAAGAAGGATGATAACACTTGTACCCCTTGGTAGTAGAAGAGTACCCAAGAAAGAGACACTTAAGAGCTTTGGGATCAAGTTTAGTGCAAGCAGATTTGTTAACATGCACATAACAAACACAACCAAAGACTCTAGGAGCAAGAGAAAAGACAAAGACCTTGGGAGATAAGATGTCCAAGGGAGATTGGGAGTTAAGAAGCTTGGTAGGCATACGATTGATGAGAAAGGAGGCGGTCAGAAGAGCCGCAGACCAGAAGGTCTTGGGGACATGCATGCCCAGCAAGAGACTACGGGTGACCTCTAGGAGATGGCGATTTTTCTTCTCAGCAACCCCATTTTGTTGGGGCGTCAACACACGCTAGCTGATGGATAATGCCATGAGTAGGAAAGAAGGCTTGAAGGCCACTAAACATATACTCTCCCCCTTTATCAGAACGCACAATTTTGATGCGGGTCTCAAATTGGGTAAGAATCATTTGGTAAAAATTTTGAAAGGCATCACAAACATCACTCTTATGCTTCAGAAGAACAGTCCATGTGGCACGTGAAAAATCATCAACAAATGACACAAAGTAACGATAGCCAAATAAAGAAGTAGTAGGGGAAGGACCCCACACATCAGTATGCACAATATGAAAAAGAGCAACTGTTCTATTACCATGATAAGGATATGAAGACCTACAATGTTTGGCAAACATACAGGTTTCACATTGAAAAACATGAGAAGCGGCAATAGATGAAAATAAGTGAGGCAACTGTTTCCTCATTACAACAAAAGATGGATGGCCAAGACGGCGATGCCATAACATAACAGAATCCACAGAACTACTATCATTTCGGCCACACACATAGGAATGAGTTGTGGGCAAAAACGGATAAAAAAAGTAGAGGCCTTTCTCCTCACGTCCACTACCAATAATCCTCTTCGTCACTAAATCCTGAAAAAGACAGTGAGAAGGAAAAAATGTGACACAGCAGTTGAGAGATTTAGTCAGATGACTCACAGATAGAAGATTCAGAGTAAGGTTAGGGACATGAAGAACAGAAAAAAGTGAAATAGATGATGTCATAGGGATATTACCCTTACCAGATATGGAGGAAAGGGAGCCGTCAGCTACCCTAACCTTGTCCTTACCAGAGCAAATGGTATAGGAATCATAATAATGAGACGTACCAGTCATGTGGTCCGTGGCACCCAAGTCAATGACCCAAGACTGGGCGGCAGTGGAAGCTGAGGATGATGAGGATCCAACCATACTAGATGTGCTCAACTGTGACACAACCCTGCGAACCACTGCATCCATAAAGTTGGAGTCATCCTGTGGGACATCAACATCAGTCGTCGCTGCGGAATGAGCCCGAGCTCCCCCTCTATGGCCACCACGACCACGCATACCAGGAGGACGACCATGGAGAGACCAACACCTATCCTTGGTGTGTCCAATGCGACCACAATGATCACATTTAAATCTGTCTCGCCCAACTCCACTGGCACCAACTGTCTCCACAATACTAGCTTCCTCACGGTTAGGCCCTGGGCCTCTACCACCTCCACGGGTGTCTCGAACAGAACTAGAATTGAGGGCTGACCTCTCAAATGGTGCTGGTGGTGGTGCCCTAGTAAGTCGCCTGGTCTCTTCACTCTGTAAGTAACTACAGACTACACTAAGAGAGGGAAGGGGAGACCGGCCCAACAGCTGGAGTCTAACTGGCTCATAGTCAGAGTTCAAACCACCAAGCAAAGAGAAGACACGCTCTTTTTCAAGAGTCAGATACACCTTGGCTTCATCCTCTGGGTTGGTCAAATGAAGGTCTCTGTAATGATCATACTCTTCCACAAGACTAAGGAACGCACTGTAGTACTCAGAAATATTGTTGTCACCCTGTTTCAAGGAGTGGATTCGTTGATGGAGCTGATAGACCTTGGCAGTGTCACCTACTCTGTCAAAGGCCACAGAGACACTGTCCCAAATAGCTTTGGCAGTTTCCTTCCTTATAAATCTTCTCCCAATCTCGGGCTTCATGGAGAAGATCAACCAGGTCATAACAGTAGAATTTTCGGTCTCCCATTTATCAAAGGCCGGTGAACCAGCCGTGGGGGCCTTGATAGCACCTGTTATATATCCAAGCTTTCCCTTACTCATGAGGGAAAGTCTCACAGAGTGTGACCAATCCAGGTAATTAGTACCATCAAGCTTCACAAAAGAAATCTGTTGATGAGTACTCTCATAAGCCAACTGAGGGACAACGGTGGGAGGCTGAGAATCAGCAGTACTAAGCACAGATGTATCTGAACCAGCCATGATGGATACCAACAATAAACAATAGCACCAAAGGCAAGTGGGGAGTACACACTCAACCCAAACAAGCAAGAAGTCCTATAAGCAGCCTAGGATAGCACACTGCCGAAGCAGTCCTAGCAGCAAATGTCTAAGAGGACTTAAATCAAACACTTCACGGGCAGTATAATAGCAGCCCAGCAGGTCAGTCCCTAAAAAGGCCTCACAAAGGCTTGCAAGTAGTAATAAAAGCTTCAAACAAGTGATAAAACTGCTCAAAGTCTATGCATATCCAATCCTCAACTAAGAGAGCATCAACCTTCAACTCGAAGCAAGAAAAAAAGGAAGAAAATTACTCTCGGTGTTACCTGGGCAGAACAGAGGAACCATGAGATTGAGTTTTATCAAAGAGAAGCACTCATCCAGCCATAAGGAGCACAAAAGACAGGAAAAAGGATCCTTCTACGATCCTAATAAGCTGCTCCACCATCAAATCCATGCCGAAATGAGAAAGACATAAGAGAATGAAGTCTGCAACATCAGAAATCTGGGCAGAAACTGGTTCCCACGAAAAAGAGTTGTGCTCAGATGTAATCTTCAATCAGCAAGAAGCAGTACATGGCCCTTGAACACCATCCTTCCACGATTCTAATGACCCATTCCAATCCACAAAACCAGGCCAATCGAAGGAGATATAGGAACTGCAGTGGAGGGCTGGCGGTAACTCCAAACAGTAGCTATCTGAACTTTAAATCACCAAATTAGCTGCATCCAAGCTCGAATAGCAGTAGGAATCACTAGAATAGGTTATTCCAACCCTATTTCATAGTTTTCTCACAGATTTGTTTACATAGGAGGCTTCTCCTTGAAATAAATGATTTCAAAGGGAAGCAAAAAATGAGAACAGGAAGCTGGACTCTCAAACCCTAGGGCTCTGATACCAAGTTAGAATATAGGTTTAGGAAATAAGAAGAGAGAAGGAAGAGGTTGGAGGAAGAAGAAGATAGCATGAGAGACGCGAGAAGAGTGTATTGGGCTGTAACGATTGTGAATGGAGAGGGAGGTATAAGGGAAATAAAGAAGAAATAGAAGAATTACATAATAAGGCAACTAGTGATAGACTAGTTCCTAAACTACCCCTATTACATGACTTCTAACATATACATCAAAATAGAAACTTCTATTTTAGAAAACAAAATAATAATAGTAATAAACTTAAATTAGAAACTTAAGCCTACTTTCTAAATATGAAAATAGAAACTAAACTTTGGCAGCATTAGGATACAAGCTTTCTCCACTTTATGGGTCCACAAGATCTTCTAAAAAACATCCCCACACAAGGTAATATGGGCTGTGACACTGTTCACGTGAACAGTGTTTGGTCTTTTTTTTTTCTTCATATTTCGATCTGCATCAAGTAGTTTGGTCAGTAATGTGAGAATGGGTTGGGCTCAAACCTTGTCAGATTCCTTCTAACCTAACCATGGACATTTCTGTTAGTCATGTTTCTGCTATGACCAAGTCTATTGAGCTTGAAAAATATAGAATACTTAAAATGACCATTTGGTGTTTCATTATGAGTTTAATGCTGTTGGCCTAACCAGTTTATTGTGATTGCACCTGCTCAGGTCAAGGATTTGGAAGTTGAACTTGAAAGCACAAAGCAGAAAAGTAAAGAAAATTTCCAGCAAGCCATTTTAATTGAAAGGGAAAGATTTACCCAAACACAGTGGGATATGGAGGAACTTCGGAGGAAGTGTTTGGAGATGGAGTCAAAATTGAAGTCTGAACAGGTTCTTTTTATGCTCATGGCAGCACTATCATTGATAATCACTTGAATTAGTGACCGGTAATTCTATAAATGACCATCAAAATGTTGCAGGATGAAAAGGTTCGTACAGAGTCCACAAAAGTATCAGCTGTTAAGGAGAAGGAAATGTTGATGCAGGGATTGGACTCAACTAGAGAACAGCTTCAGAATTTGCAAAAACACCATGAAGAGCTAGAGATGAAGTCAAAAGCAGATGTTAAAGTTCTTGTTAAAGAGGTTAAATCTCTCAGAAGTTCTCAATCAGATCTAAGGCAGGAGCTTAGCCAATTGCTGAATGAAAAATCTGAACTGGAGGTAACTTAATGGTTCTCATATATTCTCAAGTTTTTAGGAGAGTTACAGTTTTTTATTAGTTTAATCCAGAACTCTTCTTTAATTTATGTTTCTTTGGATAGTTGGATGTAGTTTTTAGTAATGAACAGAAAATCTTAAGGAACAGATCACTATGGGCCAAATTTAGGTGTTCAGCAGATTTTGATGAGGAAGCGAACAAGACTGAAAATATGCATTCTTGCATTTATTTTATGCTATGCACATGCATGCCTTTGTCATGCCTATGTATTTGAATTTGAGATACCTTCTTGCAAGCTATCATACTAAATGCTCTCAGACACCTTAGCATTGCCAAAACTCTTGTAATTACAATCTAAATATATTTCTTTCAAACCTCTCTTTTGTGTTGCCAAATTCATAAGAAATAATTATATGACCAGAAAATTGGAAAGCTCAACACTTGCAGATGGGGAAATCAATTTCTATATGAAAAAAGCATGCATTACTGGATTCTTGTTCTCACACATTAGAAAGCTGAATTAGAGAAGACTGCATTATGGATGCAATAGAATGAGGCATTTTTTTGTCCTAATTTGCTTTGATTAGCATGAAATTTTTGTGTGGTGTTGTGCTTAGCTATGGATGATGTTAATATTGTTTCCATTCTTGGTCATCCATTTCACTTTTCCTCTTCCAGTATTAGATTGTATTTTTCTTTTAGTCATGGGAACATAAAGAGATAAATCCTTTGATTATTTCTGTTCATTCAAGGGTTTTCCATTTCTCTGTGTAAGCTTGGTTTCTTCAAGAATTGGTGTTTCCTTGAACTGGATAATCTTAACTAAACATTTGGTTATTGATATTATCAGAAAGCTCTTAGAAGGGAAAAACAAGGAAAAGAACATGCGGAAACTGCTAGTGCAAAGCTGCTGCATGAATGCGGAATTCTTCGTGGTCGGCTTCAAGAATGCAGCATTAACTTCCTTGCAGAAGAGGAAGATAAATTCACTGTGGATTCTTCATCACTGTCAGATGCTTTGGATCTCTTGGCCACATCTGACAACAGAATTGGCCTCCTTGTTGCAGAGGTACCTTTCATATCATGGTCACATATTTCTTTAGATCATTCACTCTGGGTATTTTTGAGTTTTTATTGGGTTTGAGACACTAATGTTGTAGTCCCTTTCTCCATTTGGGGCGTTTTTCTGTCTCTAACTTGTTCATGTATATCCAAAACTTATCAGGCACAACTTCTAGCACAAGACGACGAAAACCCTGTTGCTTCTGCGAGTAAGGATCACAATGTGAAGGGCGATGATTTGAGAACAAAAGATGACCGAGTGAGGAAGATGCTGACAGATATCTTCATTGACAATGCTAGATTGAGGAAGCAGGTCAATTCTGTGATCCGTTGTGCTCTCAAGACAGCAGTTACGCCAGAGAATGATGATGATGATGGAGAGGAAGAACCAGCAAGGAAGACAGTACTGAACAAGTTCTTAGAAAGATGAAGTATGGGTGACACTAGAATATTTTTTTCTCTCTTCAATTTTTAGATTATGAGGCTGCTGCTTCAACCACCACCCCTCCCGATGATGCATGGAAGTTCTCTGCTGTTCTTGGTGGTGGATCCAGTAGACGAGTGGGAGGGAGTCGTGTTTGCTGTTCTCAGTAAATGCTGAATCAGTCGCCATGTAATTTTGTGATTTAAATATATAAATATTACACTTGGGTGTTTTTTCACTGCTGTAATATTATTTTAGGGAATTTTTCCCTGTTCTTTTTCGTGTCAAAGTAAATAAAAGAAAAGAGAGGAAGAGGATAACCACTTGCGAAACAAAGCATCTCTTGAAATTTCACCTGGTTTGTGTAGTTCAACTTCTGTATGTTACCCCTCTTGCCCAACACATACCCAAAAAAAAAAAAGAAAAAAAAAATTTCTGGCCGAGAAGAATTCATGTCCAGACTTGCATGTCTATGTTTTAGGTTGGGCTTTTTATTGACCCGGTCCAACCACTCATTAATCTGGCCGAGAAGAATTCATGTCCAGACTAGCATGTTGGCAAGAGGTCAAACTAATGGATAGATGGTACAGCCTCTATGGGTTAACCACAAGTCGGGGTTTCTAGTTCCACCATTTTTATTGTACCTTTATCTTTGTATTAGCTCGGTTGGTTGGAGGCATTGCAAGTTGAGTGCATGCTCCCCCCCCCCCCCCAGGTCAAGGGATCGACTCTCCTGAGTTGCATATTGTGCCAAAAAGGGAGTCATTTCAAAAGGCTAGCATACCCATCCTTCTCCCTATTAATATAGGGCATGAGATCTCTACTAGGTCACATGGTCTCTACACAAGAGTCTAGGCGAATGGGTGAACATGCTTGGATATCTACCCCAGGGGGCAATGGCATCATCTCACGTATCTTGTGAGAGGGGGTAGGAAGCACCACAAGTAGAGATCTTTTTCCCTTGTATGCCTTCACATAGGGGGAGGCATAAATTGCAGCATTAAATGCAAGCTTACTCAATTAGGTTTGCCAGCAAAGGGTATATCCACCCAAATTCATTCTTTTAAAGAAAAAAAAAAAACCTGTTTTAGTATTTAGTCAAGAGCCTCCTTTCCATACCAAGGAGAAGAATGAGCAATCGAAGAAAATATGATCCAGTCTAAAGTCGCATTCCAACATAGACAACAGGAGGGAGAAACCGAAATATGAGAAGATTCTGAAAAGATGGTAGATCTCGACACAACTGCTCCATTGCGATTTAGTGGTCGAGGGTTCGAATCGGAAAAACAGCCTATTATGATCCTGCCCAAACCCGCAATGGCCGGAGCCTCATGCACTTGACACGCCCTTTTTTGTTTGGACTGAAAGCTTACATCAGCTTAGACATATCTTGGGATGTAAACAGATCGGATTCGGCTCAGATAGTGTTATATCCGCATCCGCATCCGATTAGCTTTTGGACGGATTCGGATAATGCTAAACGGATACGGACACAGACACAGATACGAATCAAATATTTTATCCATTTACATGTGAATATAGCTTTTCAGATAGCTATAGCCTATCCGTATTCGCATCTGTTTAGCTTTCAAATGGATTTAGATAATGCTAAACGAATACGAACACAGATATGGTAACGGATTTCGGCTACTCAATTACACCCCTAGACATATCCACAAAATTTGGGCTCTAACTTGCACAAATAACCAGATACTTTAGCCGTGTAGGCATTTTTACCTTCTGACGGCACCATAATCTCTCTGTCTCTCTCCTATGTTCTTGCTTATTAAGCCCCAATTGTTTGGTCCACCATGTACCGCAAGTCTTAATTTTGATTTCTGAATCAAGTGTGTGTGGGTCTGCTCAATGTCTGAGCCGGCTCGGTCCGCCCAGCTGCAACTCTCAACTCCTACGCACGCACAGCCAGTGAGCAGTCTCCCCTCTGCGTGTGAGCGGGAGAGATAGGGAGAGAGTCCTGAAATGGCTGCAGCTTGGGTTCTGATGGTGGTGGGTTCGTCATCATGGTGCTTCTCTTCCTCTCCTTGTTCTCCTCGAAGGGAGACTAATGCTGTGAAGATGGACTCGACCAGGATTGTCATTTCTAGTGGCAGAAGAAGTTTGTGCTTATCGATGAGAACGAGGACGAGGTCTTCTTCTCCCTCTTCCAACCCTCAACCAGAAGAAGACGATGACACCGCCAACAATAACAGCAAGGCCTTCATTTCTCCGGTCAGTTTTGTCTCTCTATTTTATTCTACCTTGTTCTTTTTGATAATTTGGTTTTCAGGGTCGAATGAATTAAATCCCCAATAAAAACTCTCTTCCTCCAGATGGGTAATTGAAAACCTAGATTACTTCCTTACTGAATTCTTTCTCGAAATAATCTGACATTGGCCTACTTCTATCTATTTTGATTTTTGTGTCGAACATGGCAATCTTGAAGTTGCTAAAATCTCTCTTGTTCATTTCTTCACTTCATTCCTAACGGGATTCCTCTTAGGAGACTCTACAGATTTCTGCCATTCATAAGCAGCAGTGAAAAGAAGCCCAAACCAATTCCAAAATGAAAGGAAAAGGTTGTGGGTTGGTTATTTTTTCAGAATTTGTTACTGTTGATGAGGTTTTTTTATTAGTTCACGCAGGATATAGAGCATTTTTAATAGTTAGTAGATTCATTAATTTGATTTGTAAATTGGTTGCGGATTCCTTGGATAAGAATGGAGGGTGGTAATCTTTCACTTATAGGTAATGCTATTCGTGAAACATTAATTAGATTATTTTATATATATGCACACATGACTTCAATATTGATATATCAAGTGGACTGAAGTGCAAAAGGGGTTTTTTTTTCTTTTATCGAAGTGGGTAATATTTTAGTGACAGTTTTAAGAGAACTTTATGTTTTGAGAAATTTGATTCTTACAATAATTAGCTTTTCTTTCTGTCAATTCTTTTATTTAATACTAATTGTTGGAGTCTGTAAATGAAAATTCAAAACTTTGAAAGAAAGTTCTGTTCTTCCTCGTTCTTCCCATTATCCTCTCATAGTCGTTTCTTTGAAGTTGGTGGAGCCAAGTTGAATCACCTCTGAAACTTTCTGAGTCTTGTAGAAGCTTCTTGATTATCTAAGCATCCTAAGGTTGACTGTTTCTTTGAAATTGGTGGAGCCAAGTTGTACTCACATCTTAAACTGCCCAGTCTTGTGGAAGCTTCTTGATTATCTAAGCATCCTAAGGTTAACTGTCAGTCTTGGACTAGTCAAGCCTTCCTCTCTTTTCCATAGGGGCTGCAAGATGCACAGCAGTCAAAGTAAATCTTTAGAAATGACCAATGCTAGCCAACAACCAGTTAAATGGTGACAGACCAAAAGGACGACGCAGGAACTGGATAGGTCATCCATTGACCCCCTATATTCCAGGTTTTTTTTTGGGAGGGGGAGGGGGAGGGGGGAGAGATTGGGAGTTGTTAGTGTAGAGATGAAATCCTATAGACCAAGTTGAAAACGAACATAAAGAGCAATCAAACAATCACATCACAAGGATTTATGTGGTTCGGTAAAGTGCCTACGTCCACGGAGAGATGAGAGCAGTTTTCACTAACAATGGAGAAAGGATTGCACGCTTTCTTCCTCACACCACTCTTTGTTTACAATGAATTCCCCTTAACCCTAACTACCCCCCATCACAACAATCTATAGGGAAGCACAGAGATACAAATTTCCCAAAAATTACACCCATGTAAACCTTCAAAATTTTGGTACGGGATTTTAACGGCCCTTTAGAGTCAGCCTACAACCATGTCCACAGAATACCATCAACCCTCAACAGTGAGGTTCATCTTTCTAATATATATGCATGGAATTTTCTACCATAGTTTTCTCATTCTGGAATGAATTGCCTTCTCAAAAGTATTTCTTAAGTGAAAGCAAGGTTTCTACCAATTATCCATAAAACCCACAAGGGAAAAATGACTCTGTCTAGGAGCATAGCTCCTGCATGTAGACACATGCTGGAGCGAAATGACTGCCCCGCCCCCATGAAAGGTGAAAATCCTATCCCCATTGATGCTTCCTTGCACAGTCCCATTGTTCCTCAAGCTGGCACAGGGGCCACGCTCCCAGACAGAGAACTCTTCCCCAACCCATAATTACACAAAGAATTGCCTGGTTATGAATGAACAAGGCCAGCTGTACGGCAGTATAGTAGCTATACAGAACCATCACCATTCAGAATTCCTCGCACCATCAGCAGTGAGATGAGTTGATTCACTGTAGGAACTTTATCCGGTAGGCATTCATGGGAACACCTGGCTGAGCAAATTACATCAACTTTTCTGTTGACTGGATGAACATGGATAATTTTCATTTTTGTTGCCAAAACAGCCATGTATTGAAGCAGCTTTGGGATGTGAAGCTTATCTGAACCTCTCCTTCCTAAATTGGAGTATGAGCCTGCTTTCTATATGTTTTCAGTCTTGATCTTTTTATAAAAATTCAAAAACTTTCTTTTTTGCCAAAAATGTGTCATTGAAACTGTAGATGGACATCAACCAGAAAGTTTTCATGTTGCCAAAAGATACTCATGAAAGTCATCTTTGGTGCAGCTCAAGTTGTGTCCTTCCAATTTTCTTGAATTCTTCGTAACCTAACTATTTCTGTGTCTGTGGTTACAACAGGAGGACTTGAATTATTTGTTGAAATTGGGAGCTGGGTCTGTTGGGGGTGCTGCTGTGATAAAGTATGGAAGCATTCTTTTTCCTGAGATAACAAGACCGAGCATTCTACAGGCTTTGATCATCATCTCATTACCAGTGACTCTAGCTGTATTGCTTTTGGCAAGGCAAAGTCGCATCGAGGAACAAATAAACGAACCTTTCTAATAAATCTTTTCAATATCCCAGTGAGGTAAGTCATACCTTGAAGTATGGGTGCACATACAAATTACATTAGGTAGATTTTATGCATGATCTATGTACATTTGATGGATCTGGCCTATAATATCTTAGTTCTTTGACAATGTGAACTGGTTAGTGACCGTTTATGAAATCCTTGAGAATGTGATTGAATCCTTTGAGTGAGGGTAGGGGATGGGAGGGGGAGCTTGAACTGTGGCTCTTGCCTCATACTCACCACCATTTTGAACAGCTTTGCCATCTCCACACAGTCTTGTTAGACTCTTCCTCTAGTTACTGTAAAAACAAGTTTCATGAAACACCTAAAATGGGAAAGGAAAAAGGGGTGATTTAGAAACTTTATACTGCTGTGTCTCTTGTTGCTTCAGCTGAAGTGGAAACCAGTAAAACAATGGAAATTGACTCGATTTTCCTCTTAATAATGGTTGTGCTTTATCAGACATCTATCATCAATCTTTTTCAAACTCTAGAGATGAACAGGGACACAGATAGAACAATCAATTCTGTCACCTAGTTGTCTCCTTTGGATTCCTGCTTGGTGAATGGATCTCTCCCCATTGCTTATTGAAAAAGTTGTCCATCTCAAGAAAAATGAAATAAAAAATAATCATGAGTATTTTCATCTCACAGGTTATTCATTCAATTCTGAAACCATTGAGACTCCAAAACCAATACCAATCTGTCCCGAATTGTAATCGGTTCAAAACCTAAATCTAGAACTGTCATAATAAACTAATGGGTGGGACGGTTCCGGTTCCAGCTCTTAACAAAAACTAGGGTTAACATATGTTTACGTCAAATTTTCACCGATTCTGACCGATTCCAATCCAGATCCAGATCCAGATCCCGATTCCCGGTTTTTTTAAAAACATTTTCATTAATGCATCTGGCCAAGATCCAAGCCAGAAGCTCGGATTTTAGAAGCAGATAGATTGATGGGTAATCGGATTACCATGTCTCATGTGTTATAATTAATTGCTCATTGCAGATCTCAACTCCCAAGTCCCACCCCAATACAAGGGATTAGCAAGTGTTCATGCACCATTTGCGTTTGGACTTTTGGAGATCCACGCCTATTAATTGGGGCCCCGGAATACCAGTCTGAATTGGTTTAATTTAATTATTATTACAAAAAAAAAAAACAAAAACAAAAACAAAAACAACTAAGGTAGTAGTGTAGTACCAAAAAAAGAAAATTTAAAAAAAAAAAAAAACACCATCGGCTTTCCCCTGTTCTCCTCTTCTTTGGGATTGTCTCTTTCTGGCCATGTTCTCTGGACCCATGTCCTGTATAAATTGGATCCTACTCCTACCTATAATATCGCATACGATGGGTCCTTAAGATCTATTTCAGAACTTATCTCTAACAACAAAAACTCTAGTTTATATCTCATGTTGTAAATATCTAAGATTCTCTCTTAAATAGGGGCAGCCGAAATGACCACTGTGCTCCCATGAATGACACAGGGGTGAATGAAATGATCACCGTGCCTATGGAAATGTGGCATTTCCATAGGGATTCGGTGGTCATTTCACCTACCCTTGTGTGGGAATCAAGGCCAGCGTACTACACGTGCCCAGTTAATGTTTTCTATTCCAAAAAAATTATATTGGGCAAGAGATCTCTACTTGGTCGTATGGTCTGTACACAAGCGTCTGGGCCAATGGGTGAACACGTCTAGGTATCTACCCAAATGGTAGAGAAGTCATCTCACGGTGACCGGTGAGAGGGCGTAGAAAACTCCACCAAGTAGAGATCTTTTTCCCAAATTTGGATATTTCATCCAAACCCCAAGCAGTAAAAAAATTTATAAATTTCTTGATTACTTCAAACATTAATTGATCCCTTCTCCATTATTTTTTTTCCCTTTTTAATAATGCAAATAACGTGGCTTCCACATTAATGCCAAAAACACTGCCAAATTGGACATGTGCAATGCACAGCTGAACACTACTCTCTCTCTCTCTCTCTCTCTCTCTCTCTCTCTCTCTCTCTCTTTCTCCACCTTACTTTGGGCCAACCAGACAGTAAGATAGGCAATGATCTGAACTTTTGCGTTAAGGGTATATTACTTTGGAGAGTTTTTGTCGTCACCCATGGTTAAAATTTTAAAATCGATGGTCATAATTACTCTCTATGTACTAAAACTGAAATATCACAACACAATTAAAATTTTTTATAAAAAAAAAAAAAAAAAAAAAAACACAATTAAAAATGGATCAAGTTTCCCTCCTCCCATGGTGAATAAGATGTCATTCATCGAGGGATAGGAGAGGACGGGAATAGATATCAAGAAGGTATTTTGGAATATATCAAAACCTTAGGAGGGATTTGTGAATCCTAGGATGATGGGTAAATCGCCCTTCGTTAAAAATTGTAGGTGAAGAGATTCTTGGTTCACTATCTACAAGGGAAAAAAAAATTTGCAAGGTGCTTTCTCTTTTGTGAATAAACACTAGTCTTTGTGAGAATATAGAGAACCTTTCCATCCAAGGAAAGCAAAGGTATATATCCTATTCCCACTCGTAACAAAAGGGAATGCTTTCTTATTACGCAGAGGAGTCCACTCCACTCTTAAACATGGTTTTAAGAATCAAAAATCGGATCGATGACTTGGCCGATGCTGTTCAAAATTGTCTGTGATAAATCCCAATTCTGACTGATTCGATACAACCAATTTATTGTTCAAAACCCTAGAATCGTTGAGTTTTCAGATCTGAAGACCCAATACTAGGGTTTTTAAGACCAATTCCTATCCAATCCTAGATTCCTTGTCTTGAAGCCTTCCTCTTTAATCATCCATTTGTATCCCAACCTCATTCAAGTCAACCATCACTACAAACACAAACAAAGCCCTTGTAAATCATATTTTTTTTTTTTTTTTTTTTGGGGCTCAAATAAACCATCCATGGATCCAACTAATGGTTATTGATTGATATTATATTCCTCACAAAAAAACCCACTTATAAGATGGTGGGCCAGGTCAGAATACAACATTAAGAATATGATTGAAGCGTGAGAGACCTTTCTTAAGCAAAGTATAAATTTGGTCACACCAAAAACAGTTATAATTATTTATATAGTTTACGCGGTTTGTGGAATCAACTGTCACCAAACTACGCGTTTCCTCTCTCTCTCTCTCTCTCTTTCTCTCTTCAATGAATTCAATCCTGTGCTTTCCCTCATCACCTCATATGCTTTCTTCTCATTCCAAACATTTTCTGCTTCTCCTTTCTCTGTTCTTTCTCTGTTCTTTCTCCTCATTGGGTAGCTTTAGAAGATGCTGCAGCTTCTGAGTTTTGTGTTATTAGGAGGAATCTTCCTCTGTAGTCTTATAAATCCTCTCATCTTCTCTGTTCCTCCTGAGAAGTTTCTTGTTTGGCTTCGATCTTTGTTTCTCACTATTTCATCTACCATGACCACCACCACAACTATTTCAACTTCCATCACCGAAGCTTCAACGAAAGGAGAGAATAAGGATAAGAAGAACAAAACCCATGGTCAAGACAAATTGGAGTTGGAGAGGGTTTTTGCTACTTTCGACAAGAACGGAGATGGATTCATAACGAAACAAGAATTAGGGGAGTCCTTAAAGAATATGGGTCTCTTCACTACAGAGGAAGAAGTAGAAGGCATGGTTGCAGATTTGGATTCTAATGGTGATGGGCTCATCGATCTTGATGAGTTCTGTGAATTGTATGATTCGTTGGAGAGGAATCGAGGAAGGAAGGATGATGAGGAAGAGGAAGAAGGGGGAAATGATGATAGGGAGAGGGATTTGAGAGAAGCGTTTGATGTGTTCGATGGGAATGGAGATGGAATGATTACGGTGGAGGAGTTGGGATTGGTGTTGTCGTCGATGGGATTGAAGGAAGGGATTGGGATTCAGGATTGTAGAGAGATGATTAAGATGGTTGATATGGATGGAGATGGTAAGGTTAATTTTGATGAGTTCAAGATGATGATGATGAAGAAGCCCATTTCACCTGCAACTGATCAAGCAAGCCTTACTGCCTCTTCTTAATTCCAATCCAAATTCATGCTCTCTCCTCCTGCCTCTGCTCTTGTACAGTAAGCAATGTTTTAAGACTTCAAATTTCTCTCTCTCTCTCTCTCTCTTTGAATTGTCTTTCTCTGGCAGCCATTAATGACCAAAATTGCTCATCAATCCAAATTGCAAACAGGGTTGATGTGAAGGATTCATTATTACAGAGGGATCAAACATCTATTTAGTTAGGGAATTACAAAGGAACTAACCCCCTTTAAGATCTGTTTAATTTCAACTTTGTTTATCAGTATTATCTGCTCTGCTGGGCAGGGGAAGCCATCTTATTGTTGGGTCTGTTTTTGTTTTTGTATTTTTTGTTTTGTTTTGTTTTGTTTTTTTATTTATTTTGGTTGTAATTGTAATTAGGGTTTTTAGTTTCTCTGTCTCTTGTTTTATTAGTGTGTTTGATGGAAGTCTCTTGTTTTATTACTTGAAATAGGATTTTCCTTTCTGTTTTTGGAAGTGGGTTTGGTGGAGAATCTGTGTTTTATTTTATTTAAAATCGTTACCATAAAAGGTAATTCTACTTTCCATATGTAATTTTATTTCCCTCTTAAATTCAAGAAATTTAGTTGCAAAAGGAAATAATATATGGATTTGGAGTTGCACAAAAGTTTATAAAATTCTGAATCAGAGAAGGAATTGGTTCCAAAAAACCCATATAATCGGAATTTAGATCTGAAATTTAAAAGATTCTAGGGTTTTGGTCTATGAATCAGACTTTTCGAATCGTCAAGGATCTCGGTCAGTGCTGATCAGATTCCTGAATCTGAAACCTAACTTACACACTATGTTAGATAATGATTACAAAAAAAAAGTTTTGTATTAATAAAAGAAGCGCACGATGCCAATATGTAAATTCTTGCACACATCCTCTCTTGGTATTAAATGTCCATCTCTATTGGGCGATTCATAAATCTCCCCCCTCATTAATGCAAAATTGCACCATGTCGTCTTAGTGAAGCCTCCCCCTTCAATGTTACTTCATTTACCTTTATTTCTTTTTGCAACTAGACGAACCTTAGGGTTTGCAATAGGATCCAGTTAACTCACTATCCCAAAATCCTAATTTGTTATATACGATGTCAGTAGTATTGACGAAGATTGTGTGGATCATCAACAACATTCAACCTTAAGGCGAGTTGGCCGAACTGGGTATCCTATCCCGAGTTTTAAAACCTTATTTTCTTAGCATCTAAGGTACATGTAAGAAAGTAAGTAATAGCTTAGGAATGGATTATAGTTATGCAAAGACAACTTATATATGTTTGTTGGTTTCTAATATATGTAATAGCTCACCAATGAACAGGTGCTATGTGGTAGGGATTCAAGTCTAAACCTACGAATGCAAGCCTAATACGTGATAGGTTCAAAGCCATAAGGAAACCGTTGAGACCAGATTCCTCATGCCAAACTCATGATCAAGACTTTCTATGTGGCCAACTAACCCAGGATTCTCTACGATGTCATCTACAAGTAAAGACAAATTCAATTCAATAGTTCCCGCTCAAACTCAAGTGTACATGATATAAATGAACGAAGGACTACGTGAACATCAAGCTTACGTGAACTCAAAACAATCTTCTCTCATCCTATAAATAGATCAACAATACTCTTATGTACATAGGTGAATTCATAAAATCTTAAGTTTACTATTCTCTCATTGCTCCACTTAAATTGTTGTTTTCCTGAAGTCTGGCTTAGTCATCAGAGAGTCCCTCCCCCTGTTCCAGCTTAAATTGTTGTTTTCCTGAAGTCTGACTTAGTCATCAGAGAGTCCCCCCCCCCCCTAGAGCCTACTCTGTCAACTCTTCAGCCTTGTTTCTTGGCTTTTATGTGCAAATTCACCTTAGGAGAATTTCATCAGTAACAGTTTTTACACCCAAATTAATTTCCATTCTAAATGGTTAAGACTCAAAAAGTAAGTGAACATATTGTCCATGTTGATCATGCTCAATCATATATTATTTTTTAGCGTATAATTTGAGGGTGCTATAAACATTGTTTGAAAAAATCATTTTCTTACACTGTCACAGAAAACAAAGACAATAAAATTGTGCATGCCAACAAGATAATTGAATGAACACTTGAGTTGAGCAAACATCTTACTTAGAGAATTTTACATCTATCCAACAAGAAGAACGATCAGATATCGGCCATGTGGCAATTTCAATGGTGCTCCAAATTTATGGATATATTGTCGTTGTCATTATTTTATGGGAGAAACAACATAAACCGGTGTTGTGTGTGAATTTGTATCTGCGCTCAGACACAGCTCGGCGTGAAAAGATCACCTCACCCCCTGTCAAGATGGAAAGGTCTAGGGATGCAGCAGTATTTATTTGCCAGATTGTGTCTGGACACAGGTACACGCCCACACACATCACCGATCAGCGTTCCTTTTCCCATAATCCAATCTTTTTCATGTGGAGGTATAACGCACTCAAAAATTAAAAGAGAATTCAACTTTGCCAATTTTGGTTCAACATTTTAAATTTAAAAACAGTGAAAGTATACCATTCTAAACTCGTGGAGACTCCAATAATATCCTGTCGTGGAATCATATTTAATACTCCAACGGTCAATAGGAAGAAAAATTAAGTCTGAGAGGCAATATTATTATTACGTGACCCATTCTATTATATAAGCGCGTGAAAATATAAAAAAGAAAGAATAGACGTTAGAGTTGCCGATTAGATGAAAGCGTGTAAGGTATGATATACATTTCAAAGTTGCTATATTTCAAAACGAGATTCGTTGGATTACTCGTAATGCCATATGTAACTATGTTTTCTACCAAAAAACAAAAAAAAAAAAAAAAAAACTATGTTTTCTTACTAACCCTACTAAGGCAATAATTAACGTAAACGCGAGCTCAAGCTGGTAAAAAACGTAGGCTTATTATCACTAGTCATTGAGATCAAATCACACCTTGACCTAGGTGTTGTGTGAAGGATTTGTAATGCTTAATACCCCAAAACAAACTAATAACTGTCAAAATTTTGTTACTCTAATTACTCAAATTTTGTTCCCATGGGACAAGGACTTCATACATATCCAAACAGATTTGACAATTATGTATAGTCAGACATCCTAGTATGCTCAAAGCCTTAAAGTATGATAGATTAGATATACGGGGTGTAAGTTTGTGAATGGATCATCTGCACGTACCAACAGGTGAACATACATCTCAGAGTCAATCATATTTTAATTTTGTTTCCATAAAAACCCCTCCTCTCCTTGTAAATGGTAAAAATAGGATAGATGGTTGACTCTCACATGTATGTTCACATGTTGGTATGTGCTGAGGAACCGAACTCTGTAAGTTTGGCCCAGTCGGCTGAACCCACCCTGAGCCCAAATAAAGTCTGGGCTGAGATATCTTGACACTGAGGAGGAGTCAAGACTGGAAATCTTGACACTGGAAGTTAGGGTTCAGTCGAACCAAGGTTAAGGCCTTGGACTGAGCTTGACCCTGTCTTCTTCTTCTTCTCCCTACATGGTCCAGCCCCTGTATCTCCCTTCTCCCTCCCCATAGTCAGAGCCAATCAGGATCAGCCCGACCAAGCCCTACGGATAGGTCAGGATTAGATTTTTCAGGCCCTGTGAGCCCAGCTAAGGAAAGTATGGATGGGGTTGAGGTTTTAAAAAGCCCAGTCCAACCCCCAACTCTAGCAGCCCTATGCCCTAATTTTGAGCTGCTACTTCAAAATTAGTTTTTTTTTTTTGTCTGTCTTTTCTTCCCTTCCCAAAGCCTTAGCCCGGTAAAACAAAAAAGAAACTGTTCACAGATATACGCCAAAATTAGAAGTTCAAATGTGGGGTATTACTCTGATTTTCTTCGCTTGAACTTACTGGAAATTAGGGTAGAAAAAATTAGTATAGTTTTAATTGGTGAATCAGTAAACGTGAAGGTTTTTTTGTTTTTTGGGTCACCAGATCATACTTGATACTAGCTTTCCTTCTTGCGGACATTAGTGGTTTGCCATTACCAGCATACACTATTCGCTGTCCGACATGTCACTGGATCACGCGTGATCCTTCTTACATGCCGTCTAGAATGCTAGATGTTGGTACGTGGTAACAGCTAGTTTTCTGTGTCTTCTCTCTTTGCGAAGTATATCTTTTGAGTTCCTTTGAACAGGTGTATCCAAGGGGCAGCTCTCCTGGTACTATATATTAAAGTGTTCTAAACTCTCTTTCTTTTTCATACTCTCTCAAACTCCTACTTTGTTTTTGCCTCCAGATTTTACAGTTTTGAGAAAGTACTTCTTGTCCTAGTTGATTGAGCACAACCCATGTATCCCGAGTCCCGACGTAGCATAGGACTTCTTGAAGCTGTTTCATCTCGGAGGCTGATTCGCATTACCCAGATTGCACCGTAGGGGACATCTACAATCCTAAGGAGAGTGACAGTTGGCACAATTCAACCCCATCATTTTCTCTTAACTTCCTCAAGTCCATTTGTGGCAGTAGATGGTTATACAGTATATAGAAGTGATTTCAGTTGATGGCCACTAATAAAAGATAAGTCTTTTCTCATTTCATTGCTACTAATTACAACAAGAGGAGACAGCCAGGTGCCCAACCTAGTTCGTCCTCAGGTATTGAGTATACCCAGCTAAGATCAACCTTGGCTAGAACTGGCAAACCATAGCAATTGTTGTGTTTTATTAGCTTAATTTGGGTAGAACATGTCCAGGTTATTTTCTACTCCATTCACGTGTGTGCTGAGATGTCTTTATAATCAAACCATAAGATGGATCTGATTCCTCAATCACAAATGGTTATATGTTTGTTTTTTTAAATACTTTTTTTGGGATGGATTTTTGTTTTTTAGATTATTCGTGGAAGAGGGCTAGCTTATGGGGTTAAAAATAAAAAGAGCTGAAATACCTTATCAGAAGTGTCATCTCTCTCTCTACCTTGACCTGAAGAGCTGAGTTGGGGGAGGGTTTGTAATGTCACAGTACTCCAAAAGAAACTAAAAAAACTGTCAAAACTTGGTAACTCTAAATACTCAAATTTTGTACCCATGGGACAAGGACTACATACAGATCCGAACAGATTTGACTTTTTTCTACTATGTATAGCCAGACAATCCTAGTATGCTCAAAGTATGATGGATTAGATACATTTGCAACAGTTAAATATGAATTAACAAGTTATATAAGATTTACAAGGGGGGAAATATGATATAACAATTTCCACTGGGATGCTGCTTGATTCCTGTATATAATGAAATATCAACAAGGTGAAAATGCTCACTTTAAAATTAAAAATGGCTGCTTCGATCTTGAGGTCAGTTCTGAGAAATATGGTATAGCCCCCATACTGCACAAGTAAGCAGAAAAAGAACTTCACATAAAGCATCTTCGAGATTAGAAGTTATCTTTCAGCCATTTCAGAGCTCCATTCGCAACAGACCTGTAAGTTCCATAATCACATATTTCTCTCAAATTCTGGTCAATTCACATAAATATAACTCTCAACATGATAAGATTTATTCAGTCTCTTCGGAAGACTCCGATGAAAAGAGCTTATTCAAATCCAAATATTGCACAGTTTGAGCTGCTAAAAATTAGCTTTCTTTTCTTCTCTTCCCAGAGCCTTTACCAGGAAAAAAAGGGAAACCGTTGCATAGAAATACGCCAAAAATCAGAAGTTCAAATGTGGGTATTACTCTACAATTTTCTTCACTTGAACTTACTGGAATTTAACATTGAAAAAACCCAGAATTAAAAGATGTCCATGTTGATTGCTCAACCATGTCTTAGGTCAGTTCCCAGAATTCTTTATAACTCTTTATCAGTGTTGTGTGTGGACGACTTCCCAAGATTGTACGTGCAGAAAAAATACGAGAATTGAGTATTGCTACAGGCTATACTAGACACAGGATAGATTAGCCAATATTCGATCTAATAGATGCAGAATGTACTTAAAGTACGAAACAATACCATTCTAATGACAGCAGGATTATCAGCAAAGGGAGAAAGACATCTAAAAATGAAAAATATCAGAAAGTTTAGTTAGAATATAGGTTTAGGAAATAAGAAGAGAGAAGGAAGAGGTTGGAGGAAGAAGAAGATAGCAAGAGAGAAGAGTGTATTGGGCTGTAACTATTGTGAATGGAGAGACTTCTCCATTCACCATATATTCATTTAATCATCACTAATAGGAATTACATCCACCTCCTGACTAGTTCCTAAACTACCCCTATTACATGACTTCTAACACTCCCCCTCAAGCTGGAGAATATATATCATGCATTCTCAGCTTGCTTAGGAAGGAACTAAACTGAGGAGAGCCAAGAGCTTTGGTGAAGATATCTGCCAACTGATCCCCAGTCTTCACAAAAGGAATACAAATACAGCCAGAGTCTATCTTCTCCTTGATGAAATGCCTATCAACCTCAATGTGCTTAGTCCGGTTATGTTGCACAGGGTTGTGGGCAATACTGATGGCAGCCTTGTTGTCACAGTACAGTTTCATGGGCCCTTCAGTGTCAAATCCCAGTTCTTGAACAAGTCTTTTCAACCAGATGAGCTCACACACTCCATGTGCCATAGCTCTAAATTCTGCCTCGGCACTAGATCTGGCCACAACATGTTGTTTCTTGCTCCTCCATGTGACCAAGTTACCTCCCACAAAAATGCAATAGCCGGAGGTAGATCTCCTGTCTGTAATGGAACCAGCCCAATCGTCATCTGTGAAGCCTTCCACTCTCAAGTGGTTGTGCCTTGCATACAACAATCCTTTCCCTGGAGAGGACTTCAAATACCTTAGAATGCGATACACAGCATCCAAATGGCCACTCTTGGGAGCATGCATGAATTGACTGACAACTCCCACTACATAAGAGATATCTGGCCGAGTCATAGAGAGATAGATAAGTTTCCCCACTAGCCTTTAATACTTCCCTGCATCAACAAGAGAGGGACCACAATCCTCTCCTAGTTTGTGATTCTGCTCAATACGAGAGCTAGCTGGTTTGCAGCCTAACATCCCTGTCTCTGTCAACAGGTCAAGAATAAACCTCCTCTGACATATGTTGATCCCTTTCTTGGTCATTGATACTTCTATTCCTAAGAAGTACTTCAAGGGACCCAGATCTTTGATCTTAAATTGCTGTGCCAGGTAGCTCTTCAATTTACCTATCTCAACTGTATCATCTTCTGTGACCACGATATCATCAACATAGACAATGAGAGCTGTGATAGTACCATTACTCCGCTTGGTAAAGAGAGTATGATCAGCTTGGCTCTGGGAATATCCATTCTTCAGAATGGCCTGTCGGAAGCGCTCAAACCATGCCTTTGGTGACTGTTTGAGACCATATAGAGCCTTCTTAAGGAGACACACTTTCCCTTCAGCTGAGGGCATCTTGAAGCTTGGTGGAGTTTGCATGTACACTTCCTCTTCCAAATCACCATGAAGGAAGGCATTCTTCACATCCAACTGATACAAGGGCCAATCTTTGTTGGCAGCTAAGGATAAAAGAACTCTTATTGAATTATGCTTGGCCACAGGGGCAAATGTCTCCTGGTAGTCAATTCCATAGACTTGACTGTACCCCTTGGCCACCAACCTTGCTTTGTATCTCTCAATACTGCCATCAGATTTATACTAGATTGCGTAGACCCATCTGCATCCAACTGGGACACGTCCCTTGGGAAGGTCAACAAGTTGTCAAGTACCATTCTTCTCAAGTGCCATTATCTCCTCAGACATGGCTTGTCTCCACTTTGGGTCAAACATAGCATCAATGACATTCTTGGGAATGGAAGCAGTAGAAAGAGCAGAAATAAAGGCAAGTCCTACAGGAGAAATTGCATCATAGGAAACAAACTGGGATATAGGATTAGTACAAGTTCTTTTCCCTTTCCTAATAGCAATAGGAAGGTCCAAATCAGATGGAGGAGAAGAAATGTCACTTGATTGAGGAGGATGAATCTCAGGATGTGGATCTGGATTTGAAGAGGACTCTTGGTAGATCATCTTTCTCGTATTATGCAAGCTTTCACCTTTTTTGTATGTAAAGTGGTTATCATTCTCCTTACCAGAACCACTTTCAACAACCAAATCTGTATTCCCCCCTAGTTGATCATTAATCTCAACTACAGTCCTGTGTTTTCCAATGTCAAGCAGAAAAGGAGATGTAGGTAGGGGAGAAAGGAAGAAATCATCAGTATCCTGTTCACTCCCACAATTCTCCCCCTGAAGAGGATGCTGAGAAGGAACAAAGAAAGTGACAGATTCAAGGAAGGTAACATCCTTGGAAATGAAACTTCGGCGGGAAGAAGGATGATAACACCTGTACCCCTTGGTAGTAGAAGAGTATCCAAGAAAGAGACACTTAAGAGCTTTGGGATCAAGTTTAGTGCAAGCAGATTTGTTAACATGCACATAACAAACACAACCAAAGACTCTAGGAGGAAGAGAAAAGACGGAGGCCTTGGGAGATAAGATGTCCAAGGGAGATTGGTAGTTAAGAAGCTTGGTAGGCATATGATTGATGAGAAAGGAGGAGGTTAGAAGAGCCGCAAACCAGAAAGTCTTGGGGACATGCATGCCCAGCAAGAGACTACGGGTGACCTCTAGGAGATGGCGATTTTTCCTCTCAGCAACCCCATTTTGTTGGGGCATGTCAACACACGCTAGCTGATGGATAATGCCATGAGTACTAAAGAAGGCTTGAAGGCCACCAAACATATACCCTCCCCCTTTATCAGAACGCACAATTTTGATGTGGGTCTCAAATTGGGTAAGAATCATTTGGTAAAAATTCTGAAAGGCATCACAAACATCACTCTTATGCTTCAGAAGAACAGTCCATGTGGCACGTGAAAAATCATCAACAAATGACACAAAGTAACGATAGCCAAATAAAGAAGTAGTAGGGGAAGGAACACATCAGTATGCACAATATGAAAAGGTGCAACAGTTCTATTACCATGATAAGGATATGAAGACCTACAATGTTTGGCAAACATACAGGTTTCACATTGAAAAACATGAGAAGAGGCAATAGATGAAAATAAGTGAGGCAACTGTTTCCTCATTACAACAAAAGATGGATGGCCAAGACGGCGATGCCATAACATAACAGAATCCACAGAACTACTATCGTTTCGGCCACACACATAGGAATGAGTTGTGGGCAAAACGGATCAAAAAAGTAGAGGCCTTTCTCCTCACGTCCACTACCAATAATCCTCTTCGTCACCAAATCCTGAAAAAGACAGTGAGAAGGAAAAAATGTGACACAGCAGTTGAGAGATTTAGTCAGATGACTCACAGATAGAAGATTCAGAGTAAGATTAGGGACATGAAGAACAGAAGAAAGTGAAATAGAAGATGTCATAGGGATATTACCCTTACCAGATATGGAGGAAAGGGAGCCGTCAGCTACCCTAACCTTGTCCTTACCAGAGCAAATGGTATAGGAATCATAATAATGAGACGTACCAGTCATGTGGTCCGTGGCACCCAAGTCAATGACCCAAGACTGGGCGGCAGTGGAAGCTGAGGTGGAGACCTGCAAAACTGAGGATGATGAGGATCCAACCATACTAGATGTGCTCAACTGTGACACAACCCTGCGAACCACTGCATCCATAAAGTTGGAGTCATCCTGTAGGGCATCAGCATCAGTCATCGCTGCGGAATGAGCCCGAGCTCCCCCTCTATGACCACCACGATCACGTATACCAGGAGGACGACCATGGAGAGACCAACACCTATCCTTGGTGTGTCCAATGCGACCACAATGATCACATTTAAATCTGTCTCGCCCAACTCCACTGGCACCAACTGTCTCCATAATACTAGCTTCCTCACGGTTAGGCCCTGGGCCTCTACCACCTCCACGGGTGTCTCGAACAGAACTAGAATTGAGGGCTGACCTCTCAAATGGTGCTGGTGGTGGTGCCATAGTAAGTCGCTTGGTCTCTTCACTCTGTAAGTAACTACAGACTACACTAAGAGAGGGAAGGGGAGACCGGCCCAACAGCTGGAGTCTAACTGGCTCATAGTCAGAGTTCAAACCACCAAGCAAAGAGAAGACACGCTCTTTTTCAAGAGTCAGATACACCTTGGCTTCATCCTTTGGGTTGGTCAAATGAAGGTCTCTGTAATGATCATACTCTTCCACAAGACTAAGGAACGCACTGTAGTACTCAGAAATAGTGCTGTCACCCTGTTTCAATGAGTGGATTGGTTGATGGAGCTGATAGACCTTGGCAGTGTCACCTACTCTGTCAAAGGCCACAGAGGCACTGTCTCAAATAGCTTTGGCAGTTTCCTTCCTTATAAATCTTCTCCCAATCTCGGGCTTCATGGAGAAGATCAACCAGGTCATAACAGTAGAATTTTCGGTCTCCCATTTATCAAAGGCCGATGAACCAGCCATGGGGGCCTTGATAGCACCTGTTATATATCCAAGCTTTCCCTTACTCCTGAGGGAAAGTCTCACAGAGTGTGACCAATCTAGGTAATTAGTACCATCAAGCTTCACAAAAGAAATCTGTTGATGAGAACTCTCATAAGCCAACCGAGGGACAATAGTGGGAGGCCGAGAATCAGCGATGCAACACGATGTATCCGAACCAGCCATGATGGATACCAACAATAAACAATATCACCAAAGGCAAGTGGGGAGTACACACTCAACCCAAACAAGCAAGAAGTCCTATAAGCAGCCTAGGATAGCACATCGCGAAGCAGTCCTAGCAAGAAATGTCTAAGAGGACTTAAATCAAACACTTCACGGGCAGTATAATAGCAGCCCAGCAGATCAGTCCCTAAAAAGGCCTCACAAAGGTTTGCAAGTAGTAATAAAAGCTTCAAACAAGTGATAAAACTGCTCAAAGTCTATGCATATCCAATCCTCAACTTAAGCATCAACCTTCAACTTGAAGCAAGAAAAAAAGGAAGAAAATTACTCTCGGTGTTACCTGGGCAGAACAGAGGAACCATGAGATTGAGTTTTATCAAAGAGAAGCACTCATCCAGCCATAACGAGCACAAAAGATAGGAAAAAGGATCCTTCTACGATCCTAATAAGCTGCTCCACCATCAAATCCATG
Organism: Telopea speciosissima; assembly: GCF_018873765.1. Taxonomy (NCBI): domain Eukaryota; kingdom Viridiplantae; phylum Streptophyta; class Magnoliopsida; order Proteales; family Proteaceae; genus Telopea; species Telopea speciosissima. The sequence continues at coordinate 61,859,262 of NC_057917.1, read as the reverse complement.
CCGAAATGAGAAAGACATAAGGGAATGAAGTCTGCAACATCAGAAATCTGGGCAGAAACTGGTTCCCCACGAAAAAGAGTTGTGCTCAGATGTAGTCTTCAATCAGCAAGAAGCAGTACATGGCCCTTGAACACCATCCTTCCACGATTCTAATGACCCATTCCAATCCACAAAACCAGGCCAATCGAAGGAGATGTAGGAACTGCAGTGGAGGGCTGGCGGTAACTCCAAACAGTAGCTATCTGAACTTTAAATCACCAAATGAGCTGCATCCAAGCTCAAATAGCAGTAGGAATCACTAGAATAGGTTATTCCAACCCTATTTCATAGTTTTCTCACAGATTAAAGAGGCTTCTCCTTGAAATAAATGATTTCAAAGAGAAGCAAAAAATGAGAACAGGAAGCTGGATTCGACTCTCAAACCCTAGGGCTCTGATACCAAGTTAGAATATAGGTTTAGGAAATAAGAAGAGAAGGAAGAGGTTGGAGGAAGAAGAAGATAGCAAGAGAGAAGAGAGAAGAGAGAAGAGTGTATTGGGCTGTAACGATTGTGAATGGAGAGACTTCTCCATTCACCATATATTCATTTAATCATCACTAATAGGAATTACATCCATCTCCCTAGGGAGGTATAAGGGAAATAAAGAAGAAATAGAAGAATTACATAATAAGGCAACTAGTGATAGACTAGTTCCTAAACTACCCCTATTACATGACTTCTAACAAGTTTATCATCCTAACATTCTTGTCAGCCTACCCAACAAGCATCAAAGAGTCAAACCAAATAGACTGGTAAGTCTTTGCTGAGAGAATGATATGCAGACAAGAAATAAGGCTAATGATGCATTACTTGCTCTAAAGCCTAATTAACAATTTAGGAATGGTAACTGTTACTAATAAATGGAAAATTTTAAAAATATATATTACCCAGTAAAATCTTTTAGCTTTTGCCAGAAATCATTCAGAGCTCCAGATTCTTCAGTTTTCTCTGTATAGGTACCCATCTGACTTTCCGAGCTTCTAGCTGAAAAAAGCAATGCACATCTTTCAGTGGGAAGACAATTACTGAAGTATCATATTCATCAGAAGTTCAAAGTGCTTAAATCAATAATAAGTTGATCACAAGCAACCAAATTCCTGGGTTTTTTTTCCACCTAAGCAGATTGCTACCCATTTAGGGTACACAACTAAGCACTGGCATTTCTATAACCACTAGAGTTGATGTTAATCTAATTCCACATCCTTCACTTCCCCTTCCCCCCCCCCCCCCTCCACACCCAACTTTCACTCCCCCAATAAACGAGAAAACCTGCTTACTTAGCGGCTCGGGTTTAGGGCGACTTGCTCGGCGGCTACTCGTCTCATGTAGAAAACCAAGTTCTTCAAGCAATTCACGCTCCCTTGTACTGCAAAAAATAAATCAAGAGTTTCGAATTTCAACATAAAATATGTGATTTGGAAAGTAGGAACCAATCATAGAAGAGAACCTTAGATAACAATAAGAAGAAACATTCTCATTAGCAACAACAAATTAAGTGGTTAGGCAAATTATTGTACTACCATATAAAACCTCTCATAAGGAATGTTAAGCACACACTTTCTGCTGTAGAGACAACTCTATAAGGCAGAGAGTTAAGTTCACTTGGAAGCCCATGTACATTTTTAAGTATGCAGGGTTTGACCCCAAGGGGTGCCTATTAGTTTCAGTAATGCACCAAAAATAGAGGGAAGTATATTTTCTACTGGAGGAAAAAAAAAAAAAAGAACTAATATTATGGAGCTTTCCCTAACGTGTAATGATATGTAGCACATCACCAAACATGGTAGAATCCCTACATAAAACGAGTAACAATATGCATGTCAACAAGCATGGCAGAATCCAAACTAAATGTGACAATATAATAAAAGAAAGGATAGGGTGTACCCAGAGTACAAGGCTCCCGCCACTGCAGGGTCTGGGTAGGGTCATAATGTACTCAGCCTTACCCCCTGATTCGCGGAGAGGCTGTTTCCAGTGACTCAAACCCATGACCACTTGATCACAATGGAGCAACCTTACTGCTGCACCAAGGTCCACCCTCTAAATATAATCATTTTCAATATTACTTTAGAAGGAACGTTAACAAAAGGAGACAGAGGAACACATTTCAGACCTACAAAGAGGTTCCTCCCGTAAGAATGATGGGGAGGACGTGATAAGATAGTAGTATACTAACTGGATGGATATCACAGGCAGATCTTTCTATTAGTCTTTATCACATGGTGAGGTCCCAGCTCCAACGAAATGAACTTCGCAAAACAAGTTCTACGTACCCACGGTCTAAGCTCTTTATACTAGATATATTTCTGATACTAACGAACCAAGTAGAGGCCTTCAGCTGGCCAAGAAATGCTAGATACAGGTGATGCAGAGCACAAACAATGGAAAGGAATCAGTTACTAGTGGGACGACGTGGGGTTTCTATAAGCCATGGATGGAATCCACGTATTCTCAGACAGGGTTGGTAGTTGGTACTGTAACTAGCTTCTGATTTTTTGTTAGTTTTTAAACTCTCCTATTTTGGGGAATTAGGAATACTTTGCATCATATTATCTTAGACCTTTTTTTTGAGTGAATATTATCTATGGCCTTAAAACACTGTCAATACTCCATCCTTTTATATTAGACGCAAAAACTGTATTCTCAACCCAAAAAAAGTTTTCAAACACTAGTGAACACAGTCCAGCAACCAAACAAGGCAAACATCTCAAAGAAATTCAACACCACCACATTCTTTAACATATAGCTTCATCACACAACCACTAGAGAAGCTCAAATAACATTCCTTACCAACACCAAGCAGCTGGAAGCATCATATATTCATAATACAGGCAAAATAGAGAAAAATTGGGGCTGGTGGTAGCTTAAAATCAAAGGAAAAAATGAGTTGTGGAGCCTCAACTCATAAAAGCATGGGACAAGGCCATGGAGGGATTGAAGTACATCCTAGAGTGAGCCAAAAAAGTCTAACCTCAGCTTCAATACTGACTAAATGAAGGGGAAAGAGAAAAATGGCCAAAAAAGGCTGGAGGTAACTTCCTCTAGGGCTGGTTTGGCTCTATTTGATCTCCAAGTGTCTCTTTCATCCGAGGTCTTCTCTTGGTGTCTCCATGGTTCTTATGCATGTTCCTTGCAAGGTTGCTTCAAATATGCACACAGTATAGCCTCCACACAATATAGTCCACAAGGCAGCTAACAAACAAGAAAAGAACAGGAGAGGTAGTACCTTGAAGTCAGGAAAGAAAGGAGTTGTGGCTCAACAGCCCTTCTCTTCATGAACCGAGGGCACGAAGGGATGAAAGGAGGGCCTAGGTTGATCCAAATGGACCCTACCCCAGCCTCAATGGCAGCCGGATGAGAGAGAGATGCCCATTCCTACAAAAAAGTGGCGGTAAATGTGAAGAAGCTGCCCCACTTTGGTTTGAGCTTCAAAAGCTCTATTTCTTCATATGAGACCTCCTCTTGATGTTCCAATGATCTTCAAACAAGTTCATCTCATGGTTTCTTCAAATCTTTCACATAGTATTCTCTTCCTTGGAACCCCTTTGCAACCTAGGGTTCCAAAGAGAGGAGGAAAGAAGAAGAAAGTAACTCGACTCTCAAATCAACAAAGTGTGCTCTGATACCAAGTTGGAAGTTAATGAATGTACAAGAACAAGGAGAAGGATGACAGTAGAAGGTTGGAGAAGAAGAAAACAATAGATGGTGGAATGTTGTGTGTTGAAGTATTCTCTCCAACACACCTATATTACTTCACTAATAATAAGAAAGGAATTACATACACCTCCCTAGGGAGGTAAAAAGGAAAAAAAGGAAAATTACAATATAAGGCAACTAGACAACAATCTATTTCCTAAAGTACTCTTATTACATAAAATCTAACATACAACCCCAATTAGACACCTTAGGCCAGGCCAAGACACAACTGGGTGTTAATAGTTCATGGCATAGTTTAAATCTCACCGGGATCTCGGAAATCTCTGTAAACTCGAGCTAGTCGAGACGAGATATAATACGAAACAACAAAATGTGAAATCTCAAAAAACTCGACTGAGATTTCGAATATTTCGAGAATCTTAGTGAAATCTCGAATATTTCGAGAATCTCGATTCCTCAGTACTCATAGAGTCATAGTATTGTATTGTTGGGACTTGGGAGTTAAGACGTGGAAGACTAGGGTAGTAAGGTGTCTAAGGCATGTATTATTCATTGTACTTAGGTTGGGTGTCTATGTAATATGCATTGTAAACACTTCATTGTATCTTGTGGTTTGTAGTAGAAACTTTAAGTCTTTAACTATTTCTTAAATAATTATTCAATATTATGTGCATAATTTACTTGTTTTACTTGCCAATTATGTCTCATATCATTCAAACAATGTGTAGAATAGGCAATATTATATTAAGGGTTCGGCCTTTACTGCCAACCAAAGGTGCAAATCCAAAATACCAAATTGGATGTTTTTTTTTTTCTTCAATTTGAACCTTTAAATATGTTTATTAAGCCTAAAACAAGCTTACCTTAAAGTTTCAGAGCCAACTATGGCCATATGCCCACCGAAACATAATTCTAAAACATAAAAAAAAAAAAATACACTGTCTCGCCGAGATCTCGGTAACCTCGATCTGGTCGAGACCAGGGTCGAGACCGAGTTTTAGAACCTTGGTTCATGGAAGTGAGCTAGATATTGGCTGAAGGTGGTGTGATATACATGTGAAGCATGGATAAGTATCTTCTTCCACCTCAGTACAGTTATAATTGGTCAAGTTCTTTGATTTAATAAATAAATTATTATTAAACAATCTTTTTACCTTTCCTCCAAGCACTATAGACCTTAGATTTCAAGTGTTAAGATCTGGCAGAAAGTTTCATTTCTACCTCCTATATTCCAATCTAATATATTGCACCATAGAATACTCCCAGAAGTTCTGGCAGAAAGTTTCATTCCTACCTCCTATATTCCAATCTAATATATATTGCACCATAAAATACTCCCAGACTGCATCTGCTTGCACCAGATCCTATATGTTGGATTCTCAGACCCTATTTGTTGGATTCTAAGATCTCTCCTATTTTTTTACCTATCTTCCAATTTCGTCAACTTAGTCATTGTGATTCGGAGTGCTGCGCACCTTTAGCAACGGGCGAAGCCTACTGAAATGAAAGGGAAATATATTGACTGTATCAGGGGAATTTCACTTTCTTCCGTAAGGCAAGGTGCTGTAAGCACGAAGTTCAGCGGAAAAATCCATGTTTCGGGCGCGTCCACGTGGTCATCTTGGAAGATTCCCACTCTTTCTGGCAAGGTAGGTTGGTCCCGGGTGAAAACTATGACTCGTTCTAGAGTGTTGGATATCAGCACTTGCAGTGTTAGTTGGAGGTTATGGAAGAATGCTGTGAAGAGTTTGTGGTTGGGATATGTCTTTGAACAAGATTCTTACTATGGAGATTCTTTCCTTTTTTAGCACTTAAAACTCAATTTTGACAAGTCACCCAATTTAAACCAGTTCCCCAGTGCTGAGTGATTTTCTCCTGAGTTCTTTCCTAGTGAAGTCCAATTTTTAATCAACTGGCATCCACCAAGTTAGTCAAAATGTAATTTGTAAGACCCAGGCAGTGAAAACCAAAATCAATTAGGGCTAATTACACTGCTTTAGCAGAAAAGTTACAAAGTATATCAAGTGACTATTCAGCACATAAAAGAAATTTCAAATTTGTAGGCATCCATAAACTTGGAATCTGGCAATCTCATATACAACTAAATAAGAATTCCACACAAAATGAAACAAAAAATAAACCGGATATAACATTGTACCTGATACGACTAGGTACAGTGACTTTAATGATGAATAAATGATCACCACGTATTGATGGCCTTTTTAGCTTTGGGGCACCTTTTTTGGCTAACACAACCACATCCTCAGGCTGAGTACCAGGGGGAATCTGTAGTTCAGTAACCCCATCAACCGTTGTCACCTGTTCATTTTGAACCTCAACAATCAGAAGTGAAAACTGACTAATTCTGGGCAGAGTATCTAGCAGCAAAGCTATCTCCATGATATATCTTCTAATGCTTGAGATCAATCTTTTTCCAAACAAGAATTTTACATTGTTGATGAAATGAAATAGTAAAGTTATGAATGCCCAAAAAGACGATATGGAATCACAATGCAACAGTTCGAAAGAAGACTAAATGATCCTGGTAGTGAAACATCAATGACCTAAAAGTGAACAGGAAAGGCAAAACCTACAGCTAAGGAACACAAAAATTATGGTGACTACTAAATTTTACCATATGCATAATGGACTGAAAAAGTGTTGATGATGAGGCAGTGAACTCATAGTTGAACCATGGTTTCTATATTGGAAACATCATCAAAGAGAGCATTTTGAGGATAGTCATAGAAAACCGCAACAGGATATCTTTCTTTATTTTGAAGTTGATGACTGATCTTGTTTTAGCATACTTATCTGGAGCAGGAATTAGTTATCAATTATTGCAATCTATTGTTTCTTGCAAGGGATTGTAGTTAATCGATGTGCTCTTCTCATTTCTCAATGGAAGTTGAAGCAATTGACAATTAGGGAGAAAAATAAGTTGGGCAGCAGTTCATATAGTTTGTTCTGCAGTTCACTAATATTGTTCAGTTCTACATTATCCAATGGGAACATCAGCAGCCAGGGATAGCATGGGGAGTTCAACTTCTATTTGGTATACAACCTTAAAATCTTCAATTAGGTTTCCTCCTTTTACACACGCTAATGCGGATCTGGGGTTCGAAAGACCCAGTTTAGATTCTCTATGGGCCTGCCCGAATACTACACAACTCAAGTAGTCAATTGGATGGCAATTCTGTAAATTAATGAAGGTACTCTAACAAAGGAAAGTTGCAATTCATGGGTAATAGTAGAGTTGTTTGAAAAGGGAAAACTAGGAAGAGTATGTAAAATATGGACAAAGTAGAAATAAGAGAATTTATAGGGGTATAATAGAAAAACAGGCTAAAGGTTAAGAGCAAGGTCACGATACAAGGTTCTTCAACCATGAACTCAGTCTAGAAAACCAGCGAGACCTAACCATGTCTGAGTGAGAGAATTCACGCCACAAGAATAGGATCGACGTGGGATTTCAGGGGTAGGTCGCAAACCCTAAGGCCTATGGATTCTACACAAGCAGCACCCAGAATCAAGATCAGGAGGTGAACTGAATCCTCTGCTATTCAGGTCAAGCGGAAAACTCAGGACAGCTTGATTGCTGCTTCGATTTCTCCCAATTGGAGATGTCTTAGGGTTTTTGACGTCTACAGGTAGGCAACCTATACCCAGATTCATAGTGAGAAAGAAACAAAGATGAGAGACTAAATGGTGACTATCAGTAGAGTCAACAGAGTAGGTAGAAAGAAGGAACGAAGAAGAAGAAAGGGGAGAGATTAGGGAAATCTTTTGGCTATGAGTACTGCTGTGACGGACAGAACAGGGAAAGAAGAGATGCGTGCACGAGAGAGAGAGAGAAGATACCAGAGGAAGAAGAAGAAGAGAGAAAGGAGGAGAGAGAAGAGGTGTATATGTATGTAAACAATAGAGTAAAAAGAGGGGCAGCCCTAAGGCATTAAAAGATAATCGCAACACTTAAAATAGAGAGCAAAACATGATTCATAGACGCCAGTAAACCAGAAAATCATAAGAGAAAAACCACACAACAGGTCAAACATATGCACATTGAGACCAATGATACGGCGGATCAAACAAATCAAAGTAAGTCAAGCAAAGCAAAGTGGTGATAGTTCAGTAATATAATAAGACTCCACACACATAACTCAAATTAAATAAAATAATAAATATAGCAAGACTCAGCGGTTAAATGGTTACTTTTGCAAATTAAATTAATATCCTCCCATTAATGAAGATGGAATTTCAGTTTGTTATACAATTAATGTATTGAATACTTTCCCTCAAGCTTCTCTATTTCTATAGTTCAGTTCTGATGTTATCTGTTAGATTTTGGGTTATTTTAGACTGTAGAAAGGTCAGATTAGCTGCAGGTAATAAGGGGGGAAAGGGTTGGAAATCCCTTGATAAAATCCAAGGATTGTAGGGTTTTTAGGAATAAGCTTCACTTTGTAAGAGAGGGTAATGTGGCAGTTCATTTGCTTGGTGAGGATTTGAACCATTTGGGAGCAGATGAATAATAGAACGTTTAGAGGATGGATGCAAGCTCTTCAAGAGATTAATGAGATTATAAGGCTGAGAACTTCTAGACAGGCCAAGACCTAGGAGGCCTTTAGAGGGATTTCAATTGACTACTCACTACATACCATACTTGAGGTTGGGGGATAGCTGACTCTTCCTGGCATAATCCTCAAGTACAGCATGCTTGGCTCCCCCCTCCTCTGTGTTTTGCCAAACTGAATTTTGATCCAGCTCTATGGGAAACCCAAGCCCAGTGGAGGAGCTTTTAGAGATCATCAAGGCAACATTATTTTGGTTTATTCAGATCTTGTTTTAGCTTATTTTATTGAGTTGAAGGCAATTACAAAAGGACTTGAGATCTAAGAGCTGACCTGGGCCAATTACTGAGGGTGACCCAAACTTTTTTATCAAGTGGCTGTTGTCTAACTTTGGAAGACAGAGGATGTACTTTCACGGATTAAAAAAAGGCCAGAAGCATAAGTGCTGTGAGGAATGTCTCCTTTACATGGTTAGCCATCCTCTGACTATATAAGTATTTATATAAAGATTAAAAAAAAAGGTACTTTCAAGTCATAAAAAAAAGAGTTATATACAAAGGCATCAATACAGTACATAGAAAACTACTTTTTAAATCATTTAAAAAAAGGAGTTATGGTTCACCACAACAGTAAGCATTAACCAATTGTTTCACCTTAATAACAGTTCCCAAGATGGCATCTATATAGCTAACAGAAATTGTTGAATAGAGGTTTATGCCTTCTCTTTGAATCTCCGGGATCTCCTCAACCTCCAGGTACACATAAAGATCTCCTGGCAGCCCCCTGCCCAATGAGAAAAAGGACTAATGAATGGTTCTTCTTTTAGGTCAATGAATGCTTTTCAAAAGAACATCTTTAACAGTGACATATACATGCATTCAGTACTGGAAAAACTAAACAGAAGAAACATACAAAAGAATTTTGAGGGGGAAATCCGAGAAACAACATGACAGTATGTTATACGTAACAATTCATTTGAGAAAATATCAAAGTGATACAAAGATAAAATTCAAAATATTTTAATTCCAAGAGGGGATTTACACCTGGACCAGAACACCTGGACCAGAACACACACCTTAAAACATAAGCTACTGGAACCAGAATGCTTAGGACTACTCAATGCACTACAAAGATGGAGAGTAATCTTGAGAGTTGATCCCAGAGTAATCCACTGACAACAAAATCCAGGGATACCTACCAAAATGTTAATTTGAGTTGCCATGGTTGAATGAAAGCAATGAATGATAACATTATATTCTATTGGCAAGCTGAAGGATTCACTGTTCGAAGAAGCTAGCCACGTCAATTCAGTTGGGTTCAAGGAAGTCAGCCATGTAAAACTAATTCCATCTGTCAGCTCTTGGAGTATGAGGAAACAAAGAAATAGAAGGGTGATGTGGATCAGAAACATTTCCACAGGAATAAGAGAGACCAGCCCAGCCAGCCATCATAGCCCAAGTTTCATGGCCCTCACGGGCCAGACCTAGAACCAATAATTAGTCCATGCGTGGGAGGAGATTTCTAGACACCAGGAGTACAGCTTGCAAGGAGAATTTTTGCACTAGGAGAAATAGTTTCAATTTTGTATTGCAATCCTATAGTTTCTATTTTTCTATTGTAGTTTATATTTCTATTCTCTTGGCTAGCAACTTAGCTATTACGTTTTTCTATTTTCTTTACATCTTCTATTTTAGTAGCCCTCCATTAGCAATAGAGAGTTACTAATTATGTAATAGTGCAACACTTTTATAAATATAGAGGAGCCCTCAATTGTGGCCAACAATTTTACAGCCTACAGAAATTTGCTTTGTGCATGTGTGTGAGTGTGAGAGGCATTCATGTTGAAAGCCCCTCCCGAGATTCCAAGGTGTAGATCGGTGAAAGGCCGTCTTCTAGTTCATGGGAGACCAATATATCCTTTTTCTTCCCTACAGTTCTTCATCTTCAAGTTCAGTCTTCATTCCAGCCATAGTTCAGACATTCTGTGACTGGTAAGATTGTTACTACTTCAGTTATTTTTATTACCAAGTTCTATTCTGGTTTCTGATATTCCTTTTGAGTTCAGTCATCATTGAAGTCACAGACCAGCATAAAAAACACTCTTTCCAGCAGGATCTATGGTCCCTCATTGAAGGACGACACCTTGCTGCCATGAGTTACTTAATCTTCCTGTTTTGATTGCAGACTAGTTGCCATATTCTTCACTTTCTATTTATGTACTTTATATTATTAGAGGTTACTAAATCAATTGGAGTTTCTAGATCCTACAGCATATTAGACTTCTGATCATAGCATATTCAACCTATTGTTCTACTCAAGGAGTTTCAGATCTGAGGATCATTATTCTTAATAAGTTACTGATTTCTGTCTAGGGCTATAACTCACCATCTGACCATTGGGTGGTCTCCCAATTTTGAGAGTATACTCCGGTCCATATACAGACCCTTTGACCAGCATATCTGGTCCATATGACCAGCTGGTTGTGAGTTACACATTTTCTCTTAGTTCTGGTTCAATCTAACCCTGTGATTCTGGTTTCTATTTGGAATCCTAGTCTCTACCTGTGAGTTACTTCGGATACCAATATATCATTAAAGGGCCTTTGATAACAAGACCTGATCAAGTCCAAGGGTGTTTATATGTTGGATCTCTTTTTGATAACTGGCAATTTCTTCTAATAAATTTGATGATGCAGACAGAATTTGGTAGTGGTAGGCGGTCACTAGGTCACCCTATCAATTTGTCTATTGTATTGTGGTATTTGTCCCTTATGAGATTATTGTATTAAATTTGTCTTTTATTGCATTTGGTCAGATGTAAATGCATTGTGTGAGAATATCAGAAACTAAAAACCAGCAACCACAATAAGGAGAAGAGAGAAGAAGAAGAAGACGAGACTGCCAAAGAAGAACCACAGTCGATAGATTCTCTTGGCAGTCCCCCACTGTATAACTAATTACCAGACTGCAAGGACTCTTCAGTCCTTGCGATAGTAGAGAACAACTAGGAAACTACCTAACTCACACTAATAGAAAGACAATAATACTGAACTAACAACTACCGCAGGCACAAGACAATAATACCCCTGAGGTATTACAACTTACAAGCATTACTTAACACATTGTAATTTGTAAAAGCTTGTTTACCTTACAGAAAATTACTTTCGTTTGGTTCTAGGCAAAAAATCTATTGGGCACCAATAACCTTGGTCACAACTTCAGAATTCTACATGAAGAAAGATATAAGACACACAAAAATGAAACCTTATGGAACATGAAGCAAAGAGAAAGAGATCCACACACCCTTTAGGTCCTGCATCACCTTCCCCAGCAACTCGGAGGATGCTGCCTTTGCTGACCCCAGGAGGGACTTTAACTTTTATATCTTTCTTAATACGAACACGTCCTTCACCCGCACATTTCCGACAATATTCAGAAACTACTTCACCATTCCCACCACAATTTGGACAGACAGAGACCTAGATATCAACAACATAACACTATAACAGCATTAATCACATAACTAGAACAAGATAACTAATATGATTGTCTAACAAACACGAGTAGTGATAATAACTGTAAAAAAATGATGTCAAAATACAAAAAACAAATATGATGTAAAATGCAGTTAAAATCCTACAATATGCAATCCAATATGTGAATCCCAGGCACATTCCAATAGAATCTTAACCATGGGAGCCTTTTGTCAAATAATATATGGGGATTATTTTGGATCTCAAAATCCAATTAATGAATCTTCTGAGTTCAATTGAATCTGCAATTCAAGTTAAATCAATTCGGCTAAGTTCTGTACCTTACAATAATATTTTTAATTTCCTCTCTCAAAGAAAAATGTGGTACAAAATATACTGCTATTTTTGCTCTTCAAAACCTTTCTTACAAGATTGAAGAGATCTCAGGTTTTGACAAGCAAAAGGCCACCTTCCAAAAGGCTAAACTTTGCCTTTTCTTTAAGCAAAAATTTTACACATTTATTTCTCTTTTGCATTCAGTAGCGGTCGAATAGGTACAAATTAGTCAAACTACAGCTACCTATTTTCTGCAGGGAAAAGCAGAGAAAAGTTTAGATTGTCTAAACCAAATTTGCGACTTTACCGCTCTTGTGTGTTGAACTTTTTTCCACTTTTTTGAGCAGAAAAATTGTGATAGCAAAACAGTGTCAAAGTTGTAAGAGAAAATTAAAAACAAAAAAAAGGGCAACCCAGAGCACGATGCTCCCGTTACTGCAGGATCTGGGAGAGTAATTGTACTTGATTGTAGAGTATGTAATAAATTTATGTTAACTGACCTAGGACGATAATATATGTTGGTTAAGAGTATGAGGGGTAAAGGTGTTGATCGTAACTGCTTATGCGGTAGAGATGGATAAGAAAGAAGTGAAAATTATTTCCCTATTATTCTGAGACTTATTTCATATTTCTCATAGAATTTGTAGAATATCAGAATAACTCTTATAGTCCACAATAGGATTCATGATCTGATCATAGTTCAAATTCAGTCTTGTTTCGGCCTGATCGAAATGACCGAAATTTCGCCGAAACAATGCATGTTCTGTCATGAGTTTCAGTTGGCCATTTCGGAGGGCAAACGGCCGCAATGACCGAATTTTTTGCTGAAACAGTGCATCTTTGTCGACAATGTAAACATAACCAAAATGACTGAAATTCTGAACGAAACAGTGCCGATTCCTTCATTCACCTGTTGTTTCGTCTCGGCCTAGTCGAAATCACCGACATTTCCAAAATTTCGGCAATGGATCTGATCCAGAACATTCAATGGTAATATCTTTTTGAGGGAAGGAGGGATAAGATAAGTTGACAATTTTATACGTTACCTAGCCTCAAGAATGAAAATCATACAAAAAATGTAGACTGGACACTGAACAAAAACATCCTCCAGTATCTTCTGATATCAATAGAAGACAAAATGAAAGTTTTTTCTTTTTCTTAGCTCTGTATGAGAGATGAAGCAAAGGAAACGACAAAGACAAAAAGGACTAGATGGCAATAACTGAAAAATAATTGCATGAGGCGGGCCAAAATCAATTTAGTGTAGGAGCCTTCCTCTGTCTCCATTTCAATGTGACGGTAGTTCCAAAATGCAATAACATAATTGCACAAAGGAAACAGAAGTTCACTCTTGGAAACGTATTCACCAAATTAGTTGTTTTAGCCACTGGAAAATGACTTACCTGGGAAAATAAACCAAAAGGTGTTTGTTCGGCCCGGATAACTTGACCTTGGCCACCACATGTTGAACATATTCTCATCTTGGATCCTACCTTGGCTCCAGTACCAGCACAAACTTCACATTTTTCCAGATGAGAAAGCTTGAACTCTTTTTCAGTTCCAAAGATAGCCTCAGAAAAATTCAAAGTCATGTCATAACTGAAACACTTTGGGAAATTGAGTCAATTGTAATGTGTTTTTATAACATTAAATATTTGTATAGCAGTAATAGAGAGGTCACTTCAGTATGCATAAGAGTGACTGCATACAATGATCATTATCAGATAATCAGAATACAGTTGAGAAGCATGAAGAGCTAATTTTGCAACAGAAGCTGAATCATCAAAGGGCAACAACGGTAAGAAAATGTCCAAAGACTGCATCAAAAACACATACATCCTCTATTCATTAATCTTTAGGTGAACTTAAACCATAATAGAGAGTCTCTCCAAGCACTACACAAATACAGAAGTGACCACACAACAACAACAAACTCAACCTTTTCCCAACAGATGTGCCCACACACATTCAATGAATTAGTCGTGCTCTTGGAAGCTTCCTCATTTAATTGACGAAATTAGGGAGCAAAGAAGATCTCATCCCAGGGCATGAATGAAGATGGAGATGCATGCATCATGTTTGGACTTTGGAGAGAAAAAAAAAGGTCTGACGCTAGATTCTTCATATGATGAAATTAAGGAGAGAGAGGGAGAGAGATATCCCTGAAAAAAAGTTCAAGCGAATGGGAAATCAAGATGAGGGTTCATGGAACAGTACACAAGATAAATTGTGCTTTTGACAGATCAAGACAGGGTTGCACTTTTTCATTTTCCTCGAAGAATGGAATAACTTAGGATCCTTCACAACGGACAGAAGAGATTTAAATAGATGACTGACATATAAAGCTCTTTGTGAACTCAGATGAAAGGCCCATGTCTGGATGCGAATAGCATCTTACATTTCTTGAAAGATCACCACAAACGGCTCACCCATCCAGAAGGGCTTTAATGATCACTTTTCTATGTTTTATTTCTTCAAATAATTCATCAAAAGTTCTTTATACAAAAAGATATTATGCAAACACTGGTAAGGCAATCCATTGGCTGTATGTTACTCTTTTACTCTTATACTATAAAAGTCTGGAGCCATTTCTTGATGGATGCTTTGAGTGGATTGTACGGATATTGTGCAGGCTTTCAGGTTTTGGTCCTTTGATCCTTTGCTAAGAGGGCAAAACTTCTCTGGCACATGGAACAAGAACTCGGCGCTTATATCTCGCTTTTTTGGAAAGGCGAGACGAGATACCAAGCGAAATGGGAAGTTTACATTATCTCAGCTGAGATCATAGTTGTCATGGCGTCGCCATGGCGTCCTGGCGCTGGAGAGGGCTGCATGGCGACCACGCCATGGCGACCCTCTTTGATTTCTTCTCGACTCTCTTTCCCTCTTCGATTTCTTCTTCCTGTCTTCGATTTCTTCTTCCTCTTCGATTTCTTCTTTCCCTCTTCAATTTCTTTCATTTCTTCTTCATTTCTTCTTCCTGTCTTCTTTCCCTCTTGATTTCTTCTTCCTGTCTTCTTTCCCTCTTCGATTTCTTTCGATTTCTTCTTTCCCTCTTCGATTTCTTCTTCGATTTCTGAATTTTCTTCTTAAAACTTGAGAAACAATAGAGAAAAAATAAAACATGGCTTGAGTATACATCTATTAACACATTAAAAATAGAGAAAATAAAAAATAAAACATGGTCGACATGCTCGCCATGGCAACGCCATGGCGGGCGACATGTCGATATATCGACGTGACACCCCTCCACCGACTTGGATCGCCGTGACGCCGTGACAACTATGGCTGAGATCACGGTTCACTTAAACACAATACTTACCTATCTCGACTGAGACCAGATCGAGATCTGGCTAGTCTCGCTGATCTCAGCAGAACACCTCCAGAAAACACTCCTTCCATGGTTTTAAGCCCATTTTCGACAAAAAAAATCATCGGAATGCGTGAGAAGCTTCATCAAACATCGAATTTGAAAGATCTACAACAAATCTAAAGAAGTTTGAAGAAGCAGCACTATGACATGGGAATCCTGTGTGCCACATTCAGAGGCTAACTTGATTCGGCATTATGGCTTGGAATGATAGAGGTATATGTTAAGATTGATGTATTTTACACTTTTACATTTCTAATGCTTATTTAAGTTATTTTACCTAATTGTATACTTTATTTTCTTTCTATAACTAAATTCTTTGTAGAATAGGGCCTATTAGTACGTCGTAGACTACCAAACTAGGGTACGAAGTCAAACTCTTATTTAGACTTTGATTTTGGACATCTTATAGTGTCATTATGTTTAAATGGCCCAAAATAGGCTGTATACCAAGTTTTATGACCAAACTAGGTCAAAACCCACCGAAACCATCAACCGAGTTAAAAAAAAAATGCACCAACTCGCCGAGATCTCAGTCCAACTCGGTTTTTTGGCTGGGCAAAACCAGTACCGAAACCAAATTCTCGAACCATGCTCTGGCAGGCCACACCAGCCACCAGGCATCCTACATTGTGGTGCCCTTGGAAGAACACAACTTCTTTTCACAGATGAATTTAATTCAGAGCAGTAGTTCGCAGATGATTGCGGTCAGCATCTCTCATTAGACAGAAGTAGACCCTATCTTGAAAGGAATGCCTCTCAGATACCTAGTTTCCTTCTAGGAGGGATGGGCTATAATAGCGCTATTGCTTAACCTTTCACCATATATCAACCATGAATATGAGACATGGAAAATTTTTTCTTTTATTTTTTCAGAAATATCAATTTGTAAAACAAATCATCAAATCTAACTAGTATGGTTTCCCCTTTCTGATCAATAACAATATTTTATTAAAGAAATATTATCTACTCGCTTCCACGTACCTTTACGGTTTCCCCCTTTTCCATGTCTCATATTATCTACTCGCTTCCATATACCTTCTCTTTTTAATCCTACTTCATTGGATACAAATAGTCATGTTCTCTTGACTTTCTTCTGTCCAATGGACAATGTTGTTTGCATCAGACAAGTGTTTGACATCATCACAGAACTCTACTATTTTCAGAAGAGCACAAGAAGTCAATTTAACTCAACCAAGAAAACCAAAAAGAAGACAAGAATATACCCCAAAGATGAAAATAACTACCTCAAATGACAACAGATTAATATAATTCAATTTCAAGATTAAAAGTAAAATAAAAAAGAAAACAGAAAGAACTAAAGTAACTATCTATGGAGTTTATTTCTCACTATAAATCAACAGTAAACATATTAAGCATTGTTACAAAATCAAACATGTCATATACAAATAGCTTGACATGTAAATAGCGAATGGGAAAATGCTAAACCATCCTTATGTCATACTACCAACTACTTTCCCAGAAAATATGACTGACTCCCATTGGTAAGTAAGCATTATCCCAAGATCCCAATTACACTCAATTAAACAACAAAACATACATTGTTCCGTACACAATCAAAATAATCACAATATAATGAAGACAAATTGATTAAGCCTTTACGAAACTGTCATGTAATAGCAAGTTCAATGTAACACATTCCTCTTTTTCTTTTTCCTTTTTTTAATTCTCTCCAATAATTGTCCAAGCAGACCTTTTTTCTTGGGCAAATATCTACCTGCTTTTTGGTAAATATCTGTCAGCATCATGTTCATTGTCACTTTAACTAATGTTACTCTATGTCCATGTGAGTCAAAGCAGTCCAATTTTTCATCATAAAAGTAGCAGAATTGTTTCCAGAATTTGCCAGAAAGACACCACTAAAAGAGTGGCTCAATAGCTAACTTTAAATATTTCCAGTTAAGTGTCAACTCACCGTATATCTTCACCCTTAATAACAGTAGTGCGACCACGCGTTCTAAATCCAGTCTGGTCCATACCAGGAAAATTTCCCATACTTGCTCCAAAGAAAGTCTCGAATAGGTCAAAAGGATTAGTCTGTGAAGATGACAAATATGGTATTAGCTTAAATAAATAAATAAATAAAAACTAGAACAGCTCTAATATGTTGACATGCAAGCTCATAACATCATACTGAGATGTTTTAACTGCTAAAGTAAAGGCCTGCTTGGATGCACCATACAATGGAAACTCAAACTTTCTTCTTAAGTCTTAATCGCCCCACCACCCTATTACTATTTTAAATTGGATAGAGAAATAACTAAAAGTCTAAAAGAGCATATCCATATTTAAAAAAATAAAAAAATAAAACAGCACACAAAAACAAAACAACCTCTAATGGCCACAGGTGAACAACACATCAGGAGTGGTCTGAAAACAAAAGTGATTAGCAGTGTAGCCCATGATCTTCAAGAACAAGATCATAATGCTCTGAACCTTTACAGATGAAGATGAATGCTATCATAGTACTAATAAAACATCCTACTCTTACAAAAATATTCATAATATTTAAGATAAAACATAAAAAGATAAATAAAGATCCTGTACAATACCGTATAAGCTCCAGCCGGTCCCCCTACAGAACTCTTAACTCCAGCTTCACCATATTGATCATACATAGCCCTCTTTTTGTCATCTGATAGCACCTGACAATCTGATACTTTAGAACGCCAAATGTACTATGACAAAATGCCTAGTTAAATGAGATAGTGTGCATCAAGTGCAAATACAAACAAGGTTTCTGACAGAAGTAAGTTCTGCAAATCTTTATGAGATGCCAAAACGTGTGAATATTGATGTAGAGCATATCAGTAGGCACATTAGCCAACGCATCTTAGCCTTGGGACAAAGACCACTTCGCAGCCCATTATTTATAGCTCAAGGAGTCCAGTGGAACCTACTTGTTAGTGGGACAGTCCTACGAAGGTTTCCCTAGGGTGCAGTTATGCTAGAAGCATAGGAGATACTTCTCCTAGCTTTCTTTAGAGTGAAGTGGGAGTACTTTATGTTTTCAGTTATTCAATTGGTTCCTCTTGTACAGGTACCTATGAACTAAAGATGTAATTAGGAGTCCTAGTAGGTTAGCTAAGGCAGATCATCAAGCTTACCTCAAAGATAAATCATCATAAACTTAATTTTATTTCTGATATTTTTCTATATGCACACACTTTTTGGGGGTGGAATTCTGTGTATGGTTGTGGACTGTGATTAATCCAGACTGTGGATCAAGGAGACTAGTCATGATCTGGTAAATAGAAAATAGGTACTCTAGATTGCCCAGGATGCTTTGATGTAAGAAAAATATGAAAACACGGATCAATACAAAATTGAATTCTGCAAGGAATGAAAGAATGACTCAGTTTTTCAAAATGGCAGCTCTTTCTTGGTTCTCACGAACCTTTCGTTGAAAATTTGTAAACAAAATAGGCCATAACAATATTCACACAGCTAAAAAATTAAGCCATAATATTTCCTACTAACTGTACAGCCAAGAAGAAATTCAAAGATGAAGAAAATCAAGATAAAGGATCATAATCAACTGAATAAGACAAACCTCATATGCAGTGCTAATCTCCTTAAATTTTTCAGTTGCTCCAGGTTGCTTGTTGACATCAGGGTGGTACTTTAAAACATAAAGAACATGAAAAAATTAGCAAGTGTTTAAAAAATAAAATGAAAATAGGCTAATTAAAAGGATGCACGCCTTTAACACTAAAAAGGATACATGTACAATAGAATTTGAAGTTGAACAAGCAAGAAAACCTAAACAAGTGTCTTCAATTTGTTCACAGAGTTTTACTAAAATGCAGCAAGTTTTGTCTTTAATTTGATTAAGTTATAATTTTGAAATTCTTGTTATTTGCAATCATGACAAGATTGGTGAAATGAAAACAACCAAAAGAATAATGGGCATTTGATATTATAAATTCTGCTGTGTTTAATAGATTTCCTCTACAATCTTACAATTATCCTTCTTGAAGGCAATAGGGGTTCATAATTTATTACAGTATGTAAGTTTATGTTTATATTAAACATTTTGGCGTGCCCAACCAAACTCCAGCTTACCCTCTACCCAATCAGAAGATAAAAGAAAATCTTTGCTTCAATACTATGAATAGATTCATTTAAAAGGAAAGAAAGACCCTAATGAGTTCATCCCCTTACCTGGCGTGCCAACTTTCGGTAAGCAGCCTTGATTTCTTTGCTGCTTGCAGACTTAGGAACCCCCAGAGTGGAGTAATAGTTTGCAGCGGCGGTAATTACAGTCGACAAACGCTTACTCGAGAGCCTCTTCTTATTAAATTGTGGAGAGGAGAGGGAAAGGGATAGACGGCCGTTCCTGAGACTCTTGTCACCGTCCAGGAAAAAAGAGCCGAGGTGGAAAAGTTGCCCACGCTCAGTGCAGACTCTAAGAGAACCAGGGGTAGCGGAGAATGAGAGAGCGAGCGCCATTGACTCGCAGGACTGAAGCTGTTTGTTGTTTGCTCTAAGAGAAGAAGAGCTGACATTTGATGATCGGATGACAGTTTGGGTTCATGCTCTCTCTCTGAATACCGTTGTGGTTTGGAATCTTTGATGATGAGCAGGAAACCGGAAGGAATTGTAATGGATGAACCGCGATGGACAATTGGCTGGATTTGGCTCCTCTACGGCGCGGTGTGCGCTGGAAGACGTCCGGTGCGGCATCAGAGGTCGACACGTGGCTGCAATTGGCTCTCCTATGAGGCTATGATGCTGATGTCAACGAATTGTGAACACGTGTTGAATCTAGAAAATAAGACCTCAGCTGAGGGAGTTTTGTCGGGAAATCAAAATAATTAAAAGTGATCTAAACCCTCAAATTTTTGTGATTTGCCTATGACTTCTTGATCGAACGGTTTCTATATTAAAGCATATCGGATTCGGCTCCTCTCCTTTGAGCTGAATCGAACCGAAAAGCTATAATTTTTTTTAGGTTCGATTTGGTTTCAATTTCAATGCCTAAAACTATTAAATCGAATCAAATTATCTAAAATCGAATAAGAAATCCGTACAAAATTATATTCTTTTTTACCTTTTTATTCTGGTGTAAATAATAAATTATTTTCCATTTAAGTGTTTGGAAAAGTTTGGTGGACTATGATCTTAACGAATAAGGAATTTTTTTTTTTTTTAACTGGAGGTATCCGGCCTTTGGCCGATTAATTCCCCCAGGGCTCGTGTATGATCCTGCAACACACACGAACTAAGAGATATTGGGGCCCCCATGTTCATCAGGGAATTTCTTCTCAAACGGGTGGCCCCAAGGGGGGAGGCAGAGTCGAACTCAGGACCTTCAACTTCCCTAGGCCTCGTCACGAATAAGGGTCTTTTATTGATGAAAATATAAAAAAGTTGATCCAAACATTTAAAATAGCACTTAAATCGAATATGAATCAAATTGAACCGAATCGATTCGGTTTTAGTTTTGAAAATGTATTTCTATTTTCAGTTCGATTACATTTTGATTCTTAAATCGAACCAAGTAACCGATACCGAACCGATTGACACCCTTGGGTTAATACCTATTTCAAAAGTACATGCTGCCTCGTTCAAATGATAGGAACGAAGAGGGAGGAAATTGAACTACGGGGAACTGAATGTGCTCGGCACAGCCTTGCAAATTGCAATAGAAAGGATGGTTCCCTGGTTCCATCACTTCTAGGGTTTGTATGGAGTGGTCATTGTTGGGGATGTAACAGAAAAATGAGATTCAAAGGGAATGCGTCCTCAACGTTTAGGTTGTTTGCCTCTGTCAACCTCAACTTGGCGTAGAAGAAGAATTAGATATGCAACGGATAACCACTCTCATTACAATCCTTTTTACCTCTCGCTCTCCTCGTTTTACCTCTGTTGTTGTGCTTCACTCTCATCAACAATCACATCCATCGCTTCCAGTTCCATAACCACCACGACTGCGACCAATTTTGGGCGGCAAGAATGCTTAGCCTTCTACGATCGTCTTCTTCAGTCCTGTTGTTGCTTGGATTCACTCAAGCAGATTCACGCTTCCCTCTCTACTACCGGTTTCATCAGGGAAACCCCCCATTTGAGTGCCCAGATCATTATCAAATACTCTCTGTTCGACGACCCGGGAAGCGCCCGATTCCTGTTTGATGGGATTTCCGAAACCAAATCATTCTTATGGAACTCCATGATTCGAGCCTATGCCAATGGCGGCCACTTCACAGAAGCGCTCGAGCTCTATTCACTTATGCGCAAAATGGGTATCGGACCCAATAACTACACCTTCCCCTTCGTTCTCAAGTCATGCGCGTCAAAGTCACTGTCTCTTGAGGGTCGATTGATTCATGTCGATGCCATAAAGACCGGGTTTGAGTCGGATTTATTTTTCGAAGCCGCTCTGGTGGGTATGTATGCCAAATGTGGTGAAACGGATGATGGACGTAGGGTGTTTGATACAATGTCGAATAGGGACCTTGTCTGCTGGACTGCCATGATAACGGCTTATGAACAATCGGAGCGTCCCGAAGAATCGTTAATTTTGTTCCGAGAGATGCAGGAAGAGGGACTTGCCCCGGATTCAGTCACAGTGGTGAGTGTTGCTTCAGCCATTTCTCAGTTAGGAGATGGCAGGAAGGCTCAATCGGTTCATGCCCATGTCATCCGGAAAGAATTTCTTGACGATGTGTTTGTGGGAAACTCGATCATAGCCATGTACGCAAGGTGTGGTCACCTCGAAGAGGCACGTCTGGTTTTCGATCTTATGGAGGAAAGAGATGGTATCTCATGGAATTCAATGCTTTCAGGTTATACCCAGAATGGACGAGCGAGTGAAGCTCTGTTACTTTTTGATAAAATGCAGGTTTATGGGGTGAAACCCAATCCAGTTACCGCATTAATTGCAGTCTCTGCCTGTGCTTACCTGGGGTCTTTGAGCCTTGGAAGGAAGCTCCATGGTTTCATCATCAATAGCAGAACGGCCATTGATACAACACTGTGGAATGCCATAATTGATATGTATGCTAAGTGTGGAGACTTGGACTCTGCCGTTCACATGTTTAATAACAGTTCCTTGAGCCAAAGAAACGTTAGTTCCTGGAATGCGATGATTGCAGGGTATGGCGTCCATGGGTATGGCAAAGAAGCACTTGATCTCTACTCACAGATGCTTGAGGAAGGCATTCTACCAAACCACATCACTTTCATGTCTATTCTTTCTGCCTGTAGTCATGCAGGCCTTGTCAATGAGGGTAGGAAGTGTTTGGAAGACATGAAAGTACTTTCTGTGACCCCTGAGGTGAAACACTATGCCTGCATGGTCGATATGCTTGGGAGAGCTGGACTGTTGCAAGAAGCTCTTGGTCTGATAAAAGAAATGCCAATGGAGCCAAATGATGGGGTGTGGGGAGCGCTACTTTTGGCTTGTAGGATCCATGGGAACACCGAGTTGGGGGAATTTGCAGCTAAGAATCTGTTCCACCTTGAGCCAGACCATTCTGGATACTATGTGCTGATGTCGAATATATATGCAGCATCATGCAAATGGCAAGAAGTCGGGAAGCTGAGACAAGATATGAAGGATAAGGGACTAAAGAAACCTGCAGCCTTCAGTGTTATTGAATTTTGTGGAGAAGTTCATGGATTCCATACTGCAGATCAGTCTCATCCACAATTTTGGGAGGTGTACAGGAAAGTGGAGCACTTAATGGTTGAGATGAAAATGGTGGGTTATGTGTCAGACCTATCATGTGTTCTCCACGACGTAGAACAGGAAGACAAGGAGCATATCCTCAACTACCACAGTGAAAAGCTTGCTGTTGCTTTTGGAATTATGAATATCGACCCTGGAATGCCTATACAAGTCACTAAGAACCTCAGGGTCTGCAATGATTGTCATTCAGCATTCAAATTTATCTCACATGTTTATCAGAGGAAGATTATTGTTAGAGATGCAAATCGATTCCATCACTTTGAAACTGGGTCCTGCTCATGCAAGGATTATTGGTGAGCTGCATCGAGTGACAGGTTGGCTTTGACATCTCACAATGTTGTTGGTTTTTTATTTATTTATTTTTTTGAGTCAAGAACTTCTCTCTCACATGATTAAACAGTCTTGTACACCTACTTGGTAGTGGGTTACCTCCCTATTGAGTAGAGCGGTCCTTCAAAAAACTCCTATTCAGAATGGAAAAAGGATATCACCAAAGATGTTCCTGTCCTATGCCATGGAAAATGTCTGTTACCCTTAATCTGGAGGGGATTAATGAGAACACCAATCTGTCATTCGAGTTCTTCACTAACATAGTTGCAAGTCTCATACTGTTGTATAACTACTTGTTTAATGTCATTGTTTAGGTTCTTGTTGAGGATACCAAACATTTGGGTGGTCAAGAGAAAGAAAAAATATATATAATAATGTGCTGGTCTGGCTGTTGCACCAGGAATTTATACCTCCAGTTTGTTGACCTTGCTTTTGCTTGCTCTATTTGTTTTGGCGTAAAATAGTTGAAATGTAAATTTTACAGCAAAATCAAAATTTCCACCGTTTTGAAATTTGTAAAATTCTTTGGGGAATATTGTTACAAGGGACCACAAATATTCCGGGTAACACCTTGACAAATTTTACTCCTATTTTGGCTGTAAAATACTACTCGTAAATCTCTTCACACATGGCTTGATGTTTTTGCTCACTGACAACGGTCCTATGGAGTCTGCGGTTGAGAACCGAAGTCATCCTTCACTCCTAGATCTGAGACTGAGAACAAGAGCTCTCTTGCTCTTTTCAATTGATTCCTCTCTATTGCCTCATTCACATACTCATATTTCATTTCTACTTCTTCCTCTCTCTCTATCTGCTTCTGTGAATTGGTCGGCAGATTTCTAGATTTGTTGCTGGAACAACCAATATTGCTGTCTCCATTGGCTCAGTCAAGTTCTACTGGATATTCCTGGTAAGATCTCTGTTATTTTGCTCTCTCTCTCTCTCTTTGTACAGATGCAAAACAGATTTGGATCTGTTCTATTTATCAGTGTATAGAAGAATGCAAATGGGAGGAGTGAAGATCTGGGATGCTATGGAAGTTGCATAGTAAGCTCAAGAAAATGTCACTTCAGATATTCCATCATCATCTCTTACTATGGATCACACTCCCTCTTTCTCAAATGAAACCACTGATCATGTTCATTATTATTAGTATCTTGAATTTGTTGGCATAATCCTCAAGACCTCATCTATTTGACTCTATGTTGCCATCAATGGCCTGAAAAAATGCATATGTGCTGTCAAATTCCAATTTATTGCTTATGTTTGCATCTCTTTTAGCTACAAAGGAGCTGATAGTTTTGTTTGTTTCATTTCCATTAGAGGGTTGTGCAAGGATCTATTCAAGGAATGGTCGCACTTGGATGATTCTCGTTTCTCTGTTGAGACGGTTTCTAGCAGCATCACAAATCTCAGTGACTGAATTTAGGCACCTTCTCTGATAAATTTCTTCCGAAGAAAGTTTGATGTGCATGTTATGGACCTTACGGTTAGAATATCTTGTGGTTTTTAGTTATTGTCCGTATTCGTCCTTGCAGTTCTGAAGGTATCTGTGAGAGACGATGATGGCTATGAAGTTTCCCTCACTTTTCAACTGTATGGACCAAACGTTGTACATGTGTTCAATAAAAAGCAGGAATTGCAGGTAAGTTACTCTTTTCCTGGTTGTTAGGGGCTGTATGGCAACATTTCTATTCTCAGAAATACTTTTGTGTTTTTGGTCATTTGGAATACTTTTGCACAAAAAATGTTGTATGATAAAACTAGAAAAAAAATTCTGCCACTAAAAAAGAACAGAAACTCATATGGAATGGCATATTAACAGGGTCAATATTAACGAGCCCGAACCGCGGAGGGGGGGGGTTGAGATTGGCGACCCCGCGAGGTCGGTCGGGTCGGGGCTCAGGGGGGGGAGGGGGGGGGGGGGGGGGGCCTGCCGGGCGGTTTCAGCAATAAAAAGGCTTTTAAGCATAGGCTGAAAATAAATGTAGGGGCTTGTTGGTTTCCAACATTTTAAGAAAAATGGGGGGGGGGGGGGGGGGGGGGGGGGGGGGGGGGGGGGGGAGGGGGGGGGGGGGGGGGGGGGGGGGGGGGGGGGGGGGGGGGGGGGAGGGGAAAAAATGCCTGGGGGGGATTGAACGGGGGGGGGGGGGGGGGGGGGGGGGGGGGGGGGGGGGGGGGGGGGGGGGGGGGGGGGGGGGGGGGGGGGGGGGGGGGGGGGGGGGTTCAGGGGGAGGGGGGGGGGGGGGGGGGGGGGGGGTCAGGTTTGGGGGGGGCAACCCGGGGGGGACCCAAGCTGGGGATCTTATTCGTTGACAACTCAAGCATATAGGCATTGGGTCCGATTCATTTCAGCACCTTGAATGGACTCATCTTTCGAGGATGCAACTTAGAGTTGGTGTCGAGCGTGCACCTCTCTGGAGCAACAAATACACCATCACTGTATCACATGGCTTGAACTCAACAAAACGACGATGTCGATTTGCTGCTGCCTTGTGCATCATTGCTGATTGCAATGCGCCATCGCATGTCGATGTGTACCTCGGTAATGTATCAGATGAACTCATCAGCTTCGACACTAACGTGAACATGAGAAGGGACCAAGTAAATTGGTCTCTTAGTACTGATTTCCAAGTATGATGTCGAAGAGTGTGTGACCCATGGTACGGTTGATGGAATTGTTATAAATAAATTCAGCAATGTCAAGTATTGATGGCTAAGTCTTCTCATGGTCTCATACAAGACATCATAAAAGATTGCCAAGACTTCAGTTCATAATTTTCGCCTGTCCATCTGTCTGTGAGTGAAAGACTGTAAAAAATTGTGTCTTTGTATTTGTCTCATTCACAAAGTCCTTCAAAAGTAACTCATGAACTTCACATCATGATCAGAGACAATCGATTCCAGCAGTCCATGTAGTCGCACAACTTTTGTGAAAAATATGGTTGCAATATGGCTTGCATTATAAGTTTTCCAACAAGGTAAGAAATAAACCATCTTAGAGAATCTGTTCACAACCACAAATATGGAATCTTGCCTCTCCCGAGTAAGGGATAAGCCAAGCACGAAGTCCATGCTGATATGCAGCTACAGTGCATGAGGTACAGGCAGCGGGATATATAGTCCTATGTTTTGTTTTGCTCCTTTAGCAAGCTGACATATACAACACCTTTGTCTCACACAGAGATCAGCCGAGATGAGGTTTTATCCTTACCAAAGTGTCCTCCTAATCCACCTCTACGTAGATCCCAAATAAGGTTTTGCCTTAAGGATGTGTTGGGTATGCATAGACGAGTTCTTAAAAAGAAGAAACCATCATGTAAGGAATACTTTACATCAGCACCTGAGTATTTCCTTGCTGTAAAATCTGATAGACATCAGCAAAATCAATATTGGAAAGGTACTCATTTTGATATATTTGAGGCTCATGCCCTAAGGTTAGACCAAGTAATGTTGGTTTTGTTCCTGGCACTTGAATAGACCCATCTACAGGATAATTCAGAGTTTCATCACGTGCTTTCCGTTATCAATTGAAAAGAACCTCTTTTCACTACAGCATTCCAAGTAAAAGAGATTAGCTCTTTATGTTCTCCAAATGCCATGTTGTGCCTACTCTTTTCCATATATTAAAGGTTTGTGATGAATTGATTTGAAACTCTGGTTCCTTGGCGTAATTGCATGTGTTAGATATTTGTCTCCAATGTGGCCATGCCTGTATTAGATTCTACGGTGGGTTAGACATCCTTGTTTCAAGCCAATGCAATATTGCCTCAAAATTTTGACTTGTTGAAAACCTCTTACTGATAAGTGAAGCAATGAAAAGTTTATATTCGACATTGCTTTTCTGGTTTGATGTTCTTGAATCTTCTAATCTATTTTTATCATTATAGAACTTCAAGCCAAGCACAAGGATCATGTGTCTGACTAAATAGTTATTCATGTTTCTAGTTATGCTGGCTATTGCAACAGGAGTAGAAAAAAGCAAGCAGCTTCAGAGTTGCAACAAATCTTCAAGCAGTCAGAGAGCATGCAAGCTCAGGGTAGAATGAGCCTTCCACTCAATTTATGATTTATTAACATTTAGAGGAGACAATCTATTGTTGCATCAGATACTAACAACAGGCTTGAATCTCAATAAATCTAATAATAGTCGGTGCATTGCAATGGTCCATATTATTACTTTTGCTCCCGTGTATGGTTTTGTCTATGTAGTGCTTTGGAACTTAGTTCTTTCAATGTTTGAAAAATTAATTTTTCTTTGGGATGATGTAAATATTACTAATGTATAGCTTTAGATAGAAGATATATGAACATTTGTACTGGTGGTTGTGTAAATTCTATGTAAAAACAGGTTTGTAGTCGTAATCTAAATATGTAACTCTTTAACAGTAGATATATTACCTGTGATTTCTGATTATCTTTGTACTTTCTGGGTTGTCTCAAAAGAAATCAGTATAAATTCATCCATCTCTTATGGTAATTTTATTTCTTGACTAAATTTATAACTATAATAGAAAGAAACTTACGAAATTGGGTTGCATCAAGCATCAATACCAAAACTTATCTATCTAATGGGTCACTCATCTATTTAAAGAGTCTCAATTTACCTACCCATCGTCGTTTGGGGAAACTATTGAAATACACACAAGTTTCGACAATGACACATTTTGATAATGATATAATGATATGTCACTTTCAAAAATTATTTTTCAAAATCCTTTTATACCCTTAACTTAACAAAACTTTTAAGAATAAGACAAAGGGCAATTAAAAGGTTTCAAGTTCTTAATAGATATGTCATACCGACACTCCCTATATGTAATGAGATTGTCTAAATTGTTGGAAATGTATCCTTCAAATCCATATTCATATGGTCAATATATAATTAATTTGCATGGTTTAATAACGGGCCTCGTAGTCCTTAGATTTTAACCGAAAGTATTCATGATTTGAGAGGGGATTGGACATCCCATGTGTATAGTTGTTACCCTATGTATCTAGGAATGAAGATTCCAGGGGACAAAGGCAAGTGTATATACATTGTGTACATCGAATCGGATCATATGATAACACATGTGTATTACTGTCAATTGAATTGAAACGAAATTATCATATGTAGTTTACAGTCGGTCCCTTGACCTGAGGGATCCTTATTGATGCAATTACGCAGTATGAGTTTTGGTGCACCAATGATTGATGTCTCATTAACTATATATTGGTGTACTAAATTCATAGTATTTGGCCGTATTCGAAAGAAATGTCCAACATGGAATTCATTGCCTTAATTGAGAGTACATCAAAGAAAGAGAATGTCAGTAATTGATTATATACTTAAATTGGATTTTTATTGTTACATTTGCTTGGGTGTGTACGTGTTGGTAAATACCACATTAGAGAATGCAACATTAACCTTACAAGTGGCAAGTTGGGTGGATCCCAAATTCCCAAAGGAATCATACCCCTTCCCTATTGGTTCAATTCATTTATGTTGCACGTTTATTATTCTAGTCTTCTAGATTGTATCCATTAGATGAGGATCTTGACGAGGGATGAGATCTCACATCAAGATTTGAGAGATGATGTGACAAGAATATTTTCTCTACACCTTTTATTTTTTGGTAGAAATTTTCTCTACACTTTATGCCAGTAGCAACTGAATCATATCTTTAGTTGTATGAGATACAATTAAAGATATGATTTAGGGGAGATTGATGATGATTGGCTCTAATATGGTATGCCAAATCACAAAATATTCTGAAAAAAGTTTTAAGTGAATTGTGGGGATTGCATATAGGCAAGAAAAGGTCTCTGGGTAATTGCAATTGTGACTTTTGTTTTCCTAAGAGAATGAATCCCCATTCAATTTTCATTTTTTCCATCTCTCCCTCTTCCTGGTATATGCGTGTGTGTGAGGTTCGAGAGTTAGGTTTTTGAAAACCTCAAGTGGTTGGCTGTGGACGTCTTGACGGTAACAAAAAGCTACATGGTGGGAAGAACTGATACTAGAAGGGCTAGGATTTCATGGAAGCCTTGCACTTGTCAAGCTACACAAGCAACCTCGGTTTCCTTTCTATGTATTATTAAAATTTTTAGTATGGCCACATCTCCACCGGTAGGACAATACATCTGTATTCCGTCTACATAAATAACACCTCGATCTATAGGTGTATTTAGAACTTGGTACCTTAGTCTTGTCTTATTTTCAAAAGGATTTTAAGTTAGGTGTACAAAAGGGCTTTTCATAAATAATTTGAAAGTGACTTATTATTATTTTTTTTATCAAAATGTGTCATTGTCAAATACATTTTTCGAACATATATGTGAACTGATAATTTTTATCCTTATTGAAAAAAGTTGTGTTATACTAAAAAGCAAAAAAGTAAGATAAAACTATTTGACACCTTGGGAGGTGTTAATAAGAAAATCCCATATGTGATATTTTCTTGGGAAATTTACGAAACACCCCCTAAAAATGGGTCGAAACTCGGATGACCCCTGAAATTTGAAAATACTCAGATCACCACCTGGAATAGAGCCCAATACTCAAATTCAACCCTACCGTTAGTGGTCCACCATTAAACGATGAAGTCAGCCATTTAAATAATTTTTAAAACCCTAAACTACCCTTGTGTAATGTAAAGTTACAATATTACCCTTGTTGAGAAAAACCCCCCAAATTCTAATGTTATCTTCTTCGTTCTTCACTCTCTTCCCAAAAAACCTGCAACTCCAAAAGTAAACTTCGCCAGACTGAAGAAAGACAAGGAATTTGAAAAATGGGTTGCCGAGACTGCCTTGACTCACGCTCTTATGAATGTTTTACCCTTTTTTTTTTTTTACGATGCGAATTAAGTTAATGGAATCCAAGAAAATGTAATGAATATTGTGTTTTAAGTTAAAAACTTGACTGTAATGATCAATGGAACATTGGGTTTTTAAGTTCTAATTTAATTATTGGGTTTTAAGTTCATTATTACATGTAATGTAATGAGATGCATGATTCCATTGAAAACCCTTCCCATGTATGCAAGTCATAAGCATAGGTTCAATGGAACATATAAAAAGGTGAAAATTTACTGAGACAGACCATTCGGTATACCGAATTTGGATCCAGTATATCGTTTCTGTCAATGTCTTCACATTAAAATGAATAAAAAGGGAAACGGTGTACGCCGGATCCAAATCCGGTATACTGTTTCAAAAAAATTTCAGATGTGAAATTACAAAGAGCAAAACGGCGTACGCCGGATCTAATCTTAGATTTGTTTCTGCCAAGGATTTAAGTCTCGGTATCGGGTATCGTATCGGTCAGGCGATTTTAAGAGACGTATTGTATCGTATCGGAGATACGTATCGATCGGTGCAGAAACGCATGAAAATGATCAAAATACACTTTTGGACACAAAAAACAATATAAACAAGCAATTTGTGTCATATATCATGCATATATACTAAGAATTGTGAATAATCAATAACCAGACAAGTGCAGTACTTTGAAATTGTTATAAAAGATTAAAAGATGAAATTCTTTACATGTAGAGTCACTCTATTGCCATGAAGAATGTCGGGGTGGATCAAAGTCATGTCTGTAAGGGTCTTTAACAATAGGAGCGACTAGGATGATGTTGTGTACTGTCCGAACATAAACACAATACTGAGCCCAATCAAAATACTGATGGTAGTGACTCTCCCACTCATAGTAGAATCGTGTGTACTGCTCTGGAGTGGCTAATGTCACGACAACACTAGGTTGTGCTTGTGCTTGATTATCTCTGTATCCATAACTTCCATACCCTACGAAAACCCCATGTCCATAGCCTGAAGAAGAACCTGATGCATAATGCCCATGGCCTGATGAAGCACCAGCATAATCAGAACTAATGCTAAGTGACTCCATGCCACTCATAAGCACATCACTATCATATGGATTGTGGGAGCGCTTGGCAGACTTGCCCTTATGCGGATTTCGCGAGTAAGTCTTATGGCCAGCAGGCTCAGCACCATGATCCATATCTTGGGTAGTATGTGTGTATCCTGCCTCACATGTGAACTGAACCCCAGCACGATGTTGTGAAGCCTCATGGCCACCACCACCACCACCACTACCATCATCATCATCGTCATCATCATCATCATCATCATCATCATCATCATAGCGGCAGCGGCAGCAGCAAGCAGAACCACCACCACCATCACCATCACCATCACCATCGTCGTCTTCATCCTCATCATCAACATGTTGTTGAGTTCCTCCATACGGATGACCTGACCTCGTCCTCCGACTAAACCTTCTTGAGCTACTTTCATTTTCTTCAACATTAGGACAAGGATCTTGTGATGGTGGTGTTGCATCTTCATCCATCTGTTGAATGATGCTCTCTATCACGGATCAGGTTTGGTTGTCTCGCGATCCTCACTTAATTGATCCATCACCCATACCTTATCGGTATCTTCTATCCATGCTCTAACTGGATCTTCATCGTCAAGTAGGTGGTTGATGTCGATTGGGTTGACATCTACATCATCTCCTTCTCTTTCCAGCTCTAAATATTTAAGCTTTAGCTTCATGTTGTAATGGACATACACTAGCTTCTCCAACTTTGAATAACTGAGACGATTCCGGGGTTTGGTGTGTATCAACCCGAATGTACTCAAGTTACGTTCGCAGCCACTAGAGGATGCCGTCAGGGATAATACTCGAATTGCAATTCGGGTTAAGTATGGAGCACTAGTACCCCCATAATTGAGCCACCAATCAGCTGCACAATAATAAATGAAATATTAAAAGACAAAACCTTAAAACAAATTTTAAATGATATAATAAATTAGGTAAACCTAACTTATCTGGGCGTTGTGTGCTCCTAGCATGGATAGCCATTCTATCAGCAAAACCACGAGTGGCCTCCCGAAAATACTTAGCCTAGAAAGGTATTAAAAAAATATATATATTAGTTCCACTTCCACCAATCACTCTATTCTTGGTTTCAATCATTTATACAACTAATTTAGTTCTAACCTCATCCATGGCAAATGTGGCCTTTGCTACATCTGGCTCCATTCTGTTCACAACATTCCTTAGGGCACGCAATAGATCCGGTCTACACCCTATATCATTGGAGTATTGGATATCCGGATTCAAATAATATGTTGCACATGGTTTGTAATGGATGGTTAGAAACCTAGAAATTCTAATAATAAATAAATAAATAGTAACTTACTAACTACTAAGTGTTTAAAATGAAACCAAAGTCATATACTTATAAGATTACCTGCCCAATGAACATCTTGAACCAACATATTTTTCCATTGATCGAATATAATCTTCAAATACTTCTTGTTTGATGTTGGGTTATTCTCATGTATTTTTCTCTTCACACATCCCATGGCCTCTACTATCTTACCCATGGTATGCTCTTTATCCCCATCAACCTCTCGAAGCAGATAAAAGAGTAGCATCATAACATTATAAAGTCGGCCCATTGCAGCCCAAAACTTTGCGGAGGTGACAAGATCTTGAACAAATCTCCCAATTTCAGACCTTGCATAATTGCTAGTCAACCACTCAGTAGAGGTGAACATCTGTAGCAGCCCATGCTTTCGGAAAATAGGCTATCAATTGCAATGTAATTTGTTGCAAATCTTGTTGTTGCAGGCCTCACTAAATCCCCTTGTGTATAACTCCTCATCAATGCCAAAACCCAATTATGGTTGTAAATAAAGTTGGTGATTTTCCTTGCATTACCAACCAACTTTTAGACCTTGAGCAATTCTCCTATGTCCTTAAACATCAAATCTATGCAATGAGCTGCACATGGTGTCCAAAATAAATGTTGCCTCTTTAACATAAGCAACTGATCAGCTTTCTTGAAATTTGTTGCATTGTCAGTTACTACTTGGACAACATTTTCTTCTCCTATGTCCTCCACAATTTCATCCATTAACTTGTACAAGTAGTTGGCATCTTTGATTTCACTAGATGCATTGACCGACTTGTGGAAGATCGTCCTTCCATCACAGTAGATAAGAAAATTGATGATGGATAATCTTGTTGGTCCACTCCATCCATCACACATAATGGTCACTCCATATAGTGACCACTTCTCCTTGAACCTCTCTACATACTCATGCACCTCTTGGACAATATCATCCAAGTAAGGCCTAGCAATCTCATGAGGTGTGGGTGGCTTAACATTTTTCCCACACCGCTGAATCTCCTTTACCATGGCCTTGAAGTGGGGATCTTTGGCCTTATGTGGTGGAATCATAAAACTGTGGAACCATCTGGAGATTGCTCTGCCTATCCTTTTACTAAGTGTTTTGGGTTGAAAGCTTTCTTCAATCCTCTGTTGGCTAGCATCCCTTGCTCTATAGACATTAGGATCCATGTCTCTGATATCTGGGCTCTTCTTTCTCTTACCCTTACCACTCTTTGTAAACCGGTCAAACATCCCCTTCACATTGGTTGCTCTACTAAGGCCAACAGATCGCTTACCCTTACTTATGAGATGGACGACAAGAGGAGCCAACACCAATATCTACAGGGCCCTGGCTGGGTCGAGCTGATTGACTTCTAATCAATTGCTCAGCTCTGCATTGTTGCTCTTTTGCTTCATGTCTTGATTGTTTCATCGCCAATGCCAACTCTGGGTCCTCCTCTGCTTCCATATCCGATCCTTCATAATCTTCAAAATCTTCCATCAAATTTTTCACCAATGCATCAACATCATCATGTGCTTGCTTGGATTTTTTTTTGGAATCTCTAAGGTGTTTTTGCATTGCCCTGCTTAACTCTACAGGGCACTGTGTACACTTGGAAACATTTCCATATCCTCCTGCCATGTGCTTTTTTTGTCGAGTTACCCCACCTCCAAGATGTTGGGTGTCACAGAAGTTGCACTGTGTATGCAATCTATTATTGTTTATTTTGGTACAATAAGACCACCCAATGTCTTGTTGTCGCGGCATCGTCTTAAATACCAAACAAAAGTAGATAACTATATAAGATATATATTAAACAATATTCAAATCCACACATCAATAATTTATTATTTATACAAGTATAGACACACATTATGATGCATGTCATGCATTGCATCATCTTCTTTTATTTACTACCTAGCAAAGTTGCCATAAATAATATTTAAACATTTTTATATTTTCTACAACTAGTTACACATTATTTAATTTTTTAAATAATTAAAAAAAATGACATAATGTACTACATATATGAATCTAAGTCTTTGATTCTATTTCAGCCAATTATACATTTTATCAAACTATAATGAAAGAGTATAGATGGAAAAATCAGATTTTTTACATTTTTTTAAGTATTTTATAAATTCAGAAAATACCCCCCAAAAAAAAATATATATAGATTTTAGGGTAAATGTATAATCTTCTTGGGATGTCATACATCTATACATAATGTACTCCATATCTTATAAACATTACCATTTGTTTTAAAGTTAAGAAGAAAAAAAAAAAAAAATCATTTTAAAGAAGGAATTTTCGGTTTTGGGTAAAAATGGTCAAAGAAACATGGATTTGAAACCAAATCTTTGTAAATGCATACAAAGAATGCAATTTCTATGTTTGTTTAACATATTCTCTTTGATTCATACCAAAAAAATACCAATAATCAAAGATTAAAGCAAAAGATTCAAGTTTTTTTCAAAAAACTTACCTAACCCTTCAAGAACAGCTTTTGAATTCGAATGTAGGCTGTTAGATCCACCAAATGATGTGATTTCAGCTCCTCTAAGTTCGTTTTTGGCAAAGAATTGAAAGCCCTCAAGAAATCTTACCCAAAAAGCAAGTTTAAATGTGTTTTTGGAAGGGTTTCTCAAAGCTGGGAAGACCTTTTTTGCGCCAGGACTGCTAGAAATCGAGTTTTAGGTGAAAACAATGAAATGGCCATGTGTTTTTTAAGTTAACGATACGTATCGAGACGTATCGAGTTGCCTCGATATGTATCGGTATGTATCGGTCGATACATATCGATACATATTGAGACGATTCGATACGTCTCGATACATATCGTTTTTTAAATATAATAAAATAATCTTTTTTTAAAACTCTCGACTGTATCGATACGTATCGATCGTATCGTATCGGTACGTCTCGGTCGATACGCTCTCGATCGATCGAGACATTTACATTTTAAAAAAAAGATACGTCTCGGCTTTATGTCGTATCGACCACGACCGATACGGAGACGTATCGGCCGAGACGATACGATACGGACCTAGACTTAAATCCTTGGTTTCTGCAATTTTTTTTTTTTTTTCTTTGTTATTTAACAATCGAAGAGAACGATCACTGAGATCAATCGAAATTTCTGCAAATTTGTCCGATTCCAGGTATGATTCTCTATCATTCTTGGAATTTCTTGATCTATTTGATCTATTTGAGATTCTGAGGTTCGATAATCGACGGTATCTCTCCGAAAAACTGATTTTTGCTCTAGTTGATCAAACTCAGAGACGACATTCTTGTGATTTTTGACAAAATTGTTGCAATTCCTCAAACCATCTACAATGGTTCCATTTTCGAATTTCGATTTGAGATCCACTTTTTGCAAGGATTGAAGTTGCTAAAGCAAATCGACGGGAAGAACGTCAACCAAATTTTTGTTACCCAGTTCAATGCTTATTACGAATCCCCCGAGTTGCAGAAAACTCCGACGAAATTGCAATGGTGAGGTCGGAGTTGCAAAGTGAGGATTACGGGGAGAGGAGGAAGAAATGGGTGAAAGTTGGTATTTTGGTTGAAGATGAAGGGAAGGGTAGTATTGTAAATTTGATTATAATGATTTAATACAAGGGTAAAATAGTCTTTTTACGCCAATAACTAACAGTAGACTAACATCGTTAGTGTAGAGGGGGTGATCTGAGTATTTTCAAATTTCAGGAGGTGATCTGAGTTTCGACCCATTTTCAGGTGGTGTTTCATAAATTTCCCTATTCTCTTTTATTTTATGTGGTTTTCTTTTGGTAAGAACGTAGAAGTTACTACATACTTTCCTTGTTTGAATTTGTTTTAGTTCTCACTAGTACTTCAACTTTGAGTTGGAGTTTCTCTTCTCACCTCCTTTTCCATTTTCTCTCAGTACGATCCATTTCTTCTCTTCTTTAATTGTTGTCGTTGTTGTACTTTTTATTCTTCTTTCTTTCCTTTTTCCTTATTTGCTATTTTACTGTTTTCTTACTCTGTTTCAGACGGTGGTAGCATTCCTTTTTTATTTGGTTCAAATTGTTTGAACCAGATTGTTGGTTTTATTCCATAGATTTCAGGGTTAACTACCTTCATCTAAAAAATAGTATGAGAGTTTTCTCTGTGGGAATAGTTCGACCTGCCTGGGTGTTCAATCGTGGGTTAAGGAAAAAGATGAGTTGAGATCAGTTCTCTATGTAGGGACGGTCCCTACATAGAGATTCACCGTTCATGGGGTGTGGGGTCGCATGTTAGAAGTGGATCTTGTACCCCATGGACGGTGGATCACCATATAAGGACCGTAATCATGTGAGCAGAAGAACTAGACTTGTAAACATCACCAGACTAAATAATGGCTCGCCGACATTTTTGGTGGTGATCCAAATAAGATTTTTTCCAAGGCCTATGATGGTAGCAAAGGGCTGGGCCGGAGCCCATGTTGGAGGAGTATTTATATGTTTTATCGTCTTGGTGTGTAAGCAAGTGAAACAAGTGAGATTTTGGTGTGTGTGTGTTTCCGAGTTAATTAGGGTTTTTAGGAGAGTTATTGCCGCAATTATTGGAATTCTTAAGAGATCTCCACTGTACTCTTCTTCCATTACGTAATGAATCATCTTCAGTTTTACTTGTAGATGTAGCACATCAAATTAGCGTGTGAACCACGTTAATTTTGTGTGTCATCTTTGCTCTATTTTGTTTTCATGTTTCTTGATGTTTGCGTTACCACTCCTTTTATTCCAAAATTACCCATCTCTTCCTCCTTTATGCATAGTTGTCCTTCCTAATTTACCCATGTTCAATAAATATAAATTTCTTGTGCATCCTTTTCCTATTTGGTTACCAAATAGTCCCTTAAAAGATATGGTTAATTACGGAACTACAACCTTTATTGTTTGAGCTGTTTTACACTTGGGTGGGCGGCGTGGGCCTATAAGTGACCCTGAACCAGGGTTTTGAGCCCAGATTACACCCAAAAGATGACCTTACATGAGCGGTTGATTACTGAATCTAGTTGTGGAAATTGACATATAAGCGATCTAGACCATTCCCTTCCTATTTTACAGTTAGATTTGTCAATCATCATTTTATGTGGCACATTATGCCAACGTGAGTTCTCATTGTCCCTGTATGTGCAGGGGCCACGCTCCTCCATAGAGAACACCAATAAAACTTTATCTTGTATTTTTTAGAGAAAATTACTTGATTAGCCACTTTTGGGTTTACTTTTACAAAACTATACATTCATAGTTTGAGTTTACAAAATTGTCCAAAAAGTTTGAGTTTACAGAACTGATCAAAACCGTATTGATAATATAGTTATGGATGATTTTACCCTTTCACCTTCCCTTCCCCGTTGTCTTCTTCCTCCACCTTCTTCTCCACCTGTCCCACCCCTGTTGAATCCAACTCTCCTTGCCCTATTTTCCCTTCTCTACAAGCACTCCCCACACCTATTCTCCCTTTTCCGAACCCCATCGTCGTGCAACTCCGACCTGTTACTCCACTATCCACTCCTTGCCCCTGTTTTCACTTCTCTGCAAGTACCTTTTCGAAGATCACCTGGGTGACCCCCTGTACACCCCTGTAACCCCGCTGCCCTGGAACCCACCCCTGCCATCATCCACCACTTGCCCCATCGCCTCATTCCGCCACCCCATCCACTTGCTTGCCCGGACGTATGTTCGAACCTTTCAGGCTGTGTCTCCTCACTAATAGCTTCTGGAATTCTTCCGCTGCGAAAAAAGTGTGAATAAATGAAGGGGTGGGTTGGACGGTGTCCCTGCTTTTTTGTATAGAGGATTTGGTGGATGCAGATTTAAAGAGAGAGAAAGGATGGTCGGTGAAGGCAAAGCCTCTGTTTTAGTTTTGAAGAATATGGAGAAATCAAATGAGGGGTGGATGGAGAAAGAGGGGTATATTAAGGAGTATGGAGAGGTGAAGTAAAGGGTGGATGGAGAGTAACAGTGAGAGACGATGGTGGGTGGAGGGGGAGCCCGTGTTTTGGTATCGAAGAGAGGATAGGGAGAGAGAGGTTCCAAGGGAGCTGTAACTTTCTTTACAAATTTGGTAAGAATCAAAATTGAAACGCCCAGATTTTTCTTCAATGCTCAATAATTGGTGCCTCTTGCTCCTTAGCTTATGGTAAATCACTAATGCTGGTTTTGTCCTCTCTCTCTCCCTCCAACAGAAGAATTTTGAATAGAGGCCAGGATTAGTCTTGAATGGGTGTAAGTGCGGCTTATCTTTGAATGACCAGATCTGAATTTTTTTCTGTTATTTCTTCCAGTCAAGTACAACACACACTTAATGAACTTTTGTTTATGATTACAGAGCCGCTTTCATCCCTCTTCATTTATTACACCAACATTAAACCGCTTCAGGAAGCATTAATTTCTCTGGGCTTGTGTTCTCTTGTTAGCGATTAGAGAGAAGAGGAATTAGACTGGTATTTAAGCGGCAAGTGGGAGAAAAGGAAGTTAAAAAAAAAATAGTATTTTAAGAGACACAGAAATGCAAAGAGAGTGGCCGAGAGGGGAAAACGAAAATGACGATTGTTCTACCCAACTTTATCCGATATCGGGCTTCAGCATTCCTTACCGGCAAAAACGATGATGATGCCAAGATTGTATCAAAGACTCCGGTCATGTAAAGGCAAGCTGTCCGCTGCACTAATAGGGGTTTGTTGGCAACGGAGCTTGTGGGAGTTTGTGAAGGCGGGGAAGAAGAAGAAGTGGCGGTGATGGCTGGGTTGTAGGGAAGGGTATAAAGGTCCAGATACATACATAGGTTGGTAGAATCACTGTTTTGGTTAGTTTTGTAAACCCAAACTATGAATGTATAGTTTTGTAAAAGGAAACCCAAAACTAGCTAATCATGTAGTTTTCCCTATTTTTTATCTCCTATTTTACAAATCCGGATGCCCCAAACCAGATTGGGCTTCTGTACTGCTCGAGGGTGCATTGCACCTCGTCCGAAGCGACACCAGAGCTCGACAAGTGATTGAGCTGCCATTTGAACGACGTGGATAAATGAGGCACAACTGACCATGATGCACATGCGATAGAGAGGATGATTTCTTAATTTTAAAATCCTCATGTCCAGTTTGATCCTCCGCGCCAAAATGGCACCAAGGCCAGGGTGTCGAGCAGGAACTATGTGCCCCGAGCCGTAGAGGGGCCCGATCCCCTTGACCCTCCTAGATCCATGTGTCCAAAAGCCAAATAGCATCGTGAGTGACCAAACCACCTAGATTAGATGCAACACTAGCCTTTGTTGTTGTTAAGGATGTCAACGGATATTTGAAAATCCATATCAATCTGCATTTGTATCTGTTTAAGAGATTCGAATCCGTTTGAAAACTAATCGGATACGAATATGAAAATTCTCCTATCCGATCGATTATTATTCGATTCATTTAGCAATCCGACGATAATAAAATGTCTGAAATATATCTTTGTGTCCGTCTATCAGATTAAGTTTTTTTATTTTTATAATTTTATAAGTTAAAATAATATGATTTTTTTCTATATTTTTTATTAGTTTATGTGTATTGTTTTATACATTGTGATACATGGAACCACATATCTATTAAAATAAATATAAGGTAAAATCAAAAGTAGAAGACTTAAGAAAATCAAAGACTAAGGGCATAACTCTCAAGTTTCAACCCTAATCCTCCTCAACAAAATGGTAAAGATGTCAATGGATAGGATAGTATCCAAATTCATCCACAAGATATTATCGAAATCTATCTGAATATAATTGGATACAAACATGATAATGTCACTACCCAACTAATCCGTTTACATCCTTAGTTGTTGTCGCTTTTCATTCCCTTCGGAGTTTCGGTCTCTCTCGCTCATTCTTTTTATTATTATTTTTTCTAGAAATCGGATAGCTTTTATTAATCAATATGCGGGACATCCATGGATCCAGATCCTCTACTTCGAAGGCTTTGGCAGCCATTGCGCTGCCATGCTCCCATTGTGTGCCACGTGTATATATGCACATCTAACGGTTTTTTGAGAAAATTTCAAAATTAAAATCTTCACTTAATTATCTCCACAATAAACCCCAATCGATCCGGTTTATCAAATCAAACCAAACCTAAACCAAATGGGTTTTAAAAAAACCTAAGAGAGGAACCGTTAGATGAGAGAAACCGTATCCTCATGTTCTTCCTCTCCTCTCCTCTCCTCACCCTACCGCTGCGATTCCTCTCCTCTCCCTGCGTCTGCAAGTTCCAGGGTTTTGGCCCAGTTTGGATCTTGTACAAGATCCAAACTGCGATTCCTCTCCTCTCCACACCCCTTATCCTAATCCTATACAAGTGTCACTACCGTGAGAACCAAGGCTGCAACCAAGACTGCAAATAGGTAAGTTTGTGCTTGCAGTTTTGTTAGATCATCTAAATTCTTAAGTATCCCTTGTTCCTGTTCAAAGCCATCAGTTCCCTATGCCAAACCCAACTTCTATTGTGTA
Source organism: Telopea speciosissima (assembly GCF_018873765.1). Lineage (NCBI taxonomy): Eukaryota > Viridiplantae > Streptophyta > Magnoliopsida > Proteales > Proteaceae > Telopea > Telopea speciosissima. Next base: position 61,818,078 of record NC_057917.1, on the reverse strand, counting down.
TCTCAAGTAAGTGTTCATCTATGGAGAACCACTTTTTGTATGACTTTTCTCTGAATACATTTTTAAATATTCTAGAGTTCATCAAGAAGCCAAGAACATTTATCAATCAACTGATTCCCACTTTTTGTATGAAGTTCTCTGCTTAAATATACAAATTTTCTTGTAATTTACTCTTAACACAATTAGTAATTTTGTGAGTAATAGCAAAAACTAATCCTTGTTTAAAGAAATTCTTATTATTTAATAATCAGCTTGGGCCCATTACCTTGAACAAGTTTAAGCCTAACCAAATTTGTAGGGGCAGTAGGTAATGATCGTTAATGCATTTTCAGCCCAACAGTTGAATAATAATAGATTCAGAAGTCAAGAATAGGCTCATGCAACCAAGTTCAAAGCTGGATTTGCAAAAATAAACCCAGAACTAAGAACCAGTACAACTTATGTATTTCAGATTCAAAATACCATGTAAGTACAATGCTCAAGAGCCCCAAAGAACCCAAGAACATCAAATACCCATCGCATCAAAATCGTTTGATTGATAAATCAAACTTTTATAAAACCTCAGAACAGAGAACATACATAGCCGGTGAGAAAGCATTTTTACCTATTTAAATAATCAATAGATTGGAAGTGCGAGAGAGAACCAAGTGAAACTTACAGAGGGCGTTGACCTTGGGACTATAGGCACTTTTGAGAGAGAGAGAGAGAGGAGAGGAATCGCAGCGGCAGGGTGAGGAGAGGAGAGGAAGAAGATGAGGATACGGTTTCTCTCATCTAACGGTTCCTCTCTTAGGGTTTTCTAAACCCATTTGGTTTAGGTTTGGTTTGATTTGATAAACCGGATCGGTTGGAGTTTGTTGTGGAGATAATTAAGTGAAGATTTTAAAATTTGAAATTTTCTCAAAGAACCGTTAGATGTGCATATATACACGTGGCACACAATGGGAGCGTGGCAGCACGATGGCTGCCAAGGCCTTCGAAGTAGAGGATCTGGATCCGACATGCATGCGGAGCAAAGCAATGGGTGGTTAAGCCACTAGTGAGTTCTCTCTCTCGTTTTTTCTTCGGCTCGGGAGAAGGGAACGTAATGAAATTCTCCATCTCCAACCGAAGGTGAGGAATACAAGTTCTCTCTGCTCTCTCTGTAACCATAGTTTGTGTGGCTTCTTTTCGTTCTGTTTTACGTTGCTTTCTTGTTCTGCACACTTGAGTTTTAAAGTGACAATTGACGTGGTTTGAGGTAAAGCTGCAGTTGTGGGTTTCGAAGGTTTGATTATCCTTCCTTTTCTAAATTCTAAATTACATGACAGTGTGCATTTGAAGTTAATTTTGCTCAGAATTCTGTTTTGGAAGTACTTAAATTTTCATCCTGTCTCCCCTGTAATCTTGTAAAACATCCTTCCTCCTATCTGTTACGGGATAATTCAAAACTGAAGATCTCTCTTTTTTAATCAACTATGTCCTGAAGCTGGACCTTTTGAGGTTTCGGTTTGTGAATTTCTATTACCTGTAGATTTTATGAGCGATTGGAAGTTAATTTTTCGGCTTTGCACAGAAAATGGGAGAATGGGTCACGTTACAAATTCTAATTAGTACTTTGCTTGGGCAGCTAACAAGGACTGTGTTCTAAATATTATCTATCTTATACCCCAAAGTTTCATCGTTCATGGTGCTGATACAAGACTCTAAGCGAAACTCTGGTAGATTTGCCCTTTTGCCTATTATGTGAGGTTTTAAATTCTCTGTGTCTTGGATAGTGCCACTCGAGATCAAGGAATTACTAAGGGGCTGGAGCAGGTCTACGTCAATGGAAGCATCGATTATGGTCCCTTTGCCTAGCTTTGGCTTTGGGAGCATTTGGCTAGATGGGAATGTGGAAGCTTTAAATAATTACTTTAAGACATCTTACAGGGTTGTTTGTAAAGCAAAGAAACTTATTTTGTTGGGCATCGGTATGTAAAGATTTCAGGACCTTAACCAGTTCGGGGATACAATCTAACTGGAGTAACTTCTCTATATAGGATTTTTTCCCCCTGAAAATCCTATACTTTCTTATCAAAATTACTCGAGTTGAACTTTGGAGCTGGTCACTTTAACCCCTTGTGGTGTGTCCTTGCCTTGATCGGTTTTAGCTGTCTGCAAATATGGCATCTCCCAATTATGAAAAATGGAAAATCTGTCAGTTTGCTTGCATGTTTTATTGAACTAACTGAATTTAGTTTGCTTGTATATCCAAACTTTTATTTGGGTGGTGATTCTGCAGCATTAGCATAGATCGGACTCTAGGTTTCCTTATTATTGTGCTTAATGTGCAGTTTCATCACTGTAGGAGTTAATGACAGTTAACGTGAGAGATTGGAATTGCTGAAAATGATGGTAACAGGTTATGTTTCTGCTGTGAATTTGAGTGGCCAAACTAATATGAGATACCTAGGGAGCTCATATTCCACCCAAAGATCTGTTTTCCCTATAAGTTTGCAATGTAACTCTTCACTAGCATCTGGAGGCAGTGGTTTCATGGGTCATCACTTGAAATTTTCAAATTCACTTGCCATTGTAACAAGGCCCAGGAAGGATGCTGGCTGTTTGCAGGTATACTATTGCTATATATATAGATCAATTTAGTTGTGGGATTCTAATTAGACCATCAATGGAACAATTAAATCCCTAATTTGTCTTTGTTATGCAGGTTAATTGCATGGACTATCCAAGACCGGAACTTGAAAGTACTGTTAATTTTTTAGAAGCTGCCTACTTATCTTCATCTTTTCGTAGTTCTCCTCGTCCAAGTAAACCATTGCAAGTTGTTATTGCTGGTGCAGGTAAATTTTTCTTCTTTGATTCTTAATTTATGATTTTATTTTTTCTTCAAAGCTAGGTGTTGTAGGAGAACTCCCAGACTCCTAATTATTTTAGTAATAGAAATGACATACTGACAAGAGAATAGAGTGTAAAAGAACTAGGAAAGTTTTAGTTTTCCGTTTGGGGTTTTAGGATATGAGATGAAGGAAATAAATCAAACAAATGATGCTAGACGACTCACAGTCAAACCACAACTCAGTCAAGTGACAATTTTAGATATATTGAAGTGGTCTGTTGCAAAAGAATGAATCTATGGTGTGGCTGCACTGCAAAAGTTCCTGGCCAGAAGATCAAAGACCCTAAGATTGGGTTCAGATCAATAAAGCCCAAGGTCAGATGATGGATGGGATGGAAGTTAGTGATAATCATATTATATTACTATATAAATGTATGACCTACTTCATAATTTTTGATTATTTGGCATATATTTACATACAAAAATTACATTTTTTCATTTTTATGCAAAATTCTTTTATTCCATACTTAGGTATTTTATGCTTTTAATATTAAAAAGCATTTTGGAAGATTTTTAAAAGTTTTACAGTCACATTTAACAAAAGTTTACTGTTTTAAGATAGTGATCCAATTTTTTTTCTTAATTATTACTAATAATTATTGTAATATTATTATTATCATCATCTTACGGCTACACTTACAGGTTTACTAGTATCCAGAAAGTATATATGCTGGCCTGCTGGGCAGGTTAGAAGCTGAGACAGAAACATAGTGTGACAGTTTCAGATCTAGAACAACCAACAATAACAACAAGAAGAAGAAAAGAGAGAACCGAGAGAAGAAGAAGAATAAAAAAAGTGCTACCGATTTGAGAGAATGAGTTAACCTCCAATCGGTAGTAATAAGATGTATTTATAACTAAAAATGCAATGAAATTACAAGTATATCCTTATTACTGAAGTAACAAACTCATATGACACATAACACCCTAACAGATAAGATATGACAAGAACACCCCTGCTATATTAACATTTAACACTCCCCCTCAAGTTGGCATAGTTGTCAAGGCGACAAGGCAACCCAAGGCGGTGGAGGTGTGCCTAAGCACTTAGGCGACAAGGGGACCACTAGACTTATGGCATATTATTCTTTGCAGCAATATGGCATATGATGCATAAGTGCTAAACTATTCCAAAGTAGAGGGGCTGTAAAGGCTAAGGGGCATTTGCAGAGGTAAAAGTTATTTTCTTGGGTCCAAAGTGTTTGATTTTTGAATATTAATAATGAGAGTAAAAGGAAAGGAACACAACAACAACAACAAATCAATCTTATACAAACTAACTGGGGTCGGCTACTTGGATCCTTGCCCTCCAATCAGCTCTATTTGATGTCATACTTGAAACAAGACCTAAACTATGCATGTCTTTCCTTACCACTTCTCCTAGGGTTATTTTAGGCCTGCCCCTAGCTCTTTTAGTACCTTCAATCTAAATCAAGTCACTCCTCTGAACTGGTGTATCCGAAGGCCTCCATTGAACATGGCCATGCCACCTCAGATGACTTTCTCGTAGCTTATCTTGAATTGGGGCTACTCCCAAACCAGCTCTAATATGACCATTCCTTATTTTATCCTTCTTGGTTTTGCCACTGATCCATCTCAACATCCTCATCTCTGCTACACTTAACTTATCTATATGACGCTTCTTAATTGCCCAACACTTTGCGCCATACATCATAGCCCGTCTTATGACTGTCCTATAAAACTTTCCTTTAAGCTTTAAAGGAATCCGTCAATCACATAACACTCCGGATGCACTTCTCCACTTCATCCATCATACTTTAATCCTCTGTGAGACATCATCATCTATATCACCTTCTTTACTGATGATAGATCCTCGATACCTAAAATGTGTTAGAAGTCATGTAATAGGGGTAGTTTAGGAACTAGTTCTATTACTAGTTGCCTTATTCTGTAATTCTGTTTTTCTTCTTTATTTCCCTTATACCTTCCTAGGGAGGTGGATGTAATTCTCTATTAGTTATGATTGAATGAATATATGGTGTATGGAGAAGCCTCTCCAACACAATCGATTACAGCCTAATATTCTCTTCTCTCTTCTCTTGCTATCTTCTTCCTCCTTCAACTTCTTTCTTCTCCCTTCTTATTTCCTAAACCTAGAATCTAACTTGGTATCAGAGCCATGGTACTAAATCTCGTTTCGTTTCGGTGTTTCGGTCTGACCGAAATTTTCGAGATACTGAAATTTCGACTAGGTATTTTTCTGTGGGTGTAAAATGCCAAAAATGACCGAGATTTTCAAAATTTCCGAAATGAAATGATCGAAATTTCATCGAAATTTCCAAAATATTCGAAATATTGCATTTTTTCATATCGGACTTGCGTTTCGTTTCGGACAGGTCGAGATACTCGAAATATTCGATATCTCGACCGAAATTTCGCGAGTTTTAGTACTATGATCAGAGCAGGCTCAAGGTTTGAGAGTCGTGTTCAGTCCCTGATTTCATTCTTTCTCTTCTCTTTGAAATCCTTTGTGTCTAAGGATTCCAAAGAGGAGATTTCTGTGTACAGCTTTGCTTAAAGAATATGGAATAGGCTCATTCTAGCCTCTTTTGATCATTGAAGGATCTACTTGAGACCTTTTGAAGCTTCTTTGGAGATTTGGATCTTCCACAGCTGCTGCCCCAAGTTCCGCCGATCTCGTTCGAGGTTGCAGTCTGTGCCATTCTCGGATTCCTTTTGTGTCTTGGTTTGGCCCATTTGTATCGCCCAGGACACTTATGAGAGTGGATATGATCTCCTTGCTGATTGAAGAAGCTATATGAGCAGTTTTGCTCCTTGTGTGGGATCCTTTGTTCTGCCGGGTAAACCGAGTGTTTACTTCTTTTTCTTGCTTCGAGCTGCGTTTGATGCTCCTTGGTTGAGGATGTGTATGCATAGCTTTTGTGAGGCTTTTTTACTTGTTTGAAGTTATTACTACACCTTGCAAGCCTTTGTGAGGCCTCTTCTTAGAGACTGCCCTTTGATCTGTTGTTGTTATGCACAAGAAGTGCTTGATTTAAGTCCTCTTAGAAATTTCTTGCTAGGACTGCTTCAGATGTGCTATCCTAGGCGCTTATTGGACTTCTTGCTTGTTTGGGTTGAGTGTGTACTCCCCACTTGCCTTTGGTGATCTTGTTTATTGTTGGTATCCATAATGAATGATTCGGATACATCTGTGCTTGGTACTGTTGATTCACAGCCACCCACTGTTGTCCCTCAGTTGGCTTATGAGAGTACTCATCAACAGATTTCTTTTGTGAAACTTGATGGTACTAATTACCTATATTGGTGACATTCTGTGAGACTTTCCCTTAAGAGTAAGGGAAAACTTGGATATATCACAGGTTCTATCAAGGCTCCCACAGTTGGTTCACCTACTTTTGATAAATGGGAGACTGAAAATTCTACAGTTATGACATGGTTGATTTTCTCCATGAAGCCCGAGATTGGGAGAAGGTTTATAAGGAAGGAAACTGCCAAAGCTATTTGGGATAGTGTCTTTGTGGCCTTTGACAGAGTAGGTGACACTGCTAAGGTCTATCAGCTCCATCAAAGAATCCACTCATTGAAACAGGGTGACAGCAGTATTTCTGAGTACTACAGTGCGTTCCTTAGTCTTGTGGAATAGTATGATCACTACAGAGACCTTCATTTAACCAACCCAGAGGATGAAGCCAAGGTGTATCTGACTCTTGAAAAAGAGCGTGTCTTCTCTTTGTTAGGTGGTCTGAACTTTGACTATGAGCCAGTTAGACTCCAGTTGTTAGGCCGGTCTCCCCTTCCCTCTCTTAGTGAAGTCTGTAGTTACTTACAGAGTGAAGAGACCAGGCGACTTACTATGGGACCACCACCAGCAAGCCCTCAATTCTAGTTCTGTTCGAGACACCCGTGGAGGTGGTAGAGGCCCAGGGCCTAACCGTGAGGAAGCTAGTATTGTGGAGACAGTTGGTGCCAGTGGAGTTGGGCGAGACAGATTTAAATGTGATCATTGTAGACGCACTGGACACACCAAGGATAGGTGTTGGTCTCTCCATGGTCGTCCTCCTAGTATGTGTGGTCGTGGTGGCCGTAGAGGGGGAGCTCGAGCTCATTCCGCAGCGGCGACTGATGCTGATGCCCCACAGGATGACTCCACCTTTATGGATGCAGTGGTTCGCAGGGTTGTGTCACAATTGAGCACATCTTCTACATCTAGTATGGCTGGATCCTCATCATCCTCGGCTTTGCGGTCTCCACCTCGGCTTCATTCGCTACCCGGTCTTGGGTCATTGACTCAGGTGCCATGGACCACATGACTGGTACGTCTCATTATTATGATTCCTATACCATTTGCTCTGGTAAGGACAGGGTTAGGGTAGCTGATGGCTCCCTTTCCTCCGTATCTGGTAAGGGTAATATCCCTGTGACATCATCTATTTCCCTCTCTTCTGTTCTTCATGTCCCTAACCTTACACTGAATCTTTTATCAGTGAGTCATTTGACTAAATCTCTTAACTGTTGTGTCACTTTTTTTCCTTCTCACTGTCTTTTTCAGGATTTGGTGACGAAGAGGATTATTGGTAGTGGACGTGAGGAGCAAGGCCTCTACTTTTTTTATCCGTTTTTGCCCACAGTTCATTCCTATGTGTGTGGTCGAAATGATAGTAGTTCTGTGGATTCTGTTATGTTATGGCATCGCCGTCTTGGCCATCCATCTTTTGTAGTAATGAGGAAACAATTGCCTCACTTATTTTCATCTATTGCCTCTTCTCATGTTTTTCAATGTGAACCATGTATGTTTGCCAACCATTGTCGGTCTTCATATCCTTATCATGGTAATAGAACTGTTGCTCCTTTTCATATTGTGCATACTGATGTTTGGGATCCTTCCCCTACTACTTCTTTATTTAGCTTTCGTTACTTTGTGTCCTTTGTTGATGATTTTTCCCGTGCTACATGGACTGTACTTTTGAAGCATAAGAGTGATGTTTGTGATGCCTTTTAGAATTTTTACCAAATGATCCTTACTCAATTTGAGACCCGCATCAAAATTGTGCGATCTGATAAAGGGGGAGAGTACATGTTTGGTGGCCTTCAAACCTTCTTTACTACTCATGGCATTATCCATCAGCTAGCATGTGTTGACACGCCCCAACAAAATTGGGTTACTGAGAGGAAAAATCGCCATCTACTGGAGGTCACCCGTAGCCTATTGTTTGGCATGCATGTCCCTAAGACCTTCTGGTCCACAGCTCTTCTCACTGCCTCCTTTTTCATCAATCGTATGCCTACCAAGCTTCTTAATTTCAAATCTCCCTTGGACATCTTATCTCCCAAGGCCTCTGCTTTTTCTCCTCCACCTAGAGTCTTTGGCTGTGTTTGTTATGTGCATGTTAACAAATCTGCTCGCACTAAAGTTGACCCCAAAGCTCTAAAGTGTCTCTTCCTTGGGTACTCTTCTACTACCAAGGGGTACAAGTGTTATCATCCTTCTTCCCGCCGATGTATCATTTCCAAGGATGTTACCTTTCTTGAGTCTATCCCTTTCTTTGTCCCTTCTCAGCATCCTCTTTAGGGGGAGAATTGTGGGAGTGAACAGGCTATTGATGACTTCTTTCTTTCTCCTCTACCTACATCCCCTTTTATGCTTGATTTTATGGTTGATATTGGGAAACACAGGACTGTAGATGTGGTTGAGGTTGATCAGGGGGGAATACAGATTTGGTTGTTGAAAGTGGTTCTGGTAAAGATAAGGTAGAGAAGGATTACCACCTTACATACAAAAAAGGTGAAAGCTTGCATAATACAAGAAAGATGATCTACCAAGAGTCCTCTTCAGATCCAGATCCACATCCTGAGATTCATCCTCCTCAATCAAGTGACATTTCTTCTCCTCCATCTTATTTGGACCTTCCTATTGCTATTAGGAAAGGGAAAAGAACTTGTACTAATCCTATATCCCAGTTTGTTTCCTATGATGCAATTTCTCCTACAGGCCTTGCCTTTATTACTACTCTCAACTGCTTCCATTCCCAAGAATGTCATTGATGCTATGTCTGACCCAAAGTGGAGACAAGCCATGTCTGAGGAGATGATGGCACTTGAGAAGAATGGTACTTGGCAACTTGTTGACCTCCCCAAGGGACGTGTCCCAGTTGGATGCAGATGGGTCTATACAATCAAGTATAAATTTGATGGCAGTATTGAGAGATACAAAGCAAGGTTGGTGGCCAAGGGGTACAGTCAAGTCTATGGAATTGACTACCAGGAGACATTTGCCCCTGTGGCCAAGCATAATTCAATAAGAGTTCTTTTATCCTTGGTTGCGAATAAAGATTGGCCTTTATATCAGTTGGATGTGAAGAATGCCTTCCGTCATGGTGATTTGGAAGAGGAAGTGTACATGCACACTCCACAGGCTTCAAGATGCCTTAAAGGGAAAGTGTGCCTCCTTAAGAAAGTCCTATATGGTCTCAAACAATACCAAAGGCATGGCTTGAGCGCACGACTATTCTCAAGAATGGATACTCCTGAGCCAAGTTGATCATGCTCTCTTTACCAAGCGGAGTAATGGTACTATCACAGCTCTCATTGTCTATGTTGATGATATCGTGGTCACAAGAGATGATACAGCTGAGATAGGTAGATTGAAGAGCTACTTGGCACAGCAATTTGAGATCAAAGATCTGGGTCCCTTGAAGTACTTCTTAGGAATAGAAGTATCAAGGACCAAGAAAGGAATCAACATATGTCAGAGGAGGTTTATTCTTGACCTATTGACAGAGACAGGAATGTTAGGCTGCAAACCAGCAAACTCTCCTATTGAGCAGAATCACAAACTAGGAGAGGACTGTGGTCCTTCTCTTGTTGATGCGGGAAAGTATCAAACAAGGTTCGAAAACTCAGGTCTCGGTGCCAACTCGGACCCTTGAAAAACTGAGTCGAGTCAAGTCGAGATCTCGCCGAGTTGTTGCACTTTTTTTTTTCTCAACTCGAAGCCTCATCTCGGTGGGTTTTAGACCTAGTTTGGGTCTGAAACTTGGTATTCAGCCTATTTTAGGCCATTTAAACATAATGGCACTATCAGATTTTGCAAAAACTAAGTCCAAATAGGAGTTTCAGTTAGTAGGAAAGGAGACAGACACTTACTTATGCTAGAAACCAGGACAGACACAGGACAAACACACTTATTTTATGCCTAATATCATTTAAGTAAATGATATTGCATTTACTTAAGATATTATTCATAAATAAGCAAATACCCCCCTATTTGAATCCAATAAAAATAGTTAAAAAACCAAATTCCAAAAAGAAAAAAAGTCAACCCCCCAGTTCAAGAAAAAAAACTGGATTTTCGGCGGTAGTTGCAATTTTCAAACTTTCTAACGCAACTGGATTTTGACAGCATTCGTGCACACCGAGTTAAGTTTGACCGGTACATAACTCTTTCAATATAAATCAGATTTTAACAATCTTGGACTTGTTGGAAAGCTTTGTTTTGAAAGCTTTCCAATAAGTCCAAGATTGCTAAAATCTTATTTATATTGAAAGAGTTATGTACCGGTTAACTTAATTCGTGTCTGCTAATGTTTCAAAATCGCTCAATGGAAATAATTTTTGGACATCAAAACAAATGAATATTTTACCGCACTTTTGGTTTTTAGCAATGTTTTACCATAATAAGATTTATGGAATTTTTAGATTTGAGAAAAACCCCAGCATTAGAAAGTTGAAAATTGCACCTACCACCAAAAATCCAGTTTTTGTTCTTGAACTGGGGGGTTGACTTTTTTTCCTTTTGGAATTTGATTTTTTAACTATTTTTGTTGGATTCAAATGGGGGGTATTTTCTTATTTATGAATAATATCTTAAGTAAATGATATTAGGCATAAATAAGTGTCTGTCTTGGTTCCTGGCATAGATTCCTGGCATAGATAGGTGTCTGTATACTAAGAATTTCTAGCAAGATCTCGAGATCTGGCACTCATGTAAAGGACCTAGATGGGCATTTTCCTATGTCAAACCGAGATCTCGCCGAGAAAATGCACTTTTAGAATGCGCATGTGATCTCGACTCGAGATTTGAAAAACCAAGAAACTCGGCGAGATCTCGCGAGTTCTCGAACCTTGGTATCAAAGGCTAGTGGGGAAGCTTATCTATCTCTCTATGACTCGGCCAGATATCTCTTATGCAGTGGGAGTTGTCAGCCAATTTATGCATGCTCCCAAGAATGGCCATTTGGATGCTGTGTATCGCATTCTGAGGTATTTGAAGTCCTCTCCAAGGAAAGGACTGTTGTATGCAAGGCACAATCACTTGAGAGTGGAAGGTTTCACAGATGCCGATTGGGCTGGTTCCATTACAGACAGGAGATCTACCTCCGGCTATTGTACCTTTGTGGGAGGTAACTTAGTCACATGGAGGAGTAAGAAACAGCATGTTGTGGCCAGATCTAGTGCCGAGGCAGAATTTAGAGCTATGGCACATGGAGTGTGTGAGCTCATCTGGCTGAAAAGACTGGTTCAGGAACTGGGATTTGACACTGAAGGACCCATGAGGCTGTACTGTGACAACAAGGCTGCCATCAGTATTGCTCACAACCACGTTCAACATGACCGGACTAAGCACATTGAGGTTGATAGACATTTTATCAAGGAAAAGATAGACTCTGGCTATATTTGTACTCCTTTTGTGAAGACTGGTGATCAGCTGGCAGATATTTTCACCAAAGCTCTTGGCTCTCCTCAGTTTAGCTCTTTCCTAAGCAAGCTGGGAATGCATTATATATATTCTCTAGCTTGAGGGGGAGTGTTAGAAGTCATGTACTAGGGGTAGTTTAGGAACTAGTTCTATTACTAGTTGCCTTATTATGTAATTCTGTTTTTCTTCTTTATTTCCTTTATACCTCCCTAGGGAGGTGGATGTAATTCTATATTAGTTATGATTGAATGAATATATGGTGTATGGAGAAGCCTCTCCAACACAATCGATTATAGCCTAATATTCTCTTCTCTCTTCTCTTGCTATCTTCTTCCTCCTCTACCTTCTTTCTTCTCCCTTCTTATTTCCTAAACCTAGAATCTAACTAAATGGTCACTTTGCAAAATCTTCATCTCATCAACTTTCACCCCCTCATTATCCGTTCCAGAGTTGCTAAAGTTACATAACATATACTCTGTCTTCATTCTACTTATCTTAAAACATTTTGATTCCAAGGTTGATCTCCATAACTCTAGTTTGGCATTAATCCAGCTTTTGTCTCATCCACCAAAACAATGTCATCAACAAAGTGCATGCTCCAAGAAACCTCATCTTGGATGTCTCTGGTTAACTCATCCATTATAAGTGTCAACAGATAAGGGCTTAAAATTAATCCTTGATGTAACCCAACTGTAATTGGAAATTCAATACCTTGACCCCCCATAGTTCTTAAACTAGTCACCACGCCATCACACATATCTTTAATTGTGTTCACATATTTACTTGAAATATTGATCCTCCCTAGCACATGCCAGATGAGATCTCTAGGAACTCTGTCATAAGCTTTTTCTAGGCCAATAAAGACCATATGGAGATCTTTCTTACTCTCTCTAAATCTTTCCATGAGTCTCCTCAGTAGGTAGATAGCTTATGTTGTGGATCTTCCTGGCATAAAACCAAATTGGTTATCCGAAATAGTGGTCTCTTTTCTCAGGTGTGTTTCAATAACCCTCTCCCATAATTTCATAGTATGACTCATTAGTTTTACGCCTCTATAGCTGTTGCAACTTTGGGCATCACCTTTATTTTTGTAAATTGGGACCACGATGCTTCTCCTCCATTCGTCTAGCATTCTCGCAGTGCACATAGTCTTATTAAACAGTTTAGTTAACCAAGATAAGCCACAAATTCCTAAGCTCTTCATTTCTATTGGACCCCATCTAGACCTAGAGCCTTGGCTAATTTAATCTTTCTTAGTGCTTCTTTTACTTTAGAAACCCTAATTTTACGTATATACATCCGACAGGTAACTTGATGTGTAGTACCTTCTTCTGGTCCGCTAAACTTGGATTGGTTTCATTAAGTAGGCTGTAGAAATAACCATTCCATCTCTCCTTGATGTCCTCATCCCTTACTAGGAATGTACCACCTCACTTTTAATGCGTCTAACATGATCGAAATCTCTACTCATCCTTTCCCTCATTCTAGCTATCTTATAGATAGCCTTTTTCCCCTTCCTTGGTGTTCAGATTGTTATAGAGATCTTTATATTTCTTCGCCCTTGCATTCCCCACAATCTTTTTAGCTTCATTTCTGGCAGACTTATACTTTTTTAGATCTTTTACATCCTTAATCCTTTGACATGTCTTGAAACTAACTTTCTTAGTCTTGATGGCTGCTTGGACCTTATCATCCCACCACCAAGTCTCCCTAGGAGAATGACGTTTTCCTTTCGATTCCCCTAGGAACTCTTTAGCCACCTTCTTAATACATGTAGACATCTCGTTCCACATCAAATTATTATCTCTCTCCAAGTCCCACTTTCCTTGTTTGACTACTTTGTCAATAAATGACTTCAAGGAGTCTCCTTTTAAGATCCACCACCTTACTTTAGGGTAGATAGGCTCCCCTATCTTATGATCTTGCGCGACGAGACACATATCCATGGTCACCAATCTATGTTGAGTGGTTAAGCTCTTCCCTTGGATGACTTTACAGTCCTTACAAAACAATCTATCAGGCCTTCCAGTTAGGAAGAAATCTATATGGCTATTATGATGTCCACTTCTATAGGTGACGAAATGCTCCTCTCTCTTTTCAAAGTAGGTGTTTACAATGGACAAATCATAAGCAACTGCAAAATCCAAAACTGAGATACCCTCCTCATTCCTCTCAACAAATCCATAACCTCCATGCACACTCTCATAGCCTCTCTGATCTCTCCCTACATGACCATTCAGATTAATATCTTGCACTAATCCATCCAACTGTTCCCAGAATTGTAACTTACTACTTTCGTCCAATCCTACTTGGGGAGTGTAAGCGCTGATAATATTGAATACATCTTTCTCTAACACAAGTTTGATGGATATGATCCTATCTCCAAGTCTTTAACATCCACTGCATCATTCTTTAGAAATTTATCCACTACTATGTCAACTCCACTTCTATTACTTTGCTTCCCCGTATACCACATGATGGTTATTTATTTGCTACATAGATCACATGCTAGTTGCTCCAGTCTTTTACTGTGCTAAGAGAATGCATGCATGGGCCATAATGTAGAAGTCAGGAGTTGCTTGTTTGAGTGGACACTGTATGAAAGCTCTAAGCCAAGTTATGTTTCAAGTTATAGAAGAGTTTAGTGATGCTATTGGATGACTATTGATAATTGCTGTACCTTTGGGATGTTTTTCCCCTTGTGGTAGCAAAATGTTTCTTGTTTTCCTGATGTTCCAAGTTAGAGTATTGCCTGTTTTTTCTTTCTACTTTAACTGTTTAGGATTCATTAGCAGATTATCTCTTTCCCAGGCACTAAACAGAATGAAATTATAACTAGATAGTCGATCTGATTTCAGGTATCTTTAGAGAATTTTTTTATTATGATTTGGTAATTAAATCTTTGACCTACTTATAGGTTTGGCTGGTCTTTCTACTGCAAAATATTTAGCAGATGCGGGTCACAAACCCATACTATTGGAAGCAAGAGATGTTTTAGGTGGAAAGGTTTATCCTCTGTCATTCTCACTTATAGTATATTCCCTACTGTATTTATGTTTTCTTGTAATCATGATCTCTCTATCTGAAAGGTAGCATTCAATGTTCATTTATCCAATTACTCAAACAAGGTCCTCAACTTGTTTACTTCTTTGATATGCATGTTTTTCTTATTGCTGATTTGTGTCTGTGACTCTTGTTTTTTTGGATGAATAAAAATATATCACGAAGGAGGAAAAAATACAAGAGAACCCCTATAAAGGCAGGGGGTGAAGGAATGTGTATTTCAAGATCTTTTTCCAAACCCAAGAAGTGTCTGGAAGACAAGGGGTAGTCCAAATGGGGTCATTACGAAGGAGCCTAGAGTAGACCCAGTCAACCCAGATGCTTTTCTTCTTGGAAGCTAGCTTCCAGATTAGCTTAAGAATTCCAACAGTGTTAACATCTTTAATTCTTCTCAAGCCTAGGCCTCCTTCATCTTTTGGGATACAACAGAAGCCCAACTAATAGGGTGAAGGAATTTGGAAGAGTCAGAGCCTTTCCAAAGGAATGAACACATAAGGGATTTGGGCTTCTTGATGATAGATTGGGGTAACCCGAATAATACCCGTCCAATAAATGTAGGAAGACTGGAGCACAGATCTGATCCATTCAAGCCGACCAGTGTAGGAAGAGAGTCTGCCCTTTCCATAATTGGAGCCTCTTGCGCATGAGAAGATGACGACTTGGAGGGAATCAAAGGAAGGCCAGGTACTTGACTGGGAGGCGGCCTAAGGAGAATCCTGAAGTGACTTACTTTCAGGATGAGCTTGTCAGTTTCAGAGACACCAGCATCTGATCCATTCAAGCCGACCAGTGTAGGAAGAGAGTCTGCCCTTTCCATAATTGGAGCCTCTTGCGCATGAGAAGATGATGACTTGGAGGGAATCAAAGGAAGGCCAGGTACTTGACTAGGAGGTGGCCTAAGGAGAATCCCGAAGTGACTTACTTTCAGGATGAGCTTGTCAGTTTCAGAAACACCAGCCAAGAACAAAAGAGATTTTTGTTGATTCACACGGAGGCTAGACATGTCTTCAAAGTGGCGCAAGCAAGACATAATAGCTTCAACCGATGAGAAGTTGGCTTTTGAGAAGATCATGAGATCATCAGCAAAGGCCAGATTGGAGAGTATAATTAAGGGTTGCAAGAGAACAAATGAAGAAGATGAGAGGAGAAGGGAGAAGGAGAAGAGGAAGAAGAAGAGAAATTGGTGGTAGAAGTGTGTGGAGAGAATATACTTCTCTCCCCTATATTGATTCACTTAGCCTATAAAAGGAGAAATTACATATGTGCCCCTCATACTAACATAATGTAGTAAAGGGAGGTAAAAATGTAAAAAAAAAAATCACAATACAACATAATGTACCCATATCCAAAATACCCTTATTACATGAATTCTAACAGGGAGATCTTGAGATTGGATGCTTTTGCAAAAGATTTCAAGGTCTAGGGTTAAGATGTAGAAGTAGAGTGGGCAAACCTGACGAATGCCAACAGAAGAGGTGAAGTAGCCCACACGGCTTCCAATGATGAGAACTGAGAAGTGTGAAGAAGATAGGCAATGGTAGATCCCATTGACTAAGGTGGGGAGGGGGGAGGACATCTTGAGAATGACGTCCGCAATAAAGTCCCATCTTAGGGAGTCAAAGGCTTTGAGGATGTCAATCTTCATGAGAGCAGCAGGGGGTGATTCTTTCTCTCAAAGCCTCTGACCAATTCATTGCAGAGGAGGATGTTATCAGAGATGCTTCTTCTAGTGATGAAAGCAGATTGGTTGTCATTGACAAGAGAGTTACTTATGACATTCTCATGAATCTATTGTGTATCTAAGAGAGAAGAACCATAATAAAATGTAATGTGAATTCTAGAACACCTAAAGGTGAGGGTTAAGAAACCAACAGAAAATTCCAGAATAACAGGATAAAAGGAGCAAACCAGAATTATGAGAAGGTAAATATCAGATGGTCAGAAAGTCCGATCTAGTCAAATTTCAACTTAACCAAATTGGAATGAAATCCAACAGTCAGATTTCAACTTATAGAGGTTTTCTACGAGGATTAGGAAACTGAAATCCCAAATGAGAGCAGAAATCGATAGGCAGAAGTTGGAGCTTCAAACAGAATTTAATTATTGGTCTAAAGTAATGAATAAGCAGTGAACAATACTCAGATCATTTTCAACAGATTCATTCTTAGAAACTCAGGTTTACAGAAGTGAATGGCACAAGGATTCTTGAAATTCGATCTATGTTGAAATAATAACTGATTTGAATCTTAAGAGCTAAAACAACAGATTGATGGCAGTAATAACAGGAATTAATGATGAATCAATACTGTAGGTGAATAAGTAGAATTAATGAAAAATCAATGCTGTAACTGATCATGCAATAACGCCCAGATTTGAAGTTAAGAAATTGCAGCAAATAGAAATAAAAGGGAAGAGAGAAATAGATATGTGCAGGATTCATAAAGATAACTATACTGGCCCAAGTAATTGGGAGAGAAAATATGGAAGATAAGAGCTTGGTATGAGAAAGAATAACGTGAGAGGGGAGAAAAGACAACTCAGACGCACAATGCGATTTCCAAAACACCAAACTAGTTCATCCATTCCAATTGTTTGAGAGGGGGGGGGAATTGCAAGCTTTGGATAAAAAAGTAAATAGAAGTCTATTCAAGATAGACTTACTAACTAGTAAAAACCGTAAAATAAGATTTTTAAAAGAACTAAAAACTCCCTTATCCTAAAAACCTACCAATGGGCCCCACATAATCTTATCCATCTACTTAATCCAGTGTACCCCTTAAATCCAAAATTTTGTGCTTATAAAAGAGACCCATTACGTCAATTAAACCCAAAAATAACAAGCCCAGGGCTCATAGAACCCAACCATGAGCCAATTAAAGTATTCCGATGCCTAATTGGCAAATTGAACACCCTTAACTGCATCAAAAGGACACAGTTTGAGGAAACTTGTAGGATGTGAGAAAAATAGCTTGGATTCTCAACACTTCAGTCTTTTACTTTCTTTTGATATTGTCACCAAAGACGATGCCAATGAACGTTCTCCGAATTCGAATTCTGCAACTTCATAGTCATTGATGAAAAACTCATGTTGAGTTTTATATCTTATATCAGAGTGAAAGAAGGGCCAAATCATTAGAAAACTACTCAACACGCCAGCCCAGAAGCAAACTGCTTTTATGACATCTACCCCTGAACCCCTTAGCAGCAGCCAACACAGCGTTCTCCCACCCAGCAATGATTCTACTACCACAAACAATTGAAAAAATGAGGAGCATTGTATAGGAATTTTCCCATCTTCTAATGAACTCATTGTTTTATTTCTAATGACTCCTTCTATGATTGCTTGAGCTAGGATGGTTTCCTCCGTCTACCCCCTCCCCACCACCTTCACCGCCATCTCCGCCAGTCTCTTCCCACCCTTCTCCCTCCGCTGGTCCCAAATCTTGGACCTCCCTCTTCTCTCACCCCTTAACCTCTTCCCGCTCTGGTCTCCCTCTCCATTTTTGTCAAACCCTCCTGATGCAGCTCCAAGAAGGAAGAAGAAGAAGAAGAAGAAGCCCTGAACTTAGGGCTTGAATAGGGAGCCATAGATTAGGATTATTATTTTCCATACTTAGTTTATTTTCCTGTTTTTTGATTGAACTGGTTTAGAATTGGTTGCATCCAATTGGTTCAATTGGTCTAATTTAAGTGAAGTGTTCCTATTGGTTAATAGGTCCTTATATCCTATTGGCTAATATGGAATCTTCTTTTAAATTACTTGTTTTAAGTTAGGCATCTTTTGACTTAAGTTAGTAGGGTTAAATAGGTCTTTTACTGTTTTAAATTAGTTAAGTTAGATTAAATCTCTTCCTTCCACGATTTTTGAAGGAAAAGACTTTAAATTGTACTAGGACTTGGCATAAAGCCATCTTATTAATATATTAAATCGTGGAGGGGTCCCCCACATTGAAATTTGAATTAAAAAAACCTGTTTTGCTGCTGTCGGCTGTTGTTGCTGCTGTTTCTGCTCCTTTGAGTGTGCATCCTTGTGGATTTCAAGGTGGATAGGGTGGGTGGATTCCTGCGACTCCTTGCATCGAGACGATCGGGAGGTTCCTTCAATTATCAAGCTGCTGCCGGTGGATTCCTGCTGTGAGTTTGAAGTTTAAATTCTGTTTTTTTCATTCATCCTCCCTCCCAATCATGCCCTTTTTTATTTTATTTGAATCCCATCGATTCCTTTAAACCCTAGATCATCTAGGTTACATTAAGCCTTCATCCATTATCAGAATTCAATCAGATTCAGACCACAGCCCCTTCATGCCACTACCTATACTCGACCCCAAGCTGCTGCCTTATTTGTCTCTCAAACCCTAAACTCCCCCAACTCCATTAAACCCCAAAAACCCTAAAATTCCAGAATCAGTACTTCCAACCATCAAAACCCTCTCATACTTGGATCGAACTCTTCCCTCCCTACCTGGAAAATTCGATCCTAACCCTAGCCCTAAACTCCCATTAAAAACCCTAATTTCAACCTAAGTTCTAAATCCCAAAACCCAAAACCCTAACCCTAGAACTTCAGAATTTTAATTTTCTATTTAAACC
Source organism: Telopea speciosissima (assembly GCF_018873765.1). Lineage (NCBI taxonomy): Eukaryota > Viridiplantae > Streptophyta > Magnoliopsida > Proteales > Proteaceae > Telopea > Telopea speciosissima. Next base: position 61,798,867 of record NC_057917.1, on the reverse strand, counting down.
TATTTAAAACCTATATCAGTAGCTTCCTTTTGACCTGCATATCATTACTAAATAAACCCTAGCTCAAATCCCTAAGCCTCCCTAATTCTGCCCATTCGATTCAGCAGCCTTATTAGATCGTGTTGCTTGGCCTCTAATAGGATCCTTATCCTATTTAGAGCTACATTACCTCCATTGATGGTTCCTCTAAATTTGCTTTTTGCCCCTCGGGTTTATTATTTCCAGAAATCTCCAAATGGAAATCATGCCTAGTGAGTCACTTTCTAGGTTCCAGACCCTCCTTCAACAGTTCAACATTGAAAAAGCTTCACTAAACAAACAATGGAAATCAACGGGTTTGATGGATGGTGTGTTCATTTTCAAATTTTCCTACGAAGAAATCAAACTCTGTGCTCTTGATGGCGTCCCCTGGCAAGTTGGAACCAGATCTATATTCCTCCGCCAATGGGATCCCTTTATGCAACTCTAGAAGGTCGACCTCAACACCATTCCCTTGTGGGTAGTTCTGCCTGGCCTCCTCCACTTTTGCAGCCCCAACAGCCTCAGCATCATTGGCTCTGTCATTGTTTACCTCCTTTACTCAGATGCTCGAACCAAGAATTTGGATCGTGTCTCCTATGCCCACATCTATGTTGAGGTCTCCACTAACTCTCCGCCTCCCTCAATCATCTCAATTGTTGATGATGAAGGTTATAGCTTTGACCAACCAGTGCTCTATGAATGGGTTCTTCCGCAATGCCTTCTCTGCAAAGTGTTTGGCCACCTCACAAAAGCCTGCTTCTAAGAGTCATCTTGCTCCCATGTTTGATGATGCCGTTGTTCAAGACCTTGCCGCCCAAGCTCCTTCAGCAGTTGATGTTGCCTCTATCCAAGACTCGGTCGGCTAAGCTCCTCCTACTGCTGTCCAAGACCTTGCCGCCCAAGCTCCACCTGCAGCTACTTCGACAACCCCCTAGTTGTTGGCACCCTGATGACCCCCCTGATCATCTCCCCTACCTCTGCCTTGGAAGTCATTGTTTATGCCACCGCGTCAATCCCTATGGTCTCTATTGCTCCTCTTACTACCGCCTCTCGTTTCCTCACCACTAGTGGCTCTCTCTACCCAGCACCGAAGCTCCTCCCTGGCTCTTCCCGCGACCCAAGTCGTGGCTGGAAGAGAACTTGCCGTCGTCGTCGTATCCAGGAACAACTCGCCTTCGGATCCCCGCCTGCTCATCCCAATGATCGCTTCCTGACGCTCATCCTCCCGAGGTAGGCACGATCTCCAATGACGCTTCTTCGAATCGTCTGCTTGTTGCTGAAATTTCTTTGGTTTCAACACACTCCCTTGAACCATCAGTCTCTGTATGGTTGGCGCTACAATGCATTCGCTCCTCTGCTGCTACCACTGATCTAACGCAACTACTGAGACTTCCTTTCCAAAGATGAAGCTTTTCCTCCTTGGTTTCTCTCCATTTTTCTCTGGAAGACTTAAGAAATAATTTTGTAAACCTATCATCTTTAAGATCAGGACAAAATTGGCGGGTGTTCTCAACCTATTATCTTTATTAGACAAGCGAGGAGTAATCAACGTCCTTCTAACAATCTCCTCCGGAGCCTTCATCTGCTTCTATCTCTTCTTCAATATCTTCACTTTCCACAGTTTTGGGATCTTCTTCTTCCACACCATTCCCTTCTTCACCTGCTTCCTAGTTTTGACCCTGGCCCTGACCCTGACCCTGACCCTGACCCCTTTCCTCTGGTTCCACCCCTTTCTTCCTCTGCACCCCCTTCTTTCTCCATCCCTTTTGCCCCTCCCCTACTATCCCTACCTGCCACCGTACCAGCTTCCCCCATCTACCTGCGATGTCCTCTCGCCATCATCTCCCTCCCTTGCTCCCTAACCCCCCCTTGACCCGACTAAACCCTCATCTACCTAACCCTTCCTTCACTCAACCCCCTCTCCTTAACCCGACTGATCCCACATGCCCCTACCTAACCCCTGTTCTAACCCCTTTCCCCTGGTCTGACCCTCCTAACCACCCTAACTCCCTCCCTTGTACCCAATCCACTTTATCCCATATCCCCAATCGATCTTCATACCGATCTGAGTTTCTTAAACCCAACCCTTGTTCCTCTGACCTTAATACTTTGGACCGGCCCAATCTCTTCGTCCCTCCTCCCCCTTGCTCCCCTTTCTTATGAGGCCCAGACCTCAGTACACTCTGTGGCCAGTGGATCAGCCCATGTCCACCCCTGGGCTAATCTCCTCCCCAAGTGGATCGTCTATTTTCGTCGTAGGTACAAAAGCCTCCCCCCCGGGCGGTGCACTAACCTCTCTGTTTTGTCATGTCTACCGGTTTCATCTGGAATGTCAGGGGTCTTAACTCACTGTCAAAACATGATTGCCCCTTCTTAGTCCTCCTCTCCAATTATAACCATTCCCTTAATGGTTGTATTTGGTTTGAGATCCCTTTAAAATTCAGGTCTCTATTTCTTTCTCCTCTCCCCAACTCCTCCATCTCCAGTTATCTCTCCCTAACTCCCCCTCCCCCTTCTTCCTTTCTATTGTTTATGCCCACAACCATGCCAATGATAGGCTGCCCTTGTGGTTCGATCTAGTTGCCATCTAATCTACTGTCGAGTCTCATCCTTGGTATGTTTGTGGAGACTTCAATGTTGTCCACTCTAGTCAAGAAAAACTTGGTGGTCGGCTGGTCGGCCCCCTGACACTTCTTTAGTCTATGTCTTTAATGATTGTCTGGAAGACTTAGGCATAAACGACTTAAGATGGTCGGGTTCCCCCCATACCTAGCACAATCTCCGTGTAGGCAATGATAGGATTGTTTACAAGATTGACCGTGCTCTCATCAATGAAGCTTGGCTCTCTTCTTTCCCCAACTCCTTTGCAAATTTTCTCCTCCCTAGGATCTTTGACCATAGCCCATGTCTTCTCCTCATCCAACCTTATGTCTCTTTCTGGCTTAAACCTTTCAAATTCTTTGACATGTGGACAAAACATTCCCAATTCCTCTCCATTGTCCAAGATGCTTGGAATAAGCCTGTCTACTATTATTCCCTTCCCCTCCTTTCCTTTGTGATTAAACTTTGCAATACCAAAGGAGCCCTTAAAGCCTGGTACTCTTCTACTTTTGGAAATATTTCTTCTCAAGTCTCTTTGTGCCGTTCCAGCCTCTCTCTTCTCCAGTCCTGCCTCCAACTAGACATGCTCAATCCCCTCTTGGCAGAAGAAGAGAAAAGGCTCTCCATTGTGCTATCTACTCTCTCCGTCCAAGAAGAGAGTTTTCTCCGCCAAAAATCGCGCATTAAACAACTTGAGCTTGGTGACTCAAACACGACTTACTTCCACCGTTCCCTGAAAGCCCGCACCAACTCTAACTCCATTCCCATGCTCCATGTGCAAGATGATACTCCTCTCCATGCCGTCCATGACATCAAGACAAAAGCGGTCTCCTTTTTCTCTACCCTCTTCTCCCTCCTCCGTCCTTGATTTGCTTCCATCTATTCCCTCTGAGGACGAAATACTCAAAGTTGTCCTCTCCCACAAGACCAATCGTGTCCTTGGTGCCGATCGTTTTAACAAAGGTTTCTTCTATGCTAGTTGGGACATCATCAAGGAGGACCTTGTCAATGCTATTTGTAGCTTCTTCTTCAACCCTAGCAAGATCCTTAAGGTCAACCACACTTTTCTCTGTCTCATCCCAAAAAAAGAAGGGGCTTCCTCCTTGTCTAACTTTAGACCAAACTCTCTTTGCAACCTTCTCTACAAATTCATCTGCCAAGATCTTGGCCAATCGTCTCCAGCTAGTGGTTCCTTCACTTGTTAGCCCTAACCAAATGGCTTTCATCTCGGGAAGAAGTATTTCGGACAACATCCTCCTTTGTTCCGAAATTGTTCGGGGTTTTGACCATAAATCTCGATCCCCAACTGCCCTCATGAAAATAGACATCCATAAAGCTTTTAATTCCCTCCGTTGGGACTTTATTACTGATGTCTTAACCCATATGGGCTTCTCGTCTCCTTTTATTCGTTGAATCCATGCTTGTATCACTTTCCCTAAATTCTCTGTCCTTGTCAATGGATCTCCTGCGGGGTTCTTCTCTTCTCACTTCTCAGATTGGCAACTGCCAAGGCTGCCCCCTATCTCCTTTCCTCTTCTCCCTTGCACTTGAGGTCCTCTCTGGAAGCATTCAGTCCAAAACTGATCAAATTCTTATCTCTCCCATCCCCAAATTCAAAGCCATTAAACTTTCCCACCTTGCTTTTGCTGATGATCTCATGATCTTTTCTAAGGCTTCCCCCACCTCCATCTTGGCCATCATGACCTCCTTGCACCAATTTGAATGCCTCTCAGGTCTTAAAATCAATCTCTTGAAATCCCATATCTTTCTTTCGGGTGTTTCCAAAGCTGATAAGGCTTCCCTCCTCCACCTTACGGGGTTCTCCCTAGGTACCCTTTCTGTTAAGTACCTTGGCCTCCCTTTGATCCCTGCTAGGCTGACTAGCCATCACTGTATCCCCATGCTTGACCTAATTCACAAGAGGCTTCAACTGTGGAAAGGAAAACTCCTTTCCTATGGAGGGAGGGTCAAGCTGATTAGATCAATCCTCCAATTCTCCTACATCTATTGGTGCGACATTTATTGGCTTCCTAAATCTACCATAAACCCATCCTTATTCTGTGCCTTCCTCTGGAAAGGAAAAGAATGTTCCAAATTTCTCCACCCCCTTAATTGGAAATCTATCTGTCTTCCCAAAAGAGAAGGTGGTCTCGGCATCTGTAGAATCCAAGATTCTAATATCTTTGGAATTCTCAAGTTGCTTTGGAAAATCTCCACTAAGCATGACTCCGCGTGGGTCATTTGGGTCTATTCCTATCTTCTTAAATCTGAATCAATTTGGACTGTTCCCATTCCTACCGACTCTTCTTGGGTCTGGCCATAGTTGTCACGGCGTCACGGCGATCCAAGTCGGTGGAGGGTGTCCGATATATGACATGTCGCCCGCCATGGCGTTGCCATGGCGAGCATGTCGACCATGTTTTATTTTTATTTTCTCTATTTTTAATGTGTTAATAGATGTATACTCAAGCCATGTTTTATTTTTCTCTATTGTTTCTCAAGTTTTAAGAAGAAAATTCAGAAATCGAAGAAGAAATCGAGGGAAAGAAGAAATCGAAAGAAATCGAAGAGGGAAAGAAGACAAGAAGAAGAAATCGAAGAGGGAAAGAAGACGGGAAGAAGAAATCGAAGAAGAAATCGAAAGAAATTGAAGAGGGAAAGAAGAAATCGAAGAGGGAAGAAGAAATCGAAGACAGGAAGAAGAAATCGAAGAGGGAAAGAGAGTCGGGAAGAAGAAATCAAAGAGGGTCGCCATGGCGTAGGTCGCCATGCAGCCCTCTCCTCGGCCGCCAGACGCCATGGCGACGCCATGGCGACGCATGACAACTATGGGTCAGCAAAAATCCTTCACCTTCGTCCCTAGCCCTCGGCTACTATACCGGATTGTTGATGGGATTCGGCATCCTCGGAGTTCTCCTTCACAGGAGCCTACTTTACTCTCTGTATTCCAAAATATTCCAAGATCTCCTCCATTATTTTCTATAACGTTTGGTCCTCCTCTCTTCCCCCTCTTCGAGTCTCTCCCCGGTCTAGGCCTCCCTCCCCTCCCCCCCCCCCCCCTCAAGCCTCTACCCCTGACAAGACCCTTTGACTCCCCTCCCAAAATGGCCTATTCCGTTCTAAATCCACTTGGAACTTTGTTCGACACAGTGGTCCACTTGTCCCTTGGCGCAATCTGGTTTGGTTCAAAGGCCATATCCCCTGCCATAGTTTAACCGTATGGAGAGTCTTTACCCAATGCCTCCCCACCCAATCTTTCCTCCTTCACGGCCACCTCCCCGTCTCCCCATCCTGTATCCTCTGTTGGAATGGTATTGAGGACATCGACCACCTTTTCTTTTCTTGCCCCTTTGCCAGCTCAGTTTGAGTGTTCAATTTCAGGGGCTGGGGTAAGGCGGAATGACCCCCCCCCGGTGTATTCTTTGATCTAGCCCGGGTCCTAGGTAATATTCGGGTTTTTAAAAAAAAAAAAAAAAAAAGTTTGGAAGAAAGCCTTAGATTCATTTTGGTCCTGTAGTAGGAGACCTTTACCCTTCTCTAGGGAGTAGGGCCATCTTTTTTTATGTCAACTCTAAGATTCACTTGTTACCTCATAGATCTATTGTAGGCTCCCCAAGGAATAGGCATATTGTTGTAACCTGGGGTTTACCTGTTTCTCTTCTTCTTCCTCCTGGCCCGCCCTTGGGTCTTTTTGTATAGTTTCCCCCCCCCTCCTCCCCTTTTTCCCTGCTCTCCTTTGGTAATGAATTAGTTATTCACCCAAAAATAAATAAAAATTAGGAGCTACAAGGGATGGCTTAATAGGAATCTTTAACCTATCCCCTCCTCCACGACATTCTCTCAACTTATCATATATTGGGGCTACTCCTAAATTAGCCCTTAATCTTATCTAGTTTTACCACTCATCTATCTCAACATCCTCATTTGAGCACTAAGTTTGATGATTTTGTGACGGAGAGCCAACCCATCTTGAAGGTAAGGACAAAAGTCATCGATTTTATTGATGAAGGGATCTGTGAATACTCTAGTAACTAATCATAACCAATAAATAAGACTAAAGAAAGAACTCTAATTGGCAGTATTGCTACTGGTAAGCTCCTGCACCAATTTACAGTCTTTAAAGTATTTTTGAAAATTGCAAACTTTATTTGGAGAAATTAACACTGATCAATTATCATATAGGTGGCTGCTTGGAAGGATGATGATGGAGACTGGTATGAAACAGGCTTACATATATTCTGTAAGTTCCATTTCTTAGATTTGCTGTCATTTGTATGATTTAAATTGAAAATTTTCTTTCACCATCCATTGTTTAGAAAAGATATAGTTGAAGGTTTGGTTTGAATTTTTTCATGTTTTAGATTCCAGTCAATTTTTTTACCTGAACTAGGCTACTTGAAGAGGAAACATGCCTTTGGCCAGTCAGACTGCTGATCTGGATTCTTGACTACCAAGGTGGTTCCGTTTGAACTGTATGAGTTTCTTTAGTCTGTCAGAAGTGAAAAGAAAAGTGAAGATAAGAAAATCCTTATTGGAATGATACCAAAACCTGTAATCAGAACTAGAGAAAGGAGAAGAGAAGAAGAAGATGGAGGAAACCAAGATTGAGAAGAGAGCTATGCGATAGACTAACTTGCTCTATCATGACAGCCTTATATTTGTAAGAACCAGAGTTGACTCTTAATACTTAGTCTACTAAGAATCAAAGACCTATTATATCCAAAGTTAATATAGAAACAAAACACTTAACTAACCCTAGAAAACCTAATTACATAAGGAAAAATAAACTATAAACTAGCAAAGAACAAAGACATGATCTCACGGTACAAGGTCCATGGACAACCATGGACCCCCAGGCCGAGAGACGCTCTACCCCACTCTAATGCTCAAGCTGGAGTATATATCTCCCATACCCAGCTTGGAACAACCAACTAAGAAACGCATATTGGACTAGTGCCTTCATGAACATATCACCAAGTTGATTGCTGGAGTTAACAAACAGAGTCGGAATAAGCTTTTGCATAACCACCTTTCTCACAAAAAGACCTCAATGTGCTTGGTCCTCTTATAAAAAACTGGATTACAAGCAATATAAATTGTAGCTTGATCATCACAATACATCTGTATAGGTTTAGTGATGGAGAACCCCAATTCTTGTATGATGGACTTTAACCACATCAATTCTGCTGTAGTATGAACCATCATGGTACTAAATCTCGTTTCGTTTCGGTGTTTCGGTCTGACCAAAATTTCCGCGATACCGAAATTTCGTCGAAATATGGCATTTTTCTGTGGGTGTAAAATGCAAAAAATGACCGAGATTTCTGAAATTTTCGAAACGAGATTACCGAAATTACCAAGATTTCCGAAATTTTCAAAACGAGATGACTGAAATTTCATTGAAATTTCTGAAATATTGCATTTTTTCATATCAGACTTGAGTTTCGTTTCGGACAGGTCGAGATACTCAAAATATTCGATATCTCGACCGAAATTTCGCGAGTTTTAGTACTATGTGAGCCATAGCTCTATACTCAACCTCCACACTCGATGGAACCATTAGCTGAAGCTTGGATAAGGATAAATGCCCCAGGCGAAGATGTCATTGAAGAAGAGAGGATCCACTAGTAGTTGTAGCAGCAGTAGTAGACAGTCCAGTGCCATCCAAATAATATAGTCCAGCCTGCTCAAGCCCTCCATAGCTCCACCAATCGTCCTCCTTGTCTGAAGGTCCTGAAACACACAATAAGAAGGGTAGAAAGTAACAGAACAATTAAGTGACTTAGTGAATGACTGACAGACAAAAGGCTTAATGGTAATTGTGGAACATGAAGGACAGATGACAGTCATGTTGGAAGTGGGTGAGACCGTACCATGACCTGTCACCTGGGTGAAGGACCCGTCAGCAAGAATATCAGAAGAATTTTGAACTTTGGACATGGAAGAAAATAGATTTGACTTACTAGTCATGTGGGAGGAAGCACCAGTATCACTAATACACGGAGTGGATGATGTGGTTGTAAGGAGAGCTGAGTTACTTGTGTGTGCTAAAGTGGCTGTGGAGGTGGAGGAAAATGACTCAAAGTTGTTGGAAGCGCTTGAGTATCTTGTTATGATCATCTCGAGGTACAAAGATAAAAGGAAGAAGCTCTAGATGCAGATGCAAGTGTTGTGTTAGGAAAGGTCACTCTCTTAGTAGGATTATCAGTCGTGGCGGTGTTGACTAACTCATTGGCCCAGTTTAGTTGACCATGTTTAGCCCAAGTGCCCAACACATGTCAACAATGTGATTGGGCTTGCCGTAGAAGGTACACTATCGAGAGATCTGTCAAATTGCTGTCCACCTGTACCATGACCACCTGGTCCACGGCCACGACCTCTTCTAGAGAGGGTATAACCTCCTCCTCAGGCAGCTACAAAGTAGAATCTTCCTTAAGAGAAGGAGATGGATCACTCTTGAAAAGAATAACCATACGCTGAAGACGAGAAAAGGTCTCATTGAGGTAAGGCACCTTTTCCCCAACAAGAAGTTGGCTTTTAACAAATTGATAGTCAAGATGGAGGCTGTCCATAAACTTAGCAACATGGAATTCAACCCGTTGAATCTTCAACTGCTCTAGAGTAGTAGTAAGGGGTTGATGAATCTGGAGTTCTTTAATGATACCCTTATAATCGTTGAAGTTCAAGTACTCAGTTAATGTCTTGTCCTCCTGTTTGAAGTTGAACATCTTCTCATATAACTCATAAATCCAGGATATATTCTTTTCTTGAGAGAAGCTTTCTCGTAAATCCTCCCAGACTCCTTTTGCAATAGTATGGAACATGATGTTGGCTGCAATGACTGGATCTACACTGTTCCACAACCATATTGAGTTTGGAATTCTCTCGCATCCACTCCTCATATGCAATGATGGCGGCTGGTTCTTTGGAGTCACCAGACAGGGTGTCATCCAGTAAGGTATTTCATCTTACCCTTGGCATGAATATAAGTCTGGACAGCTTGAGCCCACAACATGTAGTTAGAAACTCTATTGAGTTTTATGTTGGTAATCTGAATATGCACATTATCAGAGGGTTTTTAAGGATCAGCCATCATGCACACAGGTAATATCAAAATTAATGATAGCATCCAATAGTCGAAGGGAGTAGCTGCAACCAAATCAGCAACCAAAAAATAGTAGCAGCAAGTATATAGTGACAATCTGAAATTGTCAATGACCGCAGTAGCAATAGATAAGGTTCAGATGCAACAATATTCGAGAACCAGAGAAGAAAACCCAGACCAGAAGCTGAGAGTCCAGAACTAGGATGATTTTTTCACCACCAAAAAACAGGTGGTCAGATCAAATAACTGTAGAGTGCTCCAATAGAGGGCAATGATGTCCTTAAAGCCAGAACAGATCTGCTGGCTAGATCTTGAGTAATTAAGAAACCGATGTGGGAAGATTTCTTTAAAAAAAAAGTGTCGCCTACTGTTTTGGAGGAATCAAACTGCAGCAACTTAGGAGATAGAGATAGCCCACAAATTGGATCGAGGGTACCTCCCAGCAGTAGTAAGTAGCCCTTAAAAATTGAGCAGCACCAAGTGGCTAGATGAAAAGTAATTTGCAGATATCGATCTCTTCAAAAAAAGTTCCAGAATGTAGTTGATAGCAGAAATCTTTATGGATCAGCAGGGTAGGTAGTTGAGAAGCCCTAGTTTACTTTTGTATCATCACTAACTAGGGCTTCGAGTAGTATGTAGGCAGCATAGGCTGCTGCAACCAGAACCGAAAGGAGTCCTTGAATGGACTATCAAACCAGTTTGTGAATGAGAACAATCACTGATTTATTAGTGCTCTGATCCCATGTAACAGTATCAGAAACACACAAGAGAGAAGAAGAAGAGGGTGAGACTGCCAAGAACAGCAGAATCATACATAGTAGTCCCCCCCTACCGCACTTATATATTAACCAATAGAGTACAATAAATGAAGGAAAGTAACTCCTTGTCAAGCAAGAAACCAGAAAATAGAAACCTATTCTAAGTAGGAAAGAAGAGATCTAATCTAACTAAGAAAGAAATAAACCAAAAACTAAGTAACATAATATGTAGCCACGATAGGGACACTCCCCCTATCGTGGTACACTGAAAACATGTACCCCCACGGTACAAAGGGTCCACTCTTTAACAATTGATATTATTTGTTTTTCCTTTTGCAAGTGCTCTTATTCATTGTTTTATCTTTCTTTGGCAATTTTACCCAATGCTGAATGACAAAGGTCTTCTGTTTCTTGAAGTTGGAGCTTATCCGAACGTGCAGAACTTGTTTGGAGAACTTAATATTAATGATCGGCTGCAGTGGAAGGAGCACTCTATGATATTTGCAACGCCAACCAAGCCAGGAGAGTTTAGCCGTTTTGATTTCCCTGAAGTTTTGCCTGCACCTTTAAATGGTATGTCATGCATTGAGCTGTGGCAAATAAATATTTATTTGTATCCTTATTTTCTGCAGTTGCATTCTGTTTGTTTCAATACTGGTTCTGCAATGATTGAATGTATAAAGCAAAATAAAAGTTGATGTTCTTCACATATAGCATTCTCAAACCATTGCGAGTGGTTGGAACAGGTAATAAGGCAATATCCTTTGTATACTTTTATGCACAATCAGACTATAAGCTCTAGTAAGGCTGTTTCACTTGTTTATGAACCTTGTTATGCTCCCCTCCTGTTGCGTACTACTGGTATTACTAAATTTATGTGCATTTTACATTTACCCTTTCTTTTATGTTACTAGATTGAGCTGCTTCTTCAAGAACTGACTTTAAAGAATTTACTCAAGAATATGTCTATTTGGTGTCGGAAAATGTAGCAAAAACAAAAACTTGAAAAGCTCGTACTATATGTCAAACCTCTTCTTTGTTTTTCCTGATTTTTGAAAGTTCAGGTTCATTGTGACAACTCCTGTTTCTTCTCCATGGACGATTGATCTCTTAACTTCGTATGTCAGAGTGGAACTAGCTGAACAAATAGGATTATAACAAAGAAATAATAATCTCTCCATGTTTACCCTCCCCCCCCCCCCCCTCTCTCTTTTCCTTTTTCTTTTGATAGGGAACAGAATAATGTCAGTTCCAAAATGTATAAAGAGAAAAGGAAGAAAGAGAAACAATGGTAGTATAGGAAGTAGATTACATAGCACCTCTCAACCAAGAAGGCTTACCCCTTTCCCACCCAGCAATATGATCCCAACAAAAAAAACAAGCTGCCTCTCACCTTCAGACAAGACTATAAAGAAGCCTTGAGAATGAACATAGGACAAAAAAAATTAAATTCATAAATTGATATATAGTAGTAGCAGGAGGAGGGAGCCAAGAGAAACCAGTGACAGATAATAGTCTCCTCTATATCCTCTGCCTTTCTTGCCCTCATCTGAGCATCAGATCCCTGTGTGCGTTACTTATTGCTGTTTATTAGCACATCAGATACCGGTCGACTACTTGTTAATTGATGAAGGATCTGTTGAGTATCCACCAGGTTGCAACCTGATGGTGCATGACCCTCAGAATGCTGTGTTCTTTCCAACTCCTTTCCACATACAAGTGCCCCAACAGGAATTGTGATCAATTGGAATTCTCTAATTTTGTAGATATACATACAAACTGGACCACTTTTTTTCTTTGTATCCAGGTACAGAGTATGACCTGTATCTTGTTACATTTATCAGAGGCAAGTCTGGTGTTGTCCCCTTTCTAATCAAATCTTAGCCCCTCCCCCCCCCCCCAAAAAAAAAATGCAAATGAGATATTCTGGGACTCCTTCGATGACCGGGAAACCTTTTATTACTCCCAAGTCCCACCTCTTGTGAGTGTTGGCATCAACCTACGCAAACTTCGGCAATTCTACACCATAATGAATAAGAGAGATAAGGTCACCTTCCTATGTGCCTTTGTGGAAATCATCCTGAATCCCATTGATAAGGGTGTGGGACCGCACCAAAAAGCCATAACAATGTATTCACCTCAGCCACCAATCATGGTTCAAGAACTCGCGAGATCTCGCCGAGTTTCTCGGTTTTGTGAGATCCCGAGACAAGATGCCATATGCATTCTAAAATTACACTTTCTCGGCGAGATCTCGAGATCTCGGTATTGTCTCGGTACACATTTTTTCCAGTTTTTTTTTAGTTTTAAAAGTTCAATATCTCGCCGAGATCTCGGTATCAGGTTAGAACATATTTTTTACCCATTTTAATTGCCCATTTGACCCATGTGCCCATTTTTATCAAAAGAGGGCAATGGACAGAACTCGGAAATGTCAATAGTTCTGTCCATAGCTCTCTAAACAAAGGGGAAAACACTCAAACAACTCTCTCCCTCAAATTTCTTCCTCTTTCTTTCAAATCTTGGGTGGATTGCATTGTTTGAAGTCAGATTCAAGTGCTAAAGTGAAGATTCAACTCCAACAGTCCAAGAATCATCACCTATTTGTAGGATTTCAAAGTAAAACTCATATTTGGACTTGTTTTTTGGCAAATCTGGGCATGCCATTGTGTTTAAATGGCCTGAAATAGGCTGGATACCAAGTTTCAGACCCAAAATATGTGTAAAACCCACTGAGTTGGGGGTCCGAGTCAAAAAAAAAAAAAATGCAGCAACTCGCCGAGATCTCGACTCAACTCGGTTTCTAGCTTGGCCGAGATGCCACCGAGACCCGAGTCTTAGAACCTTGCCACCAATAGCCAAAGCCCATCCACTTCTGATAGTCACTAAGAAGTCTCACTTGGTTTTGATTATATGCCCTTTCCATGATTTTTTAAATCAAGTTTCTAGACCCATTTCTAAGGTGCAATAATTGCTTCATCCAATATTTTACTCCCTTTCAAGAAGGTCCTTGATTTGTCCATGTTGTCTTTTTCTCTACACTGCCAAGAACCTGCAAAATGGGACATGTGCTGGGTTGCCACCCCATACAACTTTTGCCACCACCTTGTTAATATGGTTGCCAGTACTTCCTGCAATGTTAGACATTAGATATTAAGTGCATGTGGTTTTTTTTTTGTCTTTCTGGAGGCAATCTCTCTTCCTCCCCCTAACGCTATTATCTCGTTCATTTCTTCCCCTCCCCCTCTGAAAGAACAAAAATTACATGAGCTGTCTGTATTGTGGAAAGATGTCATTGTTTGATGTGTGGACAAAGCCACAAAATGACAAATAGGGATGTCCTTATTATGTAGTTCTAGACCTCTCATTTATTTCTTGTACTGTCCTGCATTCCAAATGATATGGTATATAATGTGGATGTGGTACTAGACATAACCCATTCTGGCATTGCATTAACCATCATTGGTGGGGCTTGTACCTTGAATTAGCTGGTAGACTACCTTGATTTTTTTCACTGTATTTCATCTTCCTATTATTTATTTTAGTCAAGAAAGTGATTGGCAGGAATCTGGGCCATCTTAAAGAACAATGAGATGCTGACTTGGCCAGAGAAATTGAAGTTTGCTGTTGGTCTCTTGCCTGCAATGTTTGGCGGACAGGCTTATGTTGAGGCTCAAGATGGTCGGTCTGTTAAAGAGTGGATGAGGAAGCAGGTAGTTAAAGTAGCTTTTTCATGCTCTGCGACATGTTTCTGGTTGTTTTATTGATATCTCTTGACGTTGATAGTTGGATTCTGTACTTACGGGAGTGTTTAGAACAATGAGGCTTTGAGTCAAATGTAAAAGCCTAACTGATGTTGGGCATATTTGCACACTGCAGGTAATGGGCCAAGACTAGGATCGACCATGGGTTAGGGTCAGAGATTCAGAGCTGAACTCAGAAGTCGAAATAGTCCCAAAAATAACCAAAATTTCCAAAATCTGAATCTTACGGAGCAGATCCAATTTTAAATCTGAAACAGAACTAAAATAGTAGATATGATCATGTGAACCAAAAAAGCAGAGAAAGAAAGGGTTTCTGATTATGGATATATAAATAAACTGCAAGGTTTTATCCAGTTATAGGGGATATAATTTAGATGAAAATGTAGATTTAAAATTAAGAAAAAAATATAGAAGTATTAATTTCGGAAAATCTGCGAAACTAGAAACTCAGAAACATAAACCAATCTGATGTGATTGTTTGGTATAAGGAACAGCAATGTCTTATGCACTTTGCAGAACTTTATCATTAACAGAAAAGGCAAAGATAAAGTGGCTTGAAGGGAAGAGGCCCATCCTGTAAGAAAATCCTGCAAGTATTTTCTTGGTTCTGTGAGAAACTCTCATAAAAGATAATCTGAGGGCTTACCTGCCACTTATTTTAGTACTTGATCTGGCACAATTTGGTGACATTGGTCCCTGCATATATGCAAATTAAAAAAAAAAAATTTATTTCAAAGTGAAGTACCCTGACCAGTCTTTAACCCATCTACAGTGTGTCTAAAAGTTGCTATGGTCAGGGCTCTTTTTTGTGTCTACTTAATTTCCTAATGAAGCTGAAATTCTGTCATTCCATAATACAGGGTTTCCACCTAGATTGCTACTTGCACACAAGGTCCTTCTGTATCTGCCGATACTAACCGATACATATCTTATTTTTATGGTACCGATATGATACCTTAAAAAAAAATGGTATTAGTACATGTAAGAAACCACATCCTTTATATATAATCAATTGAATGTACTTGTCTCGTTGTAATTTGTTCTCCTTTTTATACATTATATATTTTACATATTACTTATTAATAGTGATTTATGCTTCAAAAATGTATTTTGCATATATCCTAAACATTTCCATACATATCTAGCGTATCTTGTGTCTCTTTGATATGATACGTCTCTTAAACATAGTACTATATCTCGCAATATATCGGTATCTCGGGCCTACCGAGATATCCGAAATATCCGAGATATCGCGAAATATGCCCGAGATATTGCATTTTTTCTGCAATATTTCGGGGGTCCATCTCGGGGGGTATTTGGCCATATCTAGGCCTGAAACTTCATGGACAGCCTTATTTAAGCTTAATAAACACATTTAAACCATAAAATTGTAAAAATGTGAATTCAAATTGGTGTTTTGGGCTTGCACCCTTGATTGACATACGGTTGCCGACCCTAATGTATAAATAGTTAAATACACATGGATTAATGAAATCACAACTTAAGTTACAAATTACAAGTGCTAAACTGCTAATAGTAGTTGTTGTGCCTCCCTGGATCAATCCCACTCATGCCTCGCTGGAGTCGACGTCCATTGCTCTCTGTTTGAAGGACATATGTGGACCACGGTATAGAATCGGAGAAGAAACGATTGTAGTCATCCACAAGTGTCACGTAAATGGAATCATCAACATACTGTAGGTAACCTATCCTAGGATATAAACTAGGGTTACCAATCGATCCAGTCCGTGAAGAAGATGATCCACTATGATATGATGTTGGCGCCGGCGCAAGAGGCGATGGCATTGGCTGCATGTATGGCTGGTGAGGTTGGTAGCTAGGTCCGCTAGGGTATGCAAAGATGTTATCTACAAAAGATGATCCAGTATGTCCCTGGGACTGGGACTGGTAGTCATAGTCCCCTACCCCACTAAACTGCCCATATGATGATGATCCATATCCATATCCACCGTAAGGTTGTGATGCACCATAATCCGATGCCAATGGAGTGGCATGTGCATCAAAAGATGGGGCACGCCAATGTCCAGTCGGTCCTCCCTCCCTATCACCCATACTCAAACCACCAACAGAGCTAGATAGGTTATCAATGTCCATGTGATCAGGTTGCAACTGTGTTTGTCGATCCCTACGCTTCCTGTTGTATGTATGTAGGGGGCCTCTCGAGGGTGGGGGTGCGGGGGCACGTGCTCCGTGGTCCGTATCTTGTGTGGCATGATCAAACTGTGTCTCTCCAGTGAATCGGAGTGGCTCTACAGGTGCCGTATCCTGGGCCTCCTGGCCTACCACATAACGCTCTTGCATGCTGTCAAATTCTTCACCAGCATCACCACCACCAACATCACCACCACCAGCATTACCACCACCAGCATCACCATCACCACCACCAGCATTACCATCATCACCATCATCATCATCATCATTTGAGGACTTAGACCAGTCTTCATCATCACAAACATTGCCACCAGTGGGTTGGAATGGTATGGGTGAGGCTTCCCTTGCATGTATCGACCCTCGTCGACCATATACTCGTCCACATCAGCACCAATCTCAGAAGCTATCATGGGGTCGGGCCTACCTCCCTCCTCATCCAACACTGGCTTACCTCTATCCCTCACCCAATCCACAATAGGGTCCTCATCGTCTAAGTCAACTTGAAAGATGTCAGCTAGATCAATGGTGCCCCTTTGTCCCACATGTCCCATGCTTATGTGTTGCGGTTTCACCTCAAGTTGTAGTGCACATACACCATGTCGGATAAACGTTGAGACCCCAATCTGTTGCGCCTTTGGAGTGGATGAGTGCAAAGGTACTCCGGTTCCTCTCACAACCAGGATGCGAACATGTTTGGGCAAGGACTTTAATTGCTATTCTTCTTAAGTTTTCACCGATTCCCCATACAACACCCACCATTCAAATTGCATTACAAGTTTACAACAAAAAGACATGTGTCAAATGTTGTTTCAACTTTCAACTTTCAAATTTCAATACATATGTAATTTAAAACTTAAAAGAATTACCAAATCACCACGTGCTCGCCTTGATCGCAGCCTCGGTTCAAAACTTCCCAATGCATCCCTAAATACCTTGATCTACACCCATGTGGAAAATTAGTAAGTACTTCTTCACTACTTATTTGAAAGCATGAATAAGTTGAGTTTCCAAATGAACTCACTTCATTGTTGCAAATTGCTTGTAGTGCACCATCCGGCTCCAACTTCTTCACTACTTGTTTCACAAAGATCAATAAGTTGAGTTTCCAACCCAAGCCTATTGTTATATTGATACTTAGGGTTCAAGTAGTATGCTGAAATATGACATATAGAATAGAGGTATTGTCAAATGCATAGGTAATTAGTAAATAATAATACTATGAATTAGTAAACATAAAACAAATTTACTCACCTTTATGCAAGGATGCATAAGTTGATTCTCCCAATGAGCATTTATGATATCTAAGAAGTGTTTGCTATGCGAGGAGCCACACTATAGACACTATCTTTCATCAAGTCTATTGCAGATATAGGACTGGCATGGTTGGGCCCTTCGAGCGAGTCGCAACGTGTAGAACTTTAACTACGGCTCTAAAACTTTCACCACTTTGCTTAGTTTGGTCCGGAAGTCCTCGGATGACATCGTTGTTTGTGCTTCCCTCCCATTTGCGTCTTGGAACCCTTCCATTCAAACCACTCCTCGGAAGCAAACATGCTTCTCGCCGCCTTCTTTGTCTCAATGCTTTTGAGAGCAATGTAGTTGGTGGCAAATCTTGTGATGCCAGGCCTAACCAAGTCACTCCCCACATTTTTCCCTCAATAGATTGAGTGCATAGGAGTGGTTGTATACAAAGTTGGTGACTTGTCTTGCACTTTCAACCACGGTCTTCACCAACTTTAACTTTCCCATATCTTTTAGCATTAAGTCAATGCAATGGGTTGCACAAGGAGTCCAGAAGAGCCGGTACTTACTATTGTTCATCATCTTCTCACCGCCACTTAAGTTACTTCCATCAGTTCTACAACTGACAACATTCTCAATACCCACATCTTTTCCACTACTTCCTTTAACAATCAGAAATATATTTTGCATCCTTTATCTCTTTGGATGCATCCACGATTTGAGGAACACTGTCCTCCCATCACAATAAACCATGAAATTGATGATGGACTTTCTGTAGGCCCACCATCCATCTCGCCATTATAGTCACCCCATATGTCTCCCACATATTCCTCATCTCACTAATGTACTCATCAATCTCACTCTTTTGTTGAGGTAGATAAACATTCATTACCTCATATGGGGTGGGGCCCTTGAATCCTGGGCCACCTCGCAATGGTATCTATCATGGTATCATAATGGGGGCCTTGTGCGATGTTTTGGGATGGTATGGTATAGCATCCACTTAGCTATTGATTCTTTAACCAATCCCTTCATCCCCTTCCATGCTCCTTTGATTCTGGGTTGATCGCTTCCTTTCTTCTTATGCAATTTAGGATCGATGTTGATGGTGGTACTGCATCGGTAGAGGTGTTGGGGTTGCCCTCACACTTTGTGATCTTTTAAAAGGATTCAAAGTTCTAGGACCTCCAGAATCGCCACTCTCTCCACTACCCCCTACTCTTTGTCTCTGCTGATCATCTTGAAAACTTACTCTGCTCCTTGAAACAGTCCGCCTAAAATCCCTAGCCTCCTCTGCTGTTTGTATGTCATCAGGTACTGCAATGTCATCATCATCAGAGGAGTCATCATCATCATCATCATCATCATCATTGTATCGCCTTCCTCCTCCCATCGAACTCCTCACTGTATCCTCAAGTTGTTCTCTTATCCTTTGCTTGTCAGCCTTCCTCTTCTTTCTTCCCCTCAAACTATCACCAATCTCCCTGGCTACTTCAGTAG
This sequence comes from Telopea speciosissima, assembly GCF_018873765.1. NCBI lineage: Eukaryota > Viridiplantae > Streptophyta > Magnoliopsida > Proteales > Proteaceae > Telopea > Telopea speciosissima. Next base: position 61,779,704 of record NC_057917.1, on the reverse strand, counting down.
GGACCATATGACAACCTACAACATCTTTAGATCCTCCAGTCAGATGTTGTTTAAGTCTACTGGACCCACCTCCCATAAATTGCATGTGACAATAGTTACATATAGATTTTCTCTTATCCCCATCAATGGGAGTACCATGTAACCATGCAATGTCACCCCTATGCTGGCTGGCTGGTCTCTCTTGTTCCCTCTGTTCTCTTTGTTCCCTCCGCCCCCTTTGTTGACTACTTTCCCCCACCTTTTGCTTGCCCTTCGCACGTTGTCTATCACGATCCGCCATAATGATACTTGTTTACTGCAATGTAAGTAACACAAATAATTAAAAAACTTAATGTAGATGCACTTCAATTGACACTTTTAGATTACTAATACACTTGTATAGTTATTTAATATTTTTCCCCTAACCCTTATATTTTTCACATAATTAAAACCAATTTTTTATATATAATGTTAATATAAGTATTGACCTAACACAACAAAACCAAAAATTAGTAAACATAATATACATGTAATGCATCTCAAAACATATAGAAATAACTTTCATATTTTTTCATTATTTTTTAAACTTAAAACTCATATTTTTCCTTATTTATTTCTGTTTTTTTAATTTTTTATATATTTTTCTTAATTTTTGAAAATTAAAAGAATTATTTAAGAGCAGAAAAATAAATCCGACACTGTGAAGCCGTAGATCGGCCATTGGTGTCTAACATATATTTAATTCATTACCATCTAAGTCATATTACCCCTAATTATTTCCTATTTTAGTTGTAGGAAAATGAATTTTTAAAACCAGAAAAAAAATAAAAAAAAATACATATGGGAAAAAAATTTCGACACCGTGAGGCTGTAGATCGGCCTCCGGTGTCTAACATATATTAATATCATCAACATCCAACAACATTTGTACAAAATTTTTTTTAAAAAAATAGTTTTAGAGAAATAGAATTTACCTTAAATAATGAAAATAGGCTTGGATGATGAGCTTAGATGATCCTCCGACGCCTTCCCGGCGACAAGGAGCTTCAACAATGCTTGGATGAGGCTTGGAAGGGAGGAAGAAGAGAGAAAATTTGAATTTCAGCAGCTCTCGGTCAAAATATCGACCAAGAGCTGCGAAATATGGAATTATAAGGCTCTTAATGTGACACTATTTGTCACTTTTACAATATCTCGCGATATATCGTGAGATCCACGATATATCGTCGATATATCACGATATATTGACGAGATATTGTATTTTTATGTTTCGGAAGTGTTTCGTATCTCGGACATATCGAGATTCACAAAATATGGCGATATATCGCCGATATTTCGCGAGATTTTATACCATGCTCTTAAAATCACCCTTCCGATTCGATACCCAATACCAATACTTTAAACCTTGCTTACACATCTAATCTTGCCAAATATTGACCTGAAAATCTCTAGATGCGAACCATATCATGTCACTCAATCAATCACTTTGCTCGTTTGAATTATTTGACATTTTCTTATCCTTGCATTACAGCTTGAAGTTAAGAGTTTTTACATTGTGATATTTGAACTGGTGGATAAATTGGTCATATTAATTCTTGACACTTCAATAGGATTAACTTGGATTTGTAGGAGCCCTCAAAATAATACATTTAACAGTTATTTCTGGCCTTCCTATTTCTCTGCTGACGACAAGGTGACTGTATTTCAGGGAATACCTGATCGAGTTACTGATGAAGTGTTTATTGCCATGTCAAAGGCACTGAACTTCATAAACCCAGATGAGCTTTCAATGCAATGCATTCTGATAGCTTTGAATCGATTTCTTCAGGTATGATCTTTATTCTCTCATCGTTGTATTGGAATTTTGTGAACTTACTTGACAGACAAACTCAGCTCAAGGTCAATGTCTGGAGTTTAGGACTGGATTGGTGGTTCAGTTAAAGAGATGATGGAATCATTAATATCAAGTATTACTGGAAGTCTGAATGTCAATTAGGAATGGCTGATTCTTGCTGTTTTCTTACAATGCTTTTTCTAATCTTAATCAATCTTCTTTCTCTGGACCTTGAAGTGTTTTAAGTGTATGTATTCTCTCTGCCATGTATAAATTATTCTGAGAGTATATTTTTATCTTCTACCATGCATCCTATAAATTCAAGACGACTTTCCATGCTTACAGTCCTCTCCTTTTCAATTTAAGATTCTCATGTCAAAAGTTTTCCATATTCATTGTTTCGGTGTCAATAGAAATGTTGTTCAATTACTATGAGCAAATTATTGTCAATCTATGGATGTTTCAGTTTGGTTATTGGTATTATTATTTTTGGGTTTTGTTGGTCATCCTAAAACTTACTAGTAGTGTGGATCTTTAGTATAAATGCCACTCTTCTACTCAGCATTGAACACTTCTATTCTGCATAGTCCAAAAACTTGCTGAAATTTTGGAAATTTTGGTGTCGAGACCAAAAGCCAGGTGAATAAAGGAATTGGCACTGATAACTAAGTTGCTTTTTATTGGTATAACAATAACAGAACCTGAATCAGTACTTGGTCATAATAAAGAAAGAAGAGAGGAGAAGAGAGAAGATGAAAGAAGGGAAGAGAACACAGACCACGGTTTGAGTAATGGGCAGAATGCTCAAACCATGGGTGGGAGATTGTATTTATATTGAATAAAAGAAACAAATAACAATAGGACCACCGGGTCTACAATCAATGGCTAGACTTATCCATCAGGTATGTGTCTTAAACCCCTTGAACGGGGGGTGGCTACCTATGAAGTGGCCAACCAGAGGATTTTGCCATTGCAAAGCTTTATGGCTAAAAGTCTAACTGGGAAGAGAGCAGTCTTAGATGACCCAACGATGATGGGAGGGACGAAGTTAAGGGGGAGACCCTCTCTAGAAGGAAAAGGAGCCTGGCTAAAGAGGGAGCTCCAAGACACCCCCGCATGGTAGAAGGGGGGAAAGCAAGAGGTCCAGGGAAAGAGAAGGATAGGACGGAATGGGGAGACCTGGGTGGTGATGGCACCACACGCTAGGAGGGCCAGCCATGGAGGCAGGCACCCACGAAAGAAGACTCTCATGGTGGGGAAGGTGACAGAGGGAACCCCTGAAAGAGGAAACATGTTGTATCAAGTCTTAAAGGGATCTAGATACATAGACAAATGCTTCATCACTCATCCTATCGTAACTCATTTCTATCCAATTCCCAACTATGAATATACCTCTTCCATGAATTACCTTGTGAATACCTCTCCGAACATCTTATCTCCTTTTCCAAATCTTTTTATAGCTACAAACCATTCTGAGAAAAATATGTATATAAGAGTATTTCAGTAAAATTTTAGCAAGTAGGGAGGGAATATTGTATAGGCACGTGACTTGAATTTTAGCGTACACTATAGATATGGAATGTCCTCCTGCTGTGAAATTATATATTTTCCTATCCCAAAATTGCCAATCATACTTTTTTGAGCAAATTACATGGCCCTCCGCTGGGCTATGGTCCTATTACAAACACCCCCCATGTTTTGAAGAATTACATCCGCACCCCTGAAGGCTGACGGCGTTAGTGCGGTGTTAGTTTTGAAATATAAAAGACAATTTACCCTTATTATATCTTGAACTAAAACATCCAAAATCTAAATACCATTTGTACCCTTATTGCATCCTTAAATGTAAAATCCCCAAATTGAAGTCGTTTTTCAAATAGGGTGCCAACGGTTAAGGGTTTTGCTACATACCCATCTCCGGCGAATGTGAAGAAGATAGAAGTTTCCGGCGGACAATATTTTACCTTGCAACTCTCCGGCGAAGGTAAGGCTCTCCATCTCCACACCAGAAATATCGGGAAACCCAGAAACCTCATAGAGCATGTAACAACCATAGAGCTGAACCCGTGCGGCCACAGAATTTCCGCAAAGGCGATATGCCATATCAGGGAGCTTGCCCACACAGCTGTAGCAATCACTATTACTGAGATCTCTTCTGCATTGAAAGAGACCAGAAATGGTGACTTGGCCTCCACCTGTGCTGGTTTTGATGAAGGCAACCTAGGAGGCCTAAGCTGTGAGAGAAGCAAAAAGTGCAGAGAGGGATTGTGAGCAACTGGGATCCGAGAATGACTGACTTGCACAACCCTTGTAAGCAAAAGTAGTGATATCTGAAACATTGACAGATGGGAGGAACTCAAAACCTGCTAAGAGGAACAGAGTGAAGGAGAGGAGGCGACCTCTTCCGGGTGAAGCATTACAGAGTCCGGACCCTTCTGGTGGATTTTTACAATGTCCAGGATTGAGCTGAAAGGCTAGGGACTCTGATAGACACGGACGTGGAGTGGCATTGCGGGTGGTGGAAGGATGATAGTCCTATTTCAAATTCTCCGGGTTATAACTATGTTCGGCTGATGGGCCTAACCCATACTTCCTTTTATCTTCCTTCTTATATTCAAAGGCAGTTCAGACTTATTCAGGATGTTCCACCAGTGGTTGAGGCCTACAAGATAGGGCCTCCTGAGGCTTTGAATCCCGAGCTGGTGGGGTACATAGCTGAGCATTGGTATTGGAAGTTTCATTACGTGGACAGGGAATTTGTGGAGCTGCTAGACGCTCCAACTGAGGGATATAAAGAATGGATGAGGACACGAGCGGGTCTGCCTCAGCGTCCGAGAAGGAGCCGGTTTAGATGAGGACACGAGCGGGTTTTGCGATAAAACCCATCTGCAGGTGGCTTCGCCCAAATCATGGCGGGGTTCTTGAGTGGTTTGGAGAGTTGGGTTTTTTATTAGAAATGAGAAAATTTAGATGGGTTTGTGAGTTTCCTTGCAGAGGGATCTCAGCTCTGTGCTTGGTTTTCTTTCTTTTTGGATGGTCTACCTCTGGCTAACTTTGAAGATGCAGAGATATGGGTATCTTTTTTCTCTATAAAGGTGGGGTAGTTATTATAATAATGTACAAGTATTAAAGTAATGTTATTCATGGAAATGCTTGATTTATATTTAATTTTCTTTTATGGAGAACGAGAACAACAGTACCAGTCCATGAATTATTTAAGAAACAGAGGAAATATTCTCCTAGCAAGGAAGACGTGGTAGAAGGGTTGGACAGGAAATCTGATTTGGTGGGAGGGAGGTGAAATCAGAGGTTTTTGACCAAAGGAGCTATTACTTGAATTAGGGTTTGAATTTGAAACTCCTGGTATTTGGATTCGGAGTTCGGATGGAGTTTGGATTTTGGAAGGGCAGTTGGGTCATGGGTTGGGTGGATCTTTACGTTATTAGACATGGATTGGAGAGATTAGTGCATCTGCAGAGTGGTCAGAGTTGGTCGTCGGTTTCACAGCTCGAAGATTGCTGGATTGGAGATATTACTCCTTGTTGATCGCCGGAGATAACAGGTTGATACATGCAAGTCGGCAGAGAAGAAAGAGGTGAGATGGAAGATGAGGTTGGAATGACGGAAGGTTGAGGAGATTCCTCAAGGTTTTGTAATGTAAGGGTAAAAGGGTAAATCTGCACTAACGGAGGATAACATGGCCATTTATGAATGTTTTGCTTCAATTAACGGTTTCAACTTTACGGACTGGGGTTACTTGTAAGCTCCACCATAGTCCAGGGGAGGTCAATGTAATTGTTCAAAACACCGGGGGGGTGTTTGTAATAGGACCATAGTTCAGGGGAGGGCTATGTAATTTGCTCTACTTTTTTTTTGTCGAACAGAATGAAAAGTTTCATTTGATATGAGTGTAAACAAAACCATCTCAAAATTCCTCGGTTTCTAAATTTCTTCTTCCAAGATCGCCCTTCCATTTATAAGACAAGCCTGTTTATGGACCTCATCCCTGAAAACTATCTTAACTCAGCCATCCATTACAATGTAAGTAAAACAATACTTCAAAATACCCAAAATAAAGCAATTTTTTTTAAGTTGCCACTTTGCCGGTCCATGCTACTCTTTTTCCATTAAAAGATTTTAATCATGAGGAACCTCTTTTCTTAACTTATTGGACTGAAACAGTACACAGAAACCTCGAAAGAAGAAAAGAACTAGAACAAACCATTGAACCCCTATTTATGTCCTGCTTAAATGTGATCAATGAATTGGCCATTATTACCTTAAGAAAGACTTTCTTACTATCATTTTTTCTTTTTTCCTTTTTTATTGTAAACTTATTTTGGGATAGGATAGGACACAACACAAAAGGTTAATAGAAAAAAAAGATCCAAAAACACACACATGCACACACGTGCGTAGACACACCCACAGCCTTCCCTTCCCACCTCGCAAGAAACTGCTGAGAAAGAATAACAGTCTCCTTTATCTCTGAACTAGACAACCTAGCCCCCCACCTCCATAAAAAAACAGACGAATAGAAAAACAAATACTCCATCACCAAAGACAATGGAGACAAGAAAAAAAATAACAAAAAGGAGGGGGGATGGGGACTGCCACATAAGCTTGTTAATCTTCAACCCTCTCTTTGCCAAATCACGTAAACCTACCTATCTTTTGACCCTAAGACGATCTCAACTCCTAGGCTGCCTGAAGTTCACTCAATACAGTCCACAGTCCACCCCGAGGAACAATCAAGCCAATCTCTGTCTGTTGATTAAGGGAAATGTACAGAATCTTAATGTGTTGAGGGGTGCCACTTTGTGCAAAAAATGCCAAAAGGTTAGGACCGACTCCAAACTCACCCATCCCAGGACCCTGCATAGGCGGGTCCAGCACTGGGTAATGGCCCTTTTACAGTGTCCGTCAGTCTTAATAGGGTGAATTTCATCACAAAGTTGGCTGAGTCACACTCCATAAGTTCTTATAACCTGATTGGAAATGCTTGATGACTCTCATATGTGTTATTTCTGTATGCTTTGTTTCTGTTCATTGCTGTAGTCATGGAAATGTAAATTGAAGGTTTGTGTTATGGTAAAGGAGTCTAGAGCTTATTTTGATAGATGATAGAATTAGTTTTTTAAGATTGCTTAAACATGGCAACAGGAAAAGCATGGTTCCAAGATGGCCTTCCTAGATGGTAACCCTCCTGAGAGACTATGCTTGCCAATTGTTGATCATATCCAGGCACTTGGTGGTCAAGTCCAACTCAATTCACGAATACAAAGGATAGTGCTGAATAATGATGGAACCGTGAAGCATCTTGTACTTAATAATGGGAGTGTAATAGAAGGAGATGCCTATGTAGTTGCTACTCCTGGTATAGTTTTCTGTTTGTATCTTTTGATATATGAAGCTAATTTTTCCAGTAATTCCTCTTATGTTCTATTTGCATCAGTTGATATCTTGAAGCTTCTTTTACCTGAAGACTGGAAAGAGATTCCATATTTTAAGAGATTGGAGAAATTAGTTGGAGTTCCAGTGATTAATGTTCATATATGGTAAATTTCCTGTTCTTTTTTTTCTGATTAGTCCAGGAAGTAATATCACTGTATGTATTCAATGCTGGCTAGATGGGAGATGCTCGTTTGATGTTCCCTTTCTTTATTGTTAGATATATCAGCTGCTGATCAAGAAAAGGGCATGTTGCTTTACCAAGGCAAGTCCCTACATACAATGTAAATGACAGAAGTGAAAACCTTATATATTAAGTATTAAGCAATTACTTGATGCATGAAGAGGATTGCTGGGCAGCCTAGGCTAATAGTCAACTTTGATAAGATTAGCATAGGGGTGACAATGTTCAGAGGATATTTTTAGATTGGTCAGTGTCATGGGTACAAGTTTTAGAACACCTCTAGAATATCTCAGGATGTCCTGGAGAAAAACTTAGTAGACTACAAACTTGTGGAAAAGTTCCAATTGAATAAACTCTATAGGAAAGAGGTTTGAATTCCAAGTGGACCCTAACAGCCACACATGGGCCCCCACTGTTTTTAGGTCTTGGGAATATGTGCCGAGTGGCTTAAATATTACACTTATTGGTTCTTTTGTTTTTATTTAGCCTCTCAACTCATGACTTAATTTTTTGTTGGGAATAGGGAAGGTGTATTTAAGCATGGTCAAAATACAGGAGGATTATATAATCAGACAATTGCCAGGTTCCACAAAAGAAAAGAGGTAAAGAGAAGGATGGAAGGAAATGGCTACAACTATCTGGATGCACCATTGCAGAATGAAAACAAGAGTCATGCTTTTCTGAACTCATTCCTTTCAACTCCCCATCCAAAATGTGTGCCTCCACATCCCCAAACAACTCAACTCTTCCACCAACCCAACAACCAAAAGAAAAACTTCCTGTATAAATAATGATGCATCATCTAAGGTGGACCCTATTAAAAACATGTAAAGTATTTGTTAAAAAAAAAAGAAAAGAAAAGGAAGGAAAAAAACAGTAAGAATTGAAGTAGGTAAATACACTCCAAACGGGCTGCCTTTCTGGAGGCTTTTCTATTATGCTCCATTCTCTAGTGAGAATTGTAACATGAATCTCTTTTCTCTGTTGCTTTTTCACCAACCTCGCTGGGACATAGGGAAGACAACTTCTGAGTGAAGGTCTTGGTAGATGGACTTGATTAGAACATTGGAGGTGTTAAGGTCAAAGTTGCTAATTTTATTGGATGTCCCATGCAGATGGTTATTTAGATCTGAAGGTGAATTCACAATATATATGTAAGGCTTGTGAATTTAGAGGTCTCTGGACAGCATGTTTATGGGCAGAAAAGCTTGGTTGTTGAAGCAGGCCAGAAACCCATCACCGAGCACTCTGGAGCTGTAACTAAGTGGAGTAGTATTGCTGTCTAGAATGATAGGGGGATCAAACAGTGTAATATGTGTGACAATCTCAGACCTAAAACAACCAGCAACAGTAACTAGAAAAGAAGTAAAAAAAAGGAAGAAACTAGAGAGAAGAGAAGAAGAGTAGGAGAGACAATAGAGAAAAAAGTAGAGCTACCAATTGGAGAGAATAGCTCAATATACCTATCAGTAGTAGTAGGGTTGTATTTATAATAAAAACTATAAAAGAATTACAAGTATGTTATCCTAATAAACAAATATATTCCATAAATACCTTTGCAATACTAACTGTTGACACTCCCCCTCAAGCTGGAGCATAAATATCACCCATGCCTAGCTTGGAACACCCTTGAAGAATCACACTTTTAAATAAGGACGTTGTAAACAAATTGACAAGCTGTTGAGCAGAGCTAATAAAAGGAGTGGAGATCACCTTCCTTGTCACAACTTCTGGTGCAAAATGACAATCTACTTCAATATGTTTTGTCCTTTCATGAAAAACTTGATTACTAGAAATATAGATGGCAGCCTGAGTATCACAATACATGTCAATAGAATTATTAGATGGAAAACCAAGCTCTTGAAGAAAAGACTTTAACTACATTGACTCACCTACAGTATGAGCCATAGCTCTGTGCTCAGCTTCAACACTAGATCTCACCACTGAATAGTCTGTTTCTTACTCTGCCAAGTGTCAAGGTTTCCACTTCCACCAACAAATGTACAGTAACCAGTGGTAGACCTCTTATCACCTTCAACACCAGCCCAGTCAGCATTAAAGTAACCAACAAGATTAATATGCCATGAAATTTGTAAATAAGACCTTTTCTTGGAGCACCCTTAAGATGCCATAAAATGCGACATGGAGCCACCCAATGAACCTGCTTAGGTATCTCCATGAATTGGCTTATAACACCTGCTACAAATGATATGTATAGTGACACAATGAGATAAATAAGTTTACCAACCTTCCTTCGATACAGATGCTTGTCTGCAAACTCTTTACAAGGTTTCATGGGAGTATCAACAGATTTAGAGGCTACATGATGTAAGAACAGCTGTCAACTAGCCAGCTAGGAACTAATCTGACAGTAGGATTACCAAATGTCAATAACAGTCGGTTACAGCATGAACACCAGCAACAGAAACTGGCAATACACCTTAACAGCAAGGTGTTTCAACTCTTAGAACTCTTGACTACATGTAGCACTACTGTAGGATGAAGCCTAACCATAGGAGACACAAGCAGCACCAGTTTCTGGGCTGTCGAAGGATAGATAGTGGACAAAATAGCCAGAAAATGAAGAGGTAACAGGATTAGCAACTAGGTAACTTTGATGGGACAGATATCACTATCCAAAGTAGGCTGCAGAATAACTCTTCAAAACCTCAAGTCAAATTTGGTGGCTGGATGCTGAGATATGGCCAGGTTTCACAATTAGTAAGTGAAAGTAAAAAATAGCAACTCACTATTACAGTCAAGACAGCCTTTGAATCAGACTCAAATCACCATCGATGGATGGCCCTAAGGAGAGTATTACTTTGTCAAAAGGTGGGCTGAAACTGATTGCTGGATTTGGAATTTCTTGGACTTGAAGTCTTGCTGCAGAAAACACCAGAATGACAGAAGCTGCAACAGAGAAATTGGATCCTCAATCTTCCAGCTTCTGTGACCCTTGAAAGTACAGTCTCGTAGGGGTCTCCTGCAGCAATAGTGATGAAAACAGAGCTTGATTCTTTCTCAGACACTAGATCGTCCAGGCTGTCTTTACAGCAGCTGAATCACATAACACTCTACCTCGAGTTTTAGACATTCGAACACTCTCCTTGATGTGTTGAAGGTCAAGCTTCAGTCCATAACAGAACTCCGGCAACTCTTGGAAGTGGGGAATGTAATCTTCTAGACGTTGCTCTTTCTCTTTGAAAAACTCAAGTGGAATCACGGACTCTACATTGCTCAACATCTAGGTGAATCTGAGATATGAATGGCGCATCTGTAGAGTCTTCCTTAGCTGTTTCATCAATCACCACTTCAACTGCAGTGTCAAGTTCCTCATCGTCCATGTAATCCTCGACGGTAAGAACATCAATGATTGGCTCTTCCTTGGCGACACAAGTTGCTGGAATCTTTTCAACATTGACCTCGACTTCAGGTTCTTTTACTCCAAAAGGTCTTTTCTCTTCCAAAGGAGGTGCTATATATGAGTCGGAACATTGTAGCATTCAATCCATTTGTCTGTTCAGTTGCATCAACTCCTCAAGAACATAATTATGAACCATTTGGGTGTCGGCCATATCAAACTGATGTAAGACCAATTCTCAACTAGCCAGCTAGGAACTAATCTCATAGTAGAATCACCATATGTTAATAACCAAGGTTTTAAGTATCAATCATTAAGTATCGTATCTGCCAATACGCATCGGTATTGGTGGATATAAAAACGATACTTATTTTTCAAATAAAATGTGTATTGACCGATACGGGTAAGATACACTTGATACGCCTCCTTTAAACCTGCAAAACAGACACCGTGAAGTGAGATATGAAACTGAGAGCAACCGAAAGCCTTGGAAACTTGTTTTTCTCTTCGATATGAATTGGAGAAAAATCATCTAATATAAAAAAAAATGACCCTTACATTCACTATTTCAACAAGTTTTGGGGATTTACAGTGCTCAAATCACGGTTCGAAACAGATTTGAGCGAGAAAAAAAAGTGATAAAGTTGCAAATCTCTTTGTTTTTTTTTGGGTGCTCAAATCTCTTTTTTTTTATTTTTTATTATGCATCACTAGATTAGGTAAAAATGATTCACATCCTTGCATCAAGCTTATATATATTTACATATGGCATGATAAGGTGTTTTATGCTTCAAAATCGTATTTTGTATGTAGCATAAGCATATCCATGCATTTCTTGACCATTTCCATGTGTTTCTTACGTGTATTTTGCATCTCTTCGATACGATAGAATGCGTCTCTTAAAATCACCTCTCCAATACGATACCTATACCAATACTTAAATCCTTGATTATCTGTTACTTTTGCAGGTTTGACAGAAAGCTGAAGAACACATATGATCATCTACTTTTCAGCAGGTCCAGCTTCACCTATGCCAATAATGCTTTCCCTTTAAAACCGAGAATGGAATTGTACAGTAAGGCCTAATCTGTTTGTTGCATAATTTTCATCTCATTGGAGTTGGATTACTTGGTTCAACTTTATAAAAAGGGAGAAGAAATGGAAGAAAGAGAGAATTGACTGCCCATCTCCCAAGATGTATTTACATATGAGATGTGATTAGAGACCCCTTGGGCTAAAAACACATTACAATTAACACTAAACAGTCCATGCATACTGGTACCCAAAATATCCTTAGATGCTTGTAAATCTCTCGAACAATAGTATCCAATGTTCTATTTATAAATTTTTCATCGGGGTTTGATTATTATTCAACAGAAGCTCTATTGTGAAGTTTCTGAATCATGCTCATGTCAAAGTAATCAATAAATAATAATAATAATAAAGCTTTCGTACCTACTCCGTGTAGTCAACATACCAGAATTAGGGCTGCAACTTTGGGTAGGTGGATCAGGTTGGGACCATCCAATCTGAACCGGAAAACCTTATACTGAAGCAGTCATCCTATCCCAACATTAGTCGATCTGAAAAGCACTTGGTTTGGGTAGGGTTGATGCAGCCCAGTCCCCTCATCCCAACAAGAACTTGTATGCACCACACAAAATGACTTGGCAGTAGCGAAGCAACCTCAAGTGTAAACCAGTACAACCCTCACTGGCCAAGAGGCTAGAGCATGGAATCACATCTTGACAGGGCATGACCAAAATATATTTTGGCTATTTTCGTCAGAGTTGACCAAAGGCTTAATGTTGGGATTTGGGGAATGATGGCTTGTCAGTTGATAGAGGCCTAGGCTCTTTATTTACAATAGAATAGAAAAGGGTACAAGTACAATACTGCCCCTAGGGACAAATCTATCCTTATACCCATATTACAACACTCCCCTCAAGTTGGTGCATAGATATCAAACATAACTTGCATAGAATTAGATGAAAAACCCTACTACTAAAACCTTTAGTAAAAACATCTGCTAATTGATCACCAAACTTAACAAAAGGAACACAAATAACACCTTGTTCTAGCTTTTCTTTGATGAAATGACGATCAATCTCTACATGCTTCGTCCAATCATGCTGAGTAGGATTATGAGCTATACTAATGGCTGATTTACTATCACAATATAGCATCATAGGGAGTTGAACTGCCACACCGAGGTCTTAGAGAAGGCCCTGAAGCCACAACAACTCAAAAATACCGTGGGCCATCGCGCAAAACTCTGCTTCAGCACTAGATCGAGCAACCACAAGTCCACAACTTGCTTCTTGCTACACCAGGTAACCAACAAATGTATAGTAACCAGATGTGGACCGTCGATCATCCGGAGAACTAGCCCAATCAGCATCAATAAAATCTTCTACATGCATGTGACCATGGGAAGAAAATAGCACACCTTTCCTTGGAGCCAACTTCAGATTACGAAGGATCCCAAACACAGCTTCTAAATGTGTAGAGTAGGGATCATGCATATATTGGCTGACCAAGCTGACAACATAAGCAATGTCTGGCCAAGTATGGGAAAGATAGATCAAACGTCCAACCAATCTCTGATACCGGCCTTTATCAACCGACTCACCATCCTTACTCTCGAGATGAGCATTAGCCTCAAGGGGTGTATCTGTAGGTTTGCAGCCTAACATCTCGGTCTCTGATAAAAGATCAAGGGTATACTTCCTTGAGACAAGAAGATACCACGGGAGGACAAGTAACCTTGATACCAAGGAAATACTGAAGTTTTCCCAGATCTTTAATCTCAAATTCTTTTCCCAAATAGGCCTTCAGATGAGATATTTCAATAGGATCACGCACAGTGACGACAATATCATCAACATAGACTATAAGAATAGTAATGTGATCACCTGATTTTTGATGAACAGAGTATGATCAGCATTGCTCTGCCTGTATCCAACTAAAATCATAGCCTTGTGGAAACGACCAAACCAAGCCCTGGGAGATTGCTTCAGTCCATACAGTGCCGCAAGGGACAAATCTACCCTTATACCCATATTACAACACTTAAAATTAGAGTATTGAAGATATGGTCAAGGGAAAAATGAAATTTTTTTTTATTTCAATACTGACCAAAGTCAAGTTGGAAATTGAAATTTAATTCCTTGGGCTACAGAATAGAGGTATAAAGAATAAAAAGCTTCAAGCGCTTCCTAGTCAATTCAATCCATATCACAAAAATATTGTGAAAGTTCTCTTTGGATGTTTTACATACTGGAAGATTAATGCTTCTAGTAATAGAAACCCTACCTTGAATCTAGATCACTTAAACCTGGACACTTAAGGAGGTAACAAAAGATGAAATAAGTGAAACTGTTGAAGACATGATAGACAGAAATTGAATCTCCTTGTTCAAGTGCATAAAGAAAAGGCCTTCCGATATCTCTAAGTCTGGATTTCCCTGTTAGGCTAAAAAGACCTGAAAATGGCAGCCAAACTGACCCAAGTGGAGTTAGGTCTCAGGTCTGAGTTGAACCCTGCCCTAGTTGCACCCTGTCTAGAGACATAAGTAGGAACCAAATCTTGTGGTCTCTGTTAATACCGGACTGATGCATGTTTTATTTGTCACAAACGATGGCAGACCTATTTCAAAGTGGGACCACTATCTATGCTACATGCTCTTTTATTCATCTTACAGATTGCGAGGGAGTCAATCCGCCAGATCTAACTTGTGTTCATTTTTTTAGGTGTTTCTTTTTTCAATTTGTTTATTCTTCTGATACTGGCATCCATATTTCTCTTGCAGAAGCCCCCTCTTGAGTGTTTATGCAGACATGTCTGTAACATGTAAGGTAAAATGTATTCCATGAAATCTATTTAAAACTTCTTAGAGTATGTGCCCTTCTGGACCTTTTGTGATTTTATGCCAACTCATTCCTAAGGTGTAAGGTAAGATATGTTGAATGATACTTTCTAAAATCTTCTTCAAATATGTGCACTTCCATGTGGCTATAGCCCAGTAGATATTTATTGAATACATGCAACTTCATTCCAAGTTGTTTTGAAATCTTTAAATATGCCCATGTCAGCAGAGTGGCAGTTGATATTAAATGGAAGTACTTTACAGCCATCTCCAAGGGTATGTAGTATATTGGCTTAAAACAATTTCCCCATATTTTCACATTTATGGGCTGTTTCAACCTATATTATGAATAATGTTAGTAGCTGTCAAGGCAACAAGCTCAAGGTGACCAGCCACCTGATGTGTCAATGTTCCTAGACCTAAAAACTCAATCTCGGGCCCTTATGTTATAATTGTCAAGCATTTCTCATTTCTACTTTTTATATGTTTCTATAATATTATTTTCCTCCCTTACATTCAATATTTTGACTTGTATAATGACACATTAATAAAAAGACATACCTGGAAAATATGTCCTCGACTATAATGTCGCTCGCAGAGGTGCATTGGCCTTGCCTAGGTGTTGACTTAAGTGCCATAGCATCTCGTTTTTGGCTTAGCGCCACAACAACTATGAATTTTACTCAGTTTTCCTTAGGTTTGGACTCCATTGGTGCCTTCCCCTCGGCTAACTTTGTAACCAGCATCATATGCTTCTGTAGCTTTTTCTCTTTTTCTAATAAAACCCGTTATTCATTAAAGGGGGGTGGGGGTCGTGGAGGGGGAATACTTGGGTTTGGATTTGAGGAAGTTATCATCAGCTGAGACATGAGGATAGGATTGGTGTAGGAGAAAAATGCTTGGTGACATGGCTTACGTTCTTCAAGTATTCATCAGAAATCAGTAGAAGTTCACATGATCTTTTATCCGCTTTATCAATGGGTTGAATGTTTTAGGGAAACCTTAGATTTCAGCAAATGTCAGTTACTTTCCTTCACCTAGTATCTTTTGTTATAAATGGGGGGAGGGGGGTGAGAGATTATTAAGTGTGTTCCAATTTAGCCTAATTTGGCAAAGATATGACTTACAGTTTTTTAGACCTGAAGTGGAAAGTCAATCATGGACTTTATAGCTTTACTTGCAACTTAAGTGTCTCTAACTCATAATTCTCTTTATATAATGCAGGAATATTATGATCCAGACAGATCAATGTTGGAATTGGTTTTTGCACCAGCGGAGGATTGGATATCGCGGAGTGATGTGGAAATTATTGAGGCGACCATGAAGGAGCTTGCAAAGCTCTTCCCGGAGGAAATTGCCGCTGATCAGAGCAAGGCCAAGATTTTGAAGTACCGTGTCATCAAAACACCACGGTTAGAATCGAAATTTTCCAAGCAAAACCTTTCTTATCTTGTTTCAGTAAAAAACATTGTTCTCTGAATATTAAATTATAGATCTGATACATGGGAGAGGGAGATCATCAGTCAGGTGTATCATCAGTTGTGGAGTCTCATGCTTGTTGGGATGATTCTATTTACATGAATGAGAAATAGATTAGGTTATCATTCTTGGTCCCCTCATTTTCCATGTTCCATACTCTTCAACTCAGACATTGTCCAATGTTTCTAGGCTATTGACTGGCCTCAGGATGGTGTCTTTAGTTATGTTACCCACATGGGTAGAGATTCATGCATTTGTCAATCCCTGTATGTCAATTTTGAATTTTGTAACTATTTTGACAGATCATTCTGCATGCATGGCCATCTTCCCAATATTTGAAGTATCCTCCGTACCAATAAACTTAGGGAATTTACAGTTAGTATTCCAATTCCCATAACATGTCTCTAATGTGGTTGTGTAGTATCTCTTGGCATATTTGAAGGATACTTGTAGTACAGTTTTCTACCCTCTCTCTCTTCTCGAAAATTATTTGTTGAAGTTTCTGTTTCAGGTCAGTTTACAAAAACATACCAAATTGTGAACCATGCCGGCCCTTACAAAGATCCCCTATAGAAGGGTTCTATTTGTCTGGTGACTACACAAAGCAAAAGTATTTGGCTTCAATGGAAGGTGCTGTTTTGTCTGGGAAGCTTTGTGCACAGGCAATTGTTCAGGTAACAACTGCATGGACTTGGTAACTCCAACCCTGACCCCCAACTCCAAAAGAATAATACTTCTGACAGGATCACAAAATACAGAAACATTTTTAGCAAGATTCCTTAGGTGTATGATGGCCAGATTATTCATTATCAACACTTTATGATGCAGTCGCATAAAAAATAAAAAACACTGTATGATGCAATCTCGTAAAAAATTAAAAAAACACTGTAGGATGCAGTTGTCATCGTGAAATGGGTTTATGATATATACTCCCACTGTTACAAAATGATAGTCCCCTTCGAACATTTATTGCGTAAGTTTTGGTTGCTTTTCCATTTTGCCCTTTGACACACTACTCCAAGTAGTTCTGTGTAAATGAAGGTCAACTTGGAATTCATGTTGAGGATGAAGGGTAAACTAGGAAAATAAATTAACAAAAGGGGGTAGTAGTATTAATTACCATCTCTTAAAATGTGTTTATTTTTTTCCAAAGTGGACAATTGTTAAGGAAGTCAGGGAGAGTATTTCTTTATACTTGCGATATTGAGAATCAACCCTCACTGCTAAATATATTGATCTTTGCAGGATTATGAGTTGCTCCTTGCTCGGGCAGAAAGTAGTCCTGCCAAGGCAAACATTTGCTAGCAACGTCGAACCTTTGATGATGGGATTAAGGCACTAATGCATACTTGTAGTACCTTAAAGCCAAATAGGGCGAATAATTGCCGAGTTATCCTAATGGAATCGAATGTGTAACATTAAATTTTATGGATCAGTCATTCCATCCGGTTTGGCAGTGCTGGGAACTCCATAATATCTGCAGATGGTGGTGAGGTTATTAACCTTGTGGTCATTCCAACTGGATGCACCACAATGAACATTATTGGATGCGGAAATGGAATTTAAAGAACAGAGGCACTTTACATAACAACCAGCGACACTGTTAAATTCAGAGTTGCTTTTCATATACAAGAGAAAGATCAGTTTATATATTTGTTCCCTTTAATGTGTCTAGTAGAAATATTTGAACACAGGGAAATGTTAATACATTTTGAGGTATTGAAATAATACAATGTGTCCAGATAGCATAGCACCAGAACTTTAAGAACTAAATATTAATCATGCAGTGAACAAGCTATTTCCTGTACTTTGTGGCATAGTTTTCAAGGTGCGGCCTAGGCGTCCAGATAGATTTTGGGGGTTCTAGGCAGTCGTTAACTTGGTATTGAATGCCTTGGTCCTCATTTATGCCAAATATCGTTTAAATAAATATTTCATTTACTTAAGACATTATTAATAAATAAACAAATACTGAAATCCCTTCTTATTTAAATCCAATAAAAATAATGAAAAATTCAAATCCAAAAGAATAAAATGTCAACCACTAAATTCAAGAACAAAAATTGAATTTTAGACAATAGGTGAAATTTTCAATTGTCTAATGCAACAATTTTTCTCAAAGTCTAAAAATTTCAAAGATCTTAATATATTAAATATTATTAAAATTCAAAAGAGGTAAAATATTCATTTGTTTTGATATTTAAAAGATTATTTTCATTTAGAACAATTTGGACAACATTTGCACACAATAAATAAGGTTTAATTAGAACATACCTCTTTCAAGATAAATCATATTTAAATAATCTTAAATTTGTTGGAAAGCTGATTTTGTGCTCTACCTAGTACAAAAAATCTCATGTAAAATAAAATTCATTTACCCAATCAAACTTCTTAAAGAACAACAACATTTCTCTAAATCTAAAGAAATTTAATTATTTATAAATAAAATCATATTTTTCAAGATCGGTATAAACCAAATGCAAGACTAAGTATATCATGACAATGACCAATTCCAAAAACAATATAAACCAACTATATGTTTTGTTTGTTTCAAACTTCCAATAGTTTACTAGTTCAATCTATTGTCTTCTAGTTCTATATTGATTTTTGATGACTTGATGTAGTTTAATATTGATTTGTGATGACTTGATGCGACTTAATGTTGATTTTTGATGACTCAATGTGTCTTAATGTTGATTTTTTATGATATAATGTATATATTGTAACATACTAAATAATGTTAGAAAATAATGGAAATAAAAAATAACATTTGGACGCCTATGTCGTCTAAGCTCTTAAGCACCCCTCCACTTCCTTGGGTCACCTTGCCATCTTGACAACTATGCTTCGTAGGACAATATTTGATTGGAATCAATTTGAGCACACGTATCATTACATAAATGGACACTTATTTCTCCTTGGTAATTGAACTTTGTTCTCTTAATTAAACAGCTTGAATACAAACATGCCACTTGAACAATTATCTTAAAATATGACAAAGCACTTGAATTCTAGGTACCCAACAATTACCCCTTAACATGTAACTGAACTGTAAATAGAGGGGCAAAACCTCTTCTCCCACCCTAGTGACCAAAGATTCACGAGTGATGTGTTCCAAGTTCACAGGAATCTCACTTCAGATGAGAAATTGACTGTGAAGATGCAACTAGTTATAATTTTCAAAGAGAGGGATGGCCCAACTAAAAGAATAGTTCTGAAGGGAAGAAACAATGAAGCCTAGACTGAAGAGCAACAGCTCCTTACTGAGTGTTGGTTAAGACAGTAAAAACATCATTTTGATTTGTACCCCCAACCAATCATCCTCTTCTTTCTTGAGATTCTGAAAAACAAAAAAACAATGAAAAAATTACAGAACAATCGAAAGCAAAGGTGAGCTTGCTAACCAACAGCAAACTGAGAATTTAGGAAAAAAGGCACTAAACACAAATGAAATTAAGGTAGGGTTAACAATACCAACCTCAGCCTGGAACAGAATAAAGTTAGAAATAATCTAGGCTCACCTGTAATCTGACCAAATGCACTAGAATCAATACCCCTTTCAGATTGTAACTGAGGCTAAGAAGAATGATGTACCTCTGAACATGCCAAAGTGGTTTACCAAACAAAAGGACATGCCAAAGTGGCAGTTGAAAGTATTTAATTCCAAGTTGACTCTTCTTAACCAATTTGATGTACTCAACCCCAAGAGAAAAGAAGAGAGTATTGAGAAAAGAGGTTCTTCCATCGAATACCATCTTCACAATGTCACAAATTTATGTAAACAAGGTCCAAAAGGCTGTCAAGGCAAATGTACACGAACACCACTGCTCATCTTTATCAATCCGTACTTTAGAGTTAACAAGTTGAAGTCACTTTTCAATGCTGTGCTGCTTTATTTATTTTTGGGTATGAAACCCTGCTTTGTTCTTCGTATAAAGTTCCTCATCATAATCATCTAACCACATTCGTGGTGGGGGTGCTATAACAAATCCATCATAAATCAAACCCAGAAAAGTTGATGAAATTTATGAATGAATTGTTGAATAATGATGCCTGAAAGCCATGAGAAAATATCCTTCCCGCTTGTGTAGTCCATGGTTTCAACCCCCCCCCCCTACCCCCAACCTAAAAGGAGAACCTCGCCATGACAAGTGAAACCCTCAAGCTTAAACTAAGATAATTAGTTTGTACACTTGATATATGAGCCATACACAAGGTGCAGCTCAACGATTAGCTAATTTCTATACAGGGTAGGAATACTCTAAACCTAATGGCCAATTAAAACTTTAAGATAATGGTGGTAATCTCACCTGCAATGAATCATACACTTCAAAAGTCAAATTATACACTATGCTCTAGAGAATAACCCTAATTGTTAGCAAGAGAAATCTCTAATGGTCTACTTGGGAATTTACTTCTGCATCTTCCTTCTTAGCAGTGACCAGCAATGCAGTGGCACAAGAACCTAGTTTGCTACCAGAATGCAAACAATAGGAGTAGAAGAGACAAAAAGATTTGACTAAGCAGCAATGGAAAGAGTTCTCAAACTCAACAATTTAATGCCCTGCACTACCTTCTCTCACTAAAGAAGGCATATACTAAATGAAGCCATAACTATCCAAAACACCCAGAGGAAATGCCATAAATAACAATATCCATCTGATTTGCTAACAATACTAATTTCATAGCCAACCATAAATGTCACTTTTTTACAGTAGAGATAATTTATAAAATGAGAAAGGAACTAAGTGCCTCACTAGCGTTTGAGTCTTAAAAATGAAAATATTCCACATGTCCAACAAAGGCATGTAAAAGTTCCTGGAAGAGTATATACAATCTAAAGCATTTTTTTTTTTTTTTGGGGGTGGGGGGGTGGGGGGGATAAGCACACCCAAAAGCAGTTCCAAGAAAACAAGATTCAAAAACCCAATGATGTACCCAGAATCATAGAGAAGTATTCGAGAATCAAGAAGCTGCATCCATATGTCACAAGGTCACATAAATGGTACAATTTCAATTTATCATGGACACCTGATTTTTGCAACATCCTCTAAGCAAAGAGCTCCACAAGGAATTTCTTAAAAATCCA
This sequence comes from Telopea speciosissima, assembly GCF_018873765.1. Taxonomy (NCBI): domain Eukaryota; kingdom Viridiplantae; phylum Streptophyta; class Magnoliopsida; order Proteales; family Proteaceae; genus Telopea; species Telopea speciosissima. The sequence goes on along the minus strand of NC_057917.1, from coordinate 61,758,459 downwards.
ATATTAATGAAGGAAGAGAAATTTTTTCAGATCATAATGTTGTGGCCATAAAAGGAAGAAATTCCATGCATCACAACTCTGCAGTTATTAATCTAACAGGATTTGTAAATTACTTCACTTGAATGTAGTTCGGATTATAAAATCAAATCTCTCAATTACACATAGAACCAAGTACCAATTCAATACCTCAATAAACAAGTTCTATAGGCGAGGCTCCACAAGTACATACAATGGTTTCCCGCTTAGCCTTCGTTCTTCCTGAAAGACATGCAATCATAAGGAAGAAACTCAACTAGACATGCTACAAAAGAGTAAGTGCGAGTACAACCACAGGGCCACCCACCTGGGGGGTCCACATTACTAGGCATATATTTACACTAGATTCTACAGAGAATGGGCTCAGAGCTCCATTAAATAAACAAAATGTTTATGATCAAGCAGGTGTGGACACCAAAATGATCTTGTATGCCCACTGCTACAGTACAACCTTACAAGTTACACTTAAAGAATAGCAAAAGCTGCCAAAACTATGCCCCCTTAGTAGGGGTTAAAAGCTGTCGATGACCATAGACATGTATATTAACAATGATAAGAGTGACCTCTGTAACATTAACCAAAGCTGAGGCAAAATAAACATGAATGATGGATCATCAGAAGGAAGGCCAAAAAAATCCAAATCATAGTTGGAATCATAAATGAAACAATATGAAAAAACTACTGCTACCCAATTCTTGGTGTTCAAAAATTCTTCCTAAGTTTATCAAAACTTACAAGCAGACCCCTTGGCAGTTGGCATCTTGAGGAGTTCATGCACTTGGTTAGGCACAATAATTGAATTGTCAGTTCAAGAATGTCAATTTATTTCATTATGAACATTTCATCTTAGTTGCATGAAGCATCAGATAAACAATAGTTATATTGTTCTAATAAACAATGGCATCTTGAGGAGTTCATGCACTTGGTTAGGCACAATAATTGAATTGTCAGTTCAAGAATGTCAATTTATTTCATTATGAACATTTCATCTTAGTTGCATGAAGCATCAGATAAACAATAGTTATATTGTTCTAATAAACAATGGCATCTTGAGGAGTTCATGCACTTGGTTAGGCACAATAATTGAATTGTCAGTTCAAGAATGTCAATTTATTTCATTATGAACATTTCATCTTAGTTGCATGAAGCATCAGATAAACAATAGTTATATTGTTCTAATAAACAATAGATATGGAATTTTTACTTATATACAGATCCAACCAAAAGTCATTTTCTAGATTCACAAAATGTCAATGGTAAGCCGTTGGAGAACTGGGGTGTTACATTAGATTAGCCCTGCAGTTCAGCACTTCAGCAGTAAAAGGCTGGCAGTGGGTCAAAATTCTTTATGTGCAACAAATGTTCCAAAGAGAGATGCCTTATCATATGACAAGAATAGACATGTGACAAAAAAAATGATTATCCAGGTACTTCACAGCAATGATTTGAAAAATAGTAAAAATTACGAAGTTGTAACAGAATGATACTGAATTAGGTTTAAGAGATTAACAGGTGAGAGAAACCCATTAAATTTACGATCTCAAGAATTACCTTAATCTCAGGCAACCCAATAACACATGCACACTCGACTACTTCAGCCCCCACACGTTCTATTAAAGCAGAAATACAAAGCAGATGCAATTTTAGAGATAGAGCTGCAGAAAGACTAAGTTCTGGAAGAGAAGAGCAAAAGATGCAGTAAGTATGGAACCTTCAAAGAAGGATCTTCAGCATCTTACCAAGAAGTCTAATTGCAGCAGAAAGGGTCCCACCAGTGGCTACCAAATCATCAATGATTAATGCACGCTCCCCAGGCTGAACAGCCTCAACATGCATCTGTAAACAATCAGTTCCATATTCTAACACATAATCTTCCGATATAACTTCACCTACAAATTCAAATTTTGAAAGGTTAAAAGGGGACAGACAGTAAAACTTCAATCCTAGAACAACCCCCTCCCCGAGTCCCCCCTCTCCCCCCCCCCCCCCTTACACAGACAGCCAAAATAATAACTTGTGTGCCTACTAACCCAATAAATTTCCAAACATCAAAGGGAAAAAAATGGAAAGAATTGAAACACAAGTCTCAAAGTATAATTGTTATTAGAATTTCAGTAATCGACAAGTGAAATATTAAGGAAGCAATTTGGGCCACCCTAATATTGACGAGAGAAGAAGCTCCTCCTAAGGAGAAGACAGAAAAGCCCTGTTTTAACATTTATAAATAAGCACTCAATGGAGTTGTTTTTGCCTAGTATAACAGTGTTCTAGCCTTAAAGGGACCACTTTTTCCAAATTTCGGGTTGTCCAAACTCCAAAGTATTCAAGTATATAATAAATAAAGGATATATTTTGTAGCCGGAGAAAAAATGGTGTAAAGTTTAAACAACTAATAAACAAGAGGTTCGGTGTACCTATCATAAAAAAGAATAAGAACAAAGTTCAGTATGTTAACATAGAGAGATTTAAAAACAGAGTAAAAGAGATCCAACAGGGACAAATCTGTACAGTACCCTGAGGAGAGATGCCATGGAGGCCACTTGCTTAATCATGTCAATCTCTGGCCTCTTCAGTGAAGAGCACTTTCTTGTAGAAATTGAGAGAAAGCAACCACATCTAGCTGATGATATTGCTGAATAAGACATGGTCTGCCATAGATTAATTTTATAGAAATGCTATCCTACATGAGATTGTAGCCTTTTTTTGTTCTTTTTTTTCTTTGTATCTTCTGTCTTGTTGTGGGTCCATTGAGGTAGTGCTGGTTCTATCCCCAGCCAGCTCTCCTGTTTTTGTTGTACCATATCGCTTTTTTTTGCTAATAAATTTGATACTTATCTCGAAAAAAAAAGCCATGATAACATCCAGACATGGATCAATATAAAAGGATTTCAGAAGTAATTAGCATGTTGAACATATATATCTACATGGATACAAATGCATCACTTCATAGAAGTGACAAAACACACAAGAATTAATACTGCACTTGTGGATGAGTAAGCCTGGTGGGGGATGAACTAAGAGCAATGATAGAGAGAACACAGTTGGCAGTCTCCCTGAATATAATTTCAACCATCATAAAATTGCTTTTAGATGGATGACTGCATCATCAAGGGGATCCTAGAGGTTCCATCATCCCTGCAGCACTCAAAGAATAGTAGCCACGATGAATACCTCATTCCTGTGAGGGGCCAAGATTGTAATGCGCTTGAAGATGAATTAGCCCAAAGGGTTGGGGGTTAACAGGCAAATGTAATACATTTGGCCTTATATCCCTTGCCCATGATTGGATTCATAGTGATAATTATGCTTCTTTTCTTTTTTCTTGCGTTCTTTTTGGCTTGGTGACATTGTGTAAGATTCCTTGTTTCAGTCCTTGGGGCTGAATTTTTTGAGCTCAAGAAACCTCAGTCATTAATTTAAGAAGAAGTATAAATACTATTAAAGCGCAAGTGTCAAACAAATAATAATAAAATAGAGGACGTTCTCTAATTGAAAATAAATAGGTGTCACTCTGCAACAATGCCTAGAGAAAAGGGAGTTGCATATCACATAGTATAAGAAAGGAAGTCAAAATTTGATTGGAGGTTCTTTAATTCTCCAATCTTACTTGGTAGACAAATTGAGTAAGAGTTATTAACTTCCAGTAATGGTAAATTACTTTCTTCATGTCAAACTCAATAGTAGACAATATCAAATCACTTCAAAAGCAACCAAGAGATTTTCAGTTTTTTTTTTTTTTTCATTTTAAAATAACTTTCAAAATATTTGGTACAAAAATTATTTTCCATTTCCTAATCCAGTTATATATACAAAGAAATATATTCCAGTCAATTTCCGTTCACCTCAAGAATTTGTTTCACCAATTGCATGCAAAAGAACATAGGTTAGAGGACAAAATCCATCAAATTGAAGAGCTACTGAATTCTTCTTAACTTCTAACAATAAAAAGTTCTTAAAAACACATACCTGGCAACTTTTTAGGTTTTCGTAGGGGAACAAACTTTGCACCAATAGCCAAGGCAATTGAAGGGCCAAACATGAATCCTCTAGCTTCAACTCCTAGAATTTAATAGGATATTGTAAGTGGTCAAACAATATAGGAAAAAAAAAATCAGTAGTAGAACTACAACTCAGATGACCACCATAAAAACTGGTACAAGTGTGCTTATGCATCATCACCATCATCATCCTAGCCTTTCCAAACCACTCAAGGTTGGCCTCAAACTAGATAGCGCACAACTAAAAGGCTTTTGGGTGCAAGTTTAAGATACTCATAGGTCAGAATCCTAGTTGCATTTATTTGGGTAACAAAAATGCCACACTCAGGGAACCCTAAAAATCATGGTTTATAGGCTTGGGCAATTTGATCATATGTAAATTTGATTAAGCATTGAGATATTGTAAAAGATTTCATATACCCAAAGACAAGGGTTTAGAAACATGATGAGAGAAAAATACCACTCAAAATTTATACTAATGGTGCTTGGTGTTATACAAGTATGCAAGCAAAGAACGAGAAAACTAAAGATATTTTGTTTTAACAAAAAATAAGAGCACCACCGTCAAGATCAATTAGAATTGAACAACTCAGCAGGTGTAGAGTAAACATTCAATTGAGATGAAGCAACAGAGCAACTCATTGATATTTGCAAAGTTTAATAAACACAGAAATAGGTAAAACATCTTCAAACACTTGCTTAACCAGGGGGGATGATGCAAAGATCAGAACAGAAATATATTATGCACTAAAGGGAAGTGGTATGGCCTCTAAAGCTCTCTGACACCAAATCATCAAAATGATATCTCTATAGACTTATTTAAGAAAAAGAACAAGAACTGACCACCTTTCTGTCACAAAAGGTAATACAAAAAAAAAATTCCAATGTTGGAGCACAATTGGTTTTGGTTCATCCACTCTTTCCCAGTACTTGAAATCCTTGAAACCAATGCCTTTATTGGTTCCTTCAGATTTAGACAATATAGGAAACCTACATAAGGAAATTGAATTACACCAAAAGGCCAAACCCTTATGGAAGAAATCAAATAAAACATCCACCCTCCAATCCCACCAAATCTGAAAAGTAATTGGAGAACCCATATTTGGCGCAATGGTAAGGTTGCTCCATTGTGACCAAGTGGACACGGGTTTGAGTTTGGAAACAGACTCTTTGTACATTATGAGTCTCCCTGGACCCCGCAGTGGCGGGAGCCTCGTGCACTAAGTACACCCTTTTTTTTATAAGCAAATATATATCAGTTCTTAAAATAATAATCTCTTTGAGTGAAGAGGTCGGAATTAGCCGGATCCGGGCCAGGTTGAGCACCAATGCAATGTGAACTGCACTGCCAGAGCCCAGCCCGCTCCAAAACAATCGCATATAGGTATAACTTAACAAGCCTGCATTAATCTTGGACAAGTAATCATGCTAGGAGGTATGTGATTCAGAATCAAATTGGGGAAGGGGGAAATGCGATTAACTCACTACCCGGTTGGGTCGGATAAAACCCACTTCCCAATCCCATGTTAGTTAAATTATTAATGATTATATCCCAAAATTTCAGGAAACGGAAGAGAAAAAATACAAACAAAAAAAAAAAACCAACGGAAGACAATAGAAAGGGTGAAAATTAGTAATTACTCGAACTGGTTAGGGATCTTCTGCGCATAAGAGAGACTTGTATGGGGAGAAACGGGCGTTAGTAATTGCTATAGATAAAATCAGTTATTTTTTCTCCTGAAATAGCTCTTAAGACTTCCTTGAGCTGGAGATAATCATTCTCCTTCTTTTTTTCTGGGTCTCTTCTATAACTGTTTATGTTGTGATCCTCACACAAGAAACTCAAGTACCCAACACTTTATCAGTAAAATAAATCTGTAAGAACCAAATACACACAAACAAACACATAGAGAAGGGGAAGGGATGGAATAAGAATTATACCAGCCACAACTGTGATGTTCATATCTCTGTAACGGTCAATAAATATGTCAACAGTATCTTTGAAAGCCTTGTGATCGAGTAGAAGTGTCGTGATATCTTGAAACATTATTCCTAGAACACCCAAAATAAGGAAAAATAAATCTATTTGATAATACTGAAAGAGAACAAACACAAACAAAAATTACACTAAACAACCAAAACCAAATCCAAAACCTGCTTTTGGGAAATGAGGAACAACTCTAATAGCTTCATATATGCCTTGCAGCCTTGGGTCTCCACGCAACTCCACACCGTTCTCTCTTTCCAACATTTCCTCTCTCATTCTCTCTGCTCAAAGTTTCTATCTTGAACTGCTCTGCAAAAGTTTCCCCTTCAGAGTCCAAACAGAACTCTATAAAAACCTCTCTCTCTCTCTCTGTTGCAGTGAGAGAAAGAGAGAAAGAGAGAAAGGGAGAGGGAGGGAGGGAAGGAGTGTTTTAAAAAAGGCAAAATGTTTTGATGGCCAAACACTAAGGAGAGGTACTAAGAAGATCTCAGTGCTCAGTGCTTATATGCAATCTTTTTTTTGTTTTCCAATTTTATTATTTTCATGAGGAAAACTATTCCATGTTACAATTCTACTTGTTTTGTTCCCTGAGACACATCGAATGTATGATCTCCACCGTTGGATTGAGTTGATAGCTCATAGATTCTATATAAGTGGTCTCTATTTTTTTGATCCAACGGTTTAAAGAAGATGAGCAGCAGTTTACGAAGTCTTTAAACTTACACTATTATATGTTCCCGCTATCTTTTGTGAAAAACGAGGTGGGTTTTTATCCAGAGGAGTCATTTCTGAGAATTACGGCCGAGAATCTGAAGACAGGCTGGCAGAAGATCTGGTATGTTTTTTTGGGGCCCACTATCGTCGTCCTATTACCTGCAAAGATGATGTGGCATTCCTCTCTACTTCGTTAGCCTCGTAGGGTGTGAGATATGATTCATCATCAAGCTCGTAATCTAACGATTTCAATGGAAGCCTGCAAAAGTATATACGCATCTGTCTACCTTTACAAAATCATTTACCATAACTAGAAAAAAAAAGGAGATAAGGTTCACTGGGCTATGTTTGGTTGCCAAGAAAGGGAAAGAAAAAAAAATTAAATTTTTATTTTTTGAATTTGAAGAAGAAGGTAAATACATAAATCAACTATCATGTAAACATGATTGTTTGTCTTATTATATTTTTTTTCTTTTCATTTCTTGATAGCCAAACATAGCCTGAGCAAGCAGGAGAAGGTATGCTAAACATAGCCTAGATGATATTGGATGATAATGTTATAGTTGTTTTGGAATATTAGATACAAGTATGCAAGTAATAATTCCATAATTTAAATAAGTATACATACTATCATTTTTTTTGTCTCTTTTTTCTTTTTGAAATCTACACGTTTAAGACTCGTTACCTGTTTCATTTTTTTCATCGTTTTCTTTTTTTTTTTACTGTTCCGTTTTTTTGCTAACTATGGACATGAGTGTTGGCATCATGGGATCTAACAACTTCAAACTTGCCATTTGTGATAGGCTCTAATCCATGTGAGTAGGGTTGTAAACGGATCGGATTCGGCTCGGATAGTGCTATATCCGCATTCGCATCCGCATCCGATTAGCTATTGGACGGATTCGGATTGTGATAAACGGATACGGATACAGATCGGATATTTTATCCGTTTACATGTAAATATAGCTTTTCGGATAGCTATAGCCTATCCGTATCCGTATCCATTTAGCTTTTGAAAGGATTCGGATATTGCTAAACGGATACGGACACGGATTTTGGCTATTCATTTACACCCCTACATGTGAGGATTCTTTGGTGGGATTCGATTCTTCAGTAGCAACACCTTCTCCATAAGAACATGAAACATGGGTGTCAATCTCTGCCAGCTTCTCTACGATAGAAGTATCAGCAGTTGTAGTTGCAGTGGCCAAGGCAAGTTTGTTTGGAGATTGTCGGGCACGAGTACATGGACCACTATGGTTAGGAGGTAGTTGTACTTGGTTTTGCTGTTGGAGCTCTACCTTCGTGGTCCTTCTCCAATGTTTCATTTTAAATTTGTGATTGTCATCTCTAAAAATACATGACTCCAGAATGATAAGGGGGTCGTGCTTGGAGCAGAGTAGAGGGAAGCCAAAGAAGAGGGAGATGGAGGGGGAGGGAGATGAAGATTGAATAAGAAACTCCACGAATTTGCTGAGGGGTGGGGGGGGGGAAGAGAGTTTTTTTTTTTATGAGAAAGATATCATTGCTTAACCATGTGATCTTTACACCAGCGCAACTACAGAGGGGCCCACGAGAACACACGGTGACACAAGGGCATCAACATGGATGGAATTTTGAGTTGTGTTCCATTGTGTCCATATTCCTGATTAGGTTTCTCTAGTACAGATTTGTGGGTCCCAACATAAGAGAAAGGGATTGATTTTGAAATCCAAAATTTTAGGGGAAAAGAAAAAGAAAAAAATATAAAATAGTGGCGACACGGGCACCACACGTTTGGAAAGCGAAACAAAGAAGGGAAGGGAAGGGAAGGGATCTTTCTCAAATAATTAGAAGGGCCCATAGGAGAACGTGGTAGAGTACTGTTCAAATGCATGCGCGTTGTACTATTCAACATTATAACCTGATTATTGGACGTTGATAGAGCCGGGTGGGCCGTAGGCCCCCCCTCCTATGGATCTAGTCTCCTTTCTGTCTCTCTTTCTCAGTTTCTCTCTCATATCTAAAACTTGTACGTGTAAATCTACCAGATCGGGACCCACTTACAGTTATAAATGAACGGTAATGCATGTCCTGTTGATCCATGTTTTCTTGTATCTGAGCCGTCGAATGACCACACAAGGAGATCACGCAAGATATTTTTGTTTCCTTTAGCTTTTTCTAAGGTACACTGAAGTCAAAACAAAACCAGACCTTAGAAGATGATGAGAGGTGTCGTCAATCTGATCTCCTCTGTAGCCCTTTTTTGAGGGTGGGGCTCACATAGGATAACATTATTTTATTGCCAAATCCATGGCAAAATATTATGGACTAAATTACCCTCCATCATAGGGTTGGTAAACCCTTCTGATGTTTGGTATTTTTCTTAAAATACGCTCCGCTACACCTTGTGTATTTCTGAATTCTCTTCGATGAATGAAATCTATTCACCGTGGCTGAAGGAAAATTCGATCCTATTATTATTATCACAAGGGTTTGTTACTTTTTCGAATATCACAACACGTATTCTAATAAGTGAATATAGATGATAGAGTGTCGATTAAGGGTGTTAAAAGTTGGCTTATACTGGTAGGTCCAATATGAAATGATCGATCAAAGCCTAAGACTTGGCTGATTGATTACTGAACGTGTTGGGTTCAAGCATTGATCGGTTAGTAATCGGACGTTCTCATGCAAGGTAGTGGCCCGATGGTCTCCAGTCTAAAACGAACAATAATTTATAGTTTATATCCGCTTACCTTGATTATATTCCGTTTATGACCCATGTAAGGAATAATTATAATGCAATTAGTCAGTTAGCCCCTTTAGAATCCGATTATAGTCCAATTAGCATTATTACCTTGGCCCCAATTATGGATCAGTAGCCTACTGACCAAATAGAAGCGCGTTCATGCCCTGGCCTATGGGACACATTTACCTAAAAAGACAGAGACAATGCATGACCTTAAATTGGTGGGGATAGAATAAGCCCGACCAAAAATGACCTGACCCAACCGGTTGACACACCTAGTCTAGATTGGCCATAAATTTAAGAGTATAATTCAATCACATACCCCCCCTGTGTATATGTCTGTGCATGTGTACCAATACAACTCTAGGCATGAAATATACGATTTAGATAAGAAAAAATCATGAAAATGGCAACTCAGGTACTTGTGATTTCTGAAAACATCAAAAAACACTTGTGATTCAAACTGTAATTAGACTTTGACCATCTAACTATCTTCTAAATACACATGCATTATCTCTCAAAATGTAGTTGCACTATTGCAATTTATTGGCTGTGGATTCAAAACTTGGAAACAACCTCTCTTGGGAAACAGGGGATAAGATTACGTACATTTACCCATCTTAGACCTTGCAATAGTAGGAGCCTCAAGCACTGGAACATTTATTTATTTTTCTTGGGAGAATATTCTCTGTGCCGCAGCGCAAGCTACGCCCAGGCACATGGGCAGCCTGTACAGGGAGACAGGGTAGTCATTGCACCCACCCCATATGCCTGGGAGCAGCCTGTGCTACGGCACAGAGAACAACGCCCCTTTTTTCTTTTACACTTCATACCCTCTACCATTTACCATTTACATGGATCACATGTTAAAAGGATTAATAGGATCTAGACCTGCCATGTAAAAGAGATCATATGATCGAAAAATTGAAACCATCTCACACGAAGGTGGAGAGAGAGAGAGAGAGAGAGATTTTCTACTTTCTAGTCCACATGTTGATGTTTGTCAACAAACAAGAGAACCCAATTCTCTTCTAAAGAATATTTATGTGGGACCATCTCTAATTTAGGCTAGACGACCAACATATCAGTCTTGAGGATTGGGACATAATAATTCTATCGTGTGTTTTACGCTTATATGATTGAGACCAAAAAAAATTGATGGGTTCACCTAAAAGATCAATCTTGTGCTTTTTAAACAATTTGATTTGATTTGTACATTTTTTTCAATGATTTTTAAGCTCAATATTCTACACAAAATCTTGTGATAGGAATTATATCCCCATAGGTTACATATGTTTAATTTGATATAAAATGGCCAAAAATAAAACATGAAATTAATGTAACCTTTGTAACTGTGGAGGTTGTTTCATAAAAAATAAAGATAAGAGGTATGGGTTGCTATTTCAAGCTTAAAAATTGTAATTAGAAGTAAAATATTTGCCTTACTTTTTTCTAAGCATTTTAATCTACAAGTTGGTAAGAACTAATCCAAGACAAGCTAGTGAGATCATGAGAATTCAAATCTCCACCATTTACTTGAAGGTTACAACTCCAATAGAACATGAGACTTGCCTAACATTGCTAAAATTAAATCTAATTATCCTTGTAACCCCTCCCCCCGCCCCCTTCCCAAAAAAAAAAAAAAATCCAACTATCCAACACATACCAAAAGAATTGGATTAATGCAATTAAAAAGGTAATAAGTAATGAGACCAATTTTCATGAAATTAAGGTTGTGTTTGGTATGCATTCTAAGTCGATAATGTATTCCAAAAAAATCATAACAAACACAATCTTAATTTCAAAAATTCCGCCATATGATTCCTGATGGTTTCATAGTATAGTTGTATAGTTAATTCTTCTTTACCACAATTTTGAGTTGAGATCTTAAGGGATGAGGAGTTTGGCACTCACAAAATATTAAAGTTGAGAAGATGAGATGACAAATATACTTGAAATAAAAAGTGGGTTCATATGTTCAAGATCATAAGTGGAAGACTAATTTTACCAAAAAAGAAAAAAAATAGGTGGAAGATTAAGGTTGTGTTTGGTATAATTTCTTGGAATGCATTATAGACCTACAATGCATTCCAAGAATACATACCAAACACAACCTAAGTCTATGTTTGGTGTGCATTCTCGGTATAGATTCTCGATTTAGAATGTATTCTAAAGTAAAAAAAATAAAAATTAAAGAATTAGGTTTCAGAATACGTTTTAAACCAAAATCTATTCTGAGAATACATACCAAACACAACATAAGTGATCTAAGTGTAATATATTTTAAGGTTGAGGGCTCCCCAAGCTGATAGTATGAGAGGAACCTCCCATACCACATCAATCACATTGTGAAGAACGATTTCATCAACAAGAGACACATATAGTCACAGAGGAAAGAAAGTGTCATTGCGGGATTACATGGACAGGATGTGAGCAGGTGTGAAAATCTTTTTCCCATATTTTTAGGGAAGAAGAACATTGCTTGGTTGTGTCCTCCTACACCCATAAATAGGGATGGCAAAATGACCACCTTGTCATCCATGTTGGATACCTGGGTACGCTTCCATTATGCCTCGCGCTGATTTAGGGGTCACGCGACTAAGCATCATTCTCTCTCTCTTCCATATTTTAATAAAATTAAAGTATCAACCTTGTAGCGTGGGAGGGTGGATTTGTGGGCTTATGATTATGGTTGTAGTGTCACATCTTAGTTCTACCTAACTTGCAAACCCTATCCATAAGAGCAATTACAAATTTGTTTTGGATTTAAGATATTATAAATTCAAAAAATTAAATTAAACTAAATTTCAACCCAACCCAAATGCTTGAAAGTTGTGATACGTTTTCTTAGGTTGTCTTGTCTTGTCTATTGATATGGAGATCTATAATTTGGTTAGATCTTTAAATCAGATCTTATCTATGTTAGAATCTTAACGAATTCAACTTTAATAGGCATGACTTATAGGACCTTTATTATTATCCGGATCAACAAACCTTGACTCTTGGAGTTTACATAGAAAAGAAAATATACGCTACTCATTTGTGATGTAAAAGTGACCTTTATATTCTTTTGCCAAGCCTCCATTTGTTTTTTTAAGTAAAAATTGAACCTTTTTTTTTTTGGGGTGGTTTTTACAAAGAAATAAAGAGGGCCACTTTTAGATGAAAATTTTATTTTACATAATTTAAAAAAAAAAAATTTAATATCAAATTTTTTTTTTAACATTTTGAATCAAAACAACAGCAAGAAATGTTCCATCTCCACCTGTTTACATGGATACAAATGGAGCTAAAATGCAAGTAGGAGTGTAAATGAATAGTCAAAATCTGTTTTTGTATTCGTGTCCATATCCGTTTAGCACTATTCGAATCCATCCGAAAGCTAATCGGATACGGATATAGATAGGTTATAGCCATCCGAAAAGCTATATTTACATGTAACCTGATAAAATATCTTATCCATATCCGTGTCTATATCCGTTTAGCATTATCCGAATCCGTCCGAAAACAAATCAAATGCCAATGCGGATATAACACTATCCGAACCGAATCCGATTTGTTTACATCCCTAAATGCAAGCCTAAGAAAAAAAATAAAATTTTACCAAAAAAATAAAAGAGAAAAATTACGAGCGAGAGGTCCACTCGTGGTTAGACTGACCATCCCAACATACATCATTCACTAACTTCCATTCTAAAAACCATACCATCAACATCAAACCAATCAAAACTAGATGGAACTCTACTAACCTTATGCAATATCCTTCAACATCCCCAAATAAAAACAATGTGCATTAACGTTCTTGTCTAGGGCTTCAGTATTCATCAAAATGGTCTTCACTTCAATTCACCACTCTAAAATATTTAGTCCCATACTCAAATCGGTTCGTGTGCATTCTTCTTGTCATGATGATCAAAGGGTTGTCAATTTATTAATTGGACGTTTAAAATGCTTTTCTAGGTGTCATTCTTTTGGGATGTGTATAGGTGAACAAAGGGTTTTTATGTTTTTTTCTTTTCTTTTCTTGACATCCAAACATAGCTTTAAAATGACCACATACAATACATGTGTGACCTTATGATAGCCACCTATAGCTTCAAACAAGTCTCTGTGCTTGGTACTATTCATTAAGCTTCATATACTGATAGCTCCCTCGGTAGTCTCTATTATGTATAACTAGGGAAAAAGTTCTCTGTCCCATGAGTCTATCTCTCTCTTTCCCATGTAAAAAGATATCTCTACCCCCTTGTTTTAAGGAGGAGAGAGATAGACACAAGGGAGTGCTGGCGTAGGCCACACTCCCGTGCAGAAAGCTACTTCCCAACTAACTATTAGGGTTATAAATATTTTTTGTTTATTTAAATGCTTGATATTCCATTGGCATTGAATATCAAAGAACAAAGAAGAGGGCTTAATTGATTCTTTTATGGGAGAAATATGTTATTGATTAGCTTCATCATAGTTCAATTTATGGAAAATCCAACTGGTATAGCTTTCTCTACTTTGTCATCTTACTACCACTTCATGCCCACTATTCTAATTGAACCAACATTCTTGATTACTAGTGGATTTTGCATTTTTTTTTAGTGTCCAACTTGATCTTGTCTCGGAGCTCTAAGAAGAAAAGAATTTCTTCTTTGCAACTTGGATATCTGATGCTGTCCAACTCAAAAGCTCGAGTTTTAAAGTGAAAAGTCTCTTGATCTAAGGTCATAAGCCCAACAATCACACACAATCTGATAGATGTGAGATTGAATCCTCTTTCCAAATGCTTGATCATATGCATCTTTAATCAGTTTTCTAGGGCATGGTTTTACTGTACAGTATCGGAACAAGTATCGGCAACATGTAAAATCGATATGATATCGATACAGTATCGGCCTGGATCGATTGTATCAGACAAAATTATCCTTGAAATTCTTTAAAAAATGAGTTTTTTTTTACCATTTTACCCCTTGTCCGTACCATGCTATCAATATGATATCGACACAGTATCGATATTGGTATTGGTGACTAGCGAAACCGATATGTGTCACCCGTATCGGACAATACGATACCGATACTTAGAACCATGTTACTCTAGGGTGATAACATCATCAGTATTTCACTTTGCCAAGCGATTGAATGTTAGATATATTTCCACATCGGATCAGCATCAGCATCAGCTACGCCGGCATAATGACAAATTAAAGATCTAAAATCTTTCTTGCGTTTACCATTTGCGTGACAAGCTAAGCTTACCCTGTTTGTTGATCCCAGAGATCGCGCATGCACTTATATTAATAGTACTCTTTGTCTTTTTCTGTTTTTAGGTCTTTATAAGTGTACTTCTTCTCATCAAGGGGTCACTAAGTCACTACTGTCACTCTCATTGCTTATGCCATATTGCCAACCCACTTAGGTTTCCACCTTAGCAGATACTGCATTTGATAAGGCATATATTAATTTTCTCGCCCACCCTCATTTAAAATTTAAGGGTGTAAATTGGTCTGAACCGGATATTTAGTTCGATTTCGGTTCAGTTTAGAGCTAAATGGTATCGATCTATGTTGATACTGATCTAAATTGGTCCGTATTGTTCAGATTTACCCTTGTTTTCTTTAAAAAAAATTAGATTTTTATTTTTACATTTTTACCCTTGTCTGTACCAATCCACCGATACGAGATCGGCTGTTCCGATACCGATTATTCAAACCATGGTTCAGAGAGTCTTTGTGTGATTCATAACCAAACCAAGAATCGAATCAGTTTTGAAAATCGATACTCAAACTTAACAGGGTTCTTATTCACTTCTTGCATGGTTTGGTTCCAGTTCCTGTACTTGATTCATATACTATAATATAGTAATATTATAAAATATTAATATAATATAATATATTATACTATAAAATAGTAGCATTATAAAATCGAATACTAATATTAGTAATATATAGTACGTACAATATATTTTATAATATTAATATATTATAGTATATTAGTATTACATTGATATACGTACTATACTATATTAGTGCCCAAATTCAGTTTGGTTTTGGTTTTCAAACCAACGGTTCGTATGCTAGAATTGGAATCAAATCGAACTAAATTTGGTTCAATTCTGATTTGAATTTCAATTTGACATCCTTACCAAGGCATTAAGTTGAGATGGTTCCTCACCAAGGACCAAACTTAACTGATGTGGGACTATATCTCTAGAATTCTCTTTTCTTAACATTTTAACCCTTCCCTCACGTGTAGCTTCGACATATTTGACTCTACATGTGGAACGATAAGGAGAACAACAGACTAACCTGGATTCTGATAAAAAGTTGGAGGGTTTAACCCAAGACCTTAAAGCATTAGGTGGAGATAGCTCGACTTAACCAAAATTAACTATTCCTCTATAACTGCAACATCTCAACAATATTCACAAGAAAATGACATATGCTTTGATGCAATGAAATGTATGAAATATCAATGAATCAATGATATGTACTTACACTGTTAAATAAAATTTGAAATAAGTAAGACTGAAAATAAAAAGTTTAATATACATTAAAATGTAGAAATTAGAAAGTAAAACCTATTATAGTTTTTAAAGGTTTTTGATAATCCCAAATGAAGAATGGATCTCAACATTTTGTGTTCAAACAAGCTAGGATTTTGTCTACTTAAGAACACTTTCAATGTTGTTTCATCAAAGGGTAACTTAAGGACAATGTGAACACCTTTCTTTCTTGTAGTCATAATAGCAAATCAAACTGTGGTATGAAACATAAAACTTTCTCCACTGATAAGATATCCCATTATGTCCATTTTGACTAGTTTAGATCTTACAACCAAATCCATCTTGAAATCATTTAGATGTGATTAGTTAGGAGTGCAACTTGGGCCAGCCAATGAGAAAATTGGGGTTAAAATTTAACTTTATCAGGTCAGGCCTTATGGACTTAGCCCTTTCAAAATTCACCAATTTCCCAACTCATATACCCTGAGTTGCACCCCTAGAGTTAGGTAAGTTTGATCCTATTTGTATGTTAAACCATACAGATGGGGCAGCTTGATCCTAGTTCAAGGCCGGGCTTATCGAACCCGAGATTTTTTATGGGCTGAGATTGGCCCATGTTACATTTTGAGGCCCAAATTTAAATCAGGTTGGTTTGACATATCTAACCAGAACTGGCCTGTTTGTTCATGCAACCTTGCATGATGAAATGTAAATAATAGGAATTGAAGTGGTATAAATCTTTGATTGAGGTTTTTAAAAATGTTTGCATTAGCAGGAGAAAAGAAGATTGAATGAGATAAAAAAAAATAAAAAAATCTCATACTTAAGTGAGCTTTTAGTAGCTTATGTTGTAATTAACATTAATTATGCAGGTTAAGAATGGGAGGAACATGCATTTTATTTACAAATCACAGCCTTTCAGCAACTCTAATTTCTTCATGTGGAATTGCTAATTAATGGTGAGGTTCTTACTGAAGATATGCTTCAAATTAAAGGTATATTATGAAGGCTAGTTTTTAGTAGATCTTTTAGTTTCTTTTGCTCTCTTACAACTTATCCTTCTCCCAAGGAAGGTGACCCCTGAACTCAAAATGTTGGGATTGGTCCATTCTTGGATTGTAACCCAACCATGCCTTGGTGGGTCCTTAGAGAGAGAGAGAGAGATATGAAGATGAAAGTGAAACTAGAAAACATGGAACCATGTGGCACAAAATTGCTCATCTATTTTTCTCTCTCTTCTTTCGCTATCTTATGATGAGATGGTTGGCCTTTGGTCTGACAGATCTCTAGAAATGGTTCTACCCATACATGATGATATATACATATTCCACATGTTCAATGGACAGAGAATTTATATATAAACCATCAACTTAATTAATGGGTCTCAAGTCCCAACTAAGGAGATTAATGCTAATTAATATAACTAAATTTAAAAGTATGATTCGGAAGTTTTTAAGCATAATATGGACCCTCTTGACCCAAGATTTTTCCTTACAGTATAATATATAGCATAAAAAAAAAAAAAACGGCATCTTCTCTCCCTCAATTATATGTAGATGTTTTTAACTTTTTGGATCTAAAATAGGATATCTTGTTTGCTCAAATGATGGCTCTCAGTGGGCTTACAATAATAATCTCTCTCTCTCTCTCTCCTCCCTCTCTGTCTATCTATTTATCTGTCTATGTGTGTGTATTCAAATTCTTGGTCACATCAGATCCTAATCATATGGCTTAAGTATTATTAATGATCCCAATAGACTGTGATGTGGACGGTATGGAGGGAAAGGGAGAGGAGGGGGGGGGGGGGGAAACCCCACTAAACCAAGTGGGGCCAATGGGTATCACCACTTCCTTACATGGGTTTTCAAGATTTATAAAACTGTAAGCATCTCCCATAGCTCAGTTATGCTTTAATTCATTCTCTCAAAGCATCATAGAATTCCTTTGTTTATGATTGTTGAAGAATGACCTCTCAACCCAAAAATGAAAAAGAAGGAATGACCTCTCATCAAAAGTGCCCCCGCCCTCCCTCTCTCTCTCTCTCTCTCTCTTATTTCATTCCTCAGGTTCTTCCGGAGAAATTGTTGAGAGAGAACCTTATGGGATTGCACTCAAATATGACTATCTCTCTATCAATTTTGACCAAAATAATGAAGAAATATATATCCATATGACAAGGTTCCACCTTCAAAGCCATTAAATAGAAGTAGGTACCCTTCAACCAAAAAATAAAAAACTAAAAGTGGGTTCCCATGGATTAGGGAAATTAATTTTAAGTAGTTAAAACTTAAAAACCCACAATCACAAGCCTTAGTATGGAGAGAGAGAATCAAAATGTTTGGCAAATGATGACCTAAGAGCCAACCAAAAGAAGAGGAAAATGGAGAATACTAACAAGTGAGCACCAAAAACTTCAACATTTCTGGTAACCTTTTTTCAAACTGATATTTATGGGTTTAGTTATTCAAACATGTCATTATTGCCTATTAAACTATTATTATATATGAATTAAGGATTAATTTAAACCTATTCACTCCCTCTTCTTCCCACTGTAGTTCTATACACATTTCACAGAGATCCAACAGATACAAGCACAACTAAGATCATGACCCTACAAGGAAAGAAGGTTAGTTTATTCTTAAAGTCAAAATATGATCCACTTGTCACCCAAAATTGATCTTGTTTCCTACAGTAAGACATTGTATATAAGACAATGATTTCTTCCATTATCTTTGATTTAGGCCCGTATCAAGATCACCTGGACCATCAAATAATTGTTAGAAGATCGATAGTGATAGGCCTTAGGTTAGACTTTAACTTGAATACGGGTTGATCTTCTAACAATTATTTGGTGGTCCAGGTGATATTGGTAAGGACCTGCATCAATCTTATGAAAACAAAATGATGTATACGATCTTAAGAAATTTTGTATCTAGGATATATTGACCTTCACACAAGTGTTGAATATGATCGCACACTTCTTATTAACAGTATAAATTTACATAAATATTGCCTACACAAAATTAAATATGGAAGACCTTATACAAGCTTAATTTTCAACACAATAGGTGGCTTGCAAAAAAACTAAGTTATGAGACAGATACGAAGGAATGAAGATCACTCTTAAGAAGAGATAAGAGAAAGAGAGAGAGAGAGAGAGAATCCCAAAAAACGTCAACTTTTAAATAAGCACAAGACATTTCGCGTGTCTTGAAAAAATATACTCTTTTGTTTTGAAGATATATAATTATATCTTGAAGATGCGTTTAGATAGAGCCACATTTTTTTAGACTCTACTCCTCTTCATATATTTCAATTTTGTCAAATTATAATATTTACAAAATAGATGCTTATCTAATGATCCACAATATCTTGTATTAGTGCATTCTAATAAAAATAGATTTCCATATAAAAGTCTATTATCATTTTACCGAGAACATCTGATGTGATACTATTCTTTCCTCTCTTCCTCACAAGAATGAATAAAGGAAGAAACACAAAAGAAGAAAGGTAAATAATTAACAAAAATATTTCATAGGTGGATTACCCTTGACCCTATGGTTAAAAATCATTAAATGCTAATTATATGACTAAGATGATCAAACATTGATCATAATCACAAAAGATTATTAAACGAATAATGTTCCAAATTTATTCAATGTGAATCTGATAAAATATGCAGCACATTATAGGTCATGAGTTAATACTGGCTTAGCAAGAGGTTTAAATCCTTATGCCTTATGGGTCTGTTTGTTTGCCGAAAACAAAAAAGAAAGTGGGATAGTAAAAGGGGTGGGACTCAATTGTAATGGCCGGGGGTGAGGATACAGAAAAAATAAAAAAAAAAGTGATTTTGTGGGTCTCACATTAATAAAATAAATAATTCCCTTTCTTTCCCACAAAATCCTACCTAAAAATGTGGGATTTTGGAAAGGTATGTGGTGGGAAAATTTGTCCACCACATCAGCAGACAATCCTCTTAAATTATGAAAAGTTGTCTCATTTCTCCCATCTCAACAACCAACCAAACATGTGTTTTGGTGTTTTATGGAAAACTTAAATTTTTTTCCACCCCATTTTTCCTTCCAAATAAACGGGCCCATGAGAAGCAGTGTTTCTGTTTAATACTCCAAAATATCTATAAATTTATAGAAAAAATTTTCAAATCTCTCATATACAGAAATAAGATGCATTAACCCATAAGAATGAAATTTTATTATGAAAATTTTCAACACAAAAAAGTACCTGCTCCCCTCCATTTCATTCACAAAAGGTGGCCATCATAGAGTAATTATGGACTCAGGCATCTGTGTTTGTTATGGAATAACAGATAATGTTATAATATCTGCTTTATAAAAGACTCATCTATTACAATGTGTTATAATATAGTGTTTCTCACCTCTGATCTTGTTGACATAGTCTTTTTTTTTTTTTTTTTTAAGGTTTTAGACTCCATTTCAATCATATAACCTCTCATTTATTGGTATTCGCATACCCTCTCATGTACATTCATGTATCTTCTCCGTAGTCCTTGGACATTCTTTATAATATTGAATTATTTAATTATTTATTTTGTCTCCTCATCAACTCCTTTTAGGCCAAAATTTGATATTTGAGTAGGGGACTTTGGGGTTTACTTTTTCGACAAAAAATAATTATTTAATCTATCTTGTGACAAAACTAATTGTTTTCCATCAATCCCATTCGTTGTGTTTTTACCTTTTTGTCTTCTTCTAATAATTCAAAATGAAGCTAATTCATGATCGTGTGTTTTATCTATTGGATTCTTCTATATAATCAATACAAAATCAGGTGACTCCCTTTTATGTGGAAATTTTGTGATAAAAATACTTCTAGATGGTTTTTTCTATTTTTATAATAACTTTTTATTTCATTTGGCATCTTAGGAACAACGTCATTCACAATGCAGTTAAGCTTGATCCAATATGGGTTTTATCCAATATCCGAAAATGGCTTTGCAATCTCAAAATCTACCATATCCCAGATATTTCTAATGGTTCCATTGCGACTAATCTTGTTTTCTCTCTTTTCGATTGCATTACAAATATGCCTATATATCATTATCCTATTCTCATGTGCGTAGGTTCTGTAGTATCCAATATAGACAGATCAAGATGGGTATTTTCTATTTTACTTCATGGTGAACTTAAACTAATAGCTACTGGTTTTTTGGGGACTAACAATGTTTTGGAGACAGAATTTTTTGGAATGCTTCAGGGTTTAAAGTATGTTCTTGATTTCCATATCAAGCAAGTTTGGTTTAACTCAAATGAGCTTGTACATATGGTCAAGAATCCAATGGCTGCGGTGTGATCTTTGCCGTTGTTACCTATGTTGCTTGATGATAACAAAGAGCTGGAGCATCTTCCTATGAATTCCATTATGGCAGTTCTCGATTTCTGGTTCTCTCCTATCTCTTCTTTCTCAGTTTTTTTCTTTTTTTTTTTTCTCTTCACCACTCTCGGCCTCTTTCTCTCCATCAGGGCAGCAACTATGAGGAGATCTAATGCAAATTTAGTTGTTGCCCTCAATGTCACCTCATTGAAGATCTAAGAACAGTGGTGTGACCTAAATCTGCCGGCAGGTTATTTCCATCCTTGGAGATCGAGCTCTTCTTACACCTGAAGTTTGATTTCTACTTTTATGGAAATTGTTTCCTGCTTCTATTGGTCTACACCAGTCCTTAGTTGAAGACTGCAGAAGTGATTTAGATCCAGTGCTGCACTTTTCTGCAATTTTTTGCAATCAGTTTTCTGCAATCAAGCTTTCTTCCTAAATTTGTCAAAATTTAGGGTTTTTTATTGGCTCATCAGAAAGAGCTAATTTTTGGAGGATATCTTCCCTGGTATTAGAAGGAAACTCGACCAAGGTTTCAGCCCATTCTGACGGCTGAAAATTCTGCAAATTCAAAACCCATCATTCACATTCAAATTAGGTTCTTTTTGCATATCTGAATTTTTCTGTCTGGCTGATTCATGGGTGACTCAGAGATGACTACTGCTAATTCTGGAGGAGATCAAACTAGGTCTGATTTTCTTTCTTATGCTACTGCCATTAAGCTTGATGGTACAAACTACTTAATTTGGGCCAGATCATTATCCCTACGAGTGGCTGGTAGGGGACTCACTGACCATCTTACTGGCACCACCAAACAGCCTACTGAAGAAGGCGTTGCTCGTACTAAATGGGCTACCAATGATGCAATGTAATGTCCTTTGTTCTGAACTCTATAACCACTGACCTCTCTAGTCAGTATCTTCTCCTTGACACTGCTACATAGATATGGACAGCTGTCAAGGGTACTTATGGTCTGTCAGGTAGTGGTGCTCAGGTTTATGAAATTAGGAAGACACTCCAAACCACTACTTAGAAGGAGATGTTTGTCACCAAATACTATGCTGCCCTCAAGTGTTTACGGCAGCAATTGGATCACTATGCTCGGTTTCAGCCTATTACTACTGTTGATATTACTGCCTACCACACCCATGTAGACCAATTCCGTGTCTATGATTTCCTGGCTGGCCTCAATAATGACTATGACCCTATTCGGGTGCAAGTCCTTAGACGGGTTCCTTTCCCCACTCTAGATGAGACCTTTTCTTATGTTCATAGTGAAGAGACACAAAGGGCTACCATGATAATTACTACCAAAGTTAAGAGATCAGCCTTACAGACTGCTGGCCCCACTCCTGATAGTGTTGCTGCTTCTACTACTACTACCAAAGAGCTTGTTAAGTGTGAGCATTGTCACAAACCATATCACACTAAGGCTCAGTGTTGGAAATTACATGGGAAGCCAACTGATTTTGAGGCCAAACGTGGTCGTGCTAAGTCTAAAAACAAAGCCAATCATACTGAAAGTGTAGCTCCAACTCCCACTGCTGACATTGGTTTCTCCCAGGAAGAACTCCAGGCTTTGCGTCGTATGTTGAACACATCTGCTGCCTCTATTACGTCTGCTGCCAATTCAGGTTCCTTCTTTGCCTGTACAGGTATTTCTTTTGTTGGTCATTGTACATCAGTAGTATCTACTCCATGGATCATAGACTCCGGTGCTACTGATCACATGACAGGTTCTTCTAGCCTTTTTAATACATACTCTCCTGCTTCTGATAAGGATAAAGTCAAAATTACTGATGGGTCCCTCTCCTCCATTTCAGGGAAAGGATCCATTGGTTATTCTCCTTCCCTTACACTGTCATATGTGTTGCATATTCCCAAATTTATAACTAACCTTCTTTCCATTAGCAGTATCACTAAATCCCTGAATTGTAAAGTGACATTTTTTCCCACTCACTGTGTTTTTTAGGAACTGGACTCGAGGAAGACGATTGGATCGGGTAAAATGCATGGTGCATTGTACCTGCTTGATGACGATCCTTCACCTACTCAGGCTTTACCTTCGGCATCTTTCTCCTCTGAAATACATAAATGACACTCTAGACTAGGCCATCGCCCCTTAGGTACTTTATCAAATTTATTTCCAACATTAGTTAAAAACTGTAATAAGGAAGGCTTTTTTTGTGAGCCTTGTGTCTTGGCTAAACAGACACATTCAACTTATCCTATTTCTAATAAAAGACCCTCTTCCTTATTTCATACTATTCATACTGATGTATAAGGGCCTAGTAGGAGAGCTTCCCTGAATGGCCATCTGTGGTATGTTACTTTCATTGACTGCTATTCTAGGTTCACTTGGGTATACCTTATGCACATAAAAACTAAAGTTTTTTCATGTTTTCAGCATTTTCATCAATTGATTAAGACCCAATTTACTGCCACTCTTAAAATTTTGAGGAGTGACAATGGGAAAGAGTATATGGAAGGTCAGTTCCAAACATACCTTGCTGCCCATGGAATCCTGCATCAGACCAGCTGTGTCGACACCCCAGCCCAAAATGGTGTGGCTAAGAGAAAAAACCGCCTCCTCTTGGAGATGGCTAGGGCTCTTATGTTTGCTCGCAATGTCCCTTCCCTTTATTGGGGGGATGCTATCCTTACTGCAACCTATTTAATTAATAGGCTAGCCAGTCGGGTTCTTCTTTCCAAAGCCCCTATTGAGATATTACTTGGCTCTTCTTCCTTTATAGTCCCACCTAAGGTGTTTGACTGTGTTTGTTATGCCAGGGATACAAGGTCCCCTGGTAAACTTAAGCCACGTAGTCTCCGTTGCATTTTCTTGAGTTACTCTGCTACGCAGAAGGGGTACAAATGTTATTACCCCCCATCCCGCAGGACTTTCGTCATCATGGATGTTGTCTTTCATGAAAATGTTCCCTATTATGTGTCCCCACCTCTTCAAGGGGAGAGTGTTAGTGAAGAGGTGTTGACTAGTGACTCTCCACCTCCACTTCAGTCTGTTTACCACGAGTCTGAACCAGTTCGGCCTACCCCTAGTACTCCCCCTGAGTTAGGGGGAGAGGTTCCTATACAGGGGTAGACCATTTTTATTCAGGGGGAGCAACCTACCCCGGTCCAAACTCCTATCCAGAGGACTATTAGTGAATTTCAGAGGAGGATTGATAACAGTAATAATATGCAGACCTATGCAAGGAAACATAAGCAGGTTCAATCAACTGTTGCTAGAATACCCATCCAATTACCGAACCCGGATCCAGAACCTATCTCTCCATCTGGTAATATTCCTGACTTACCTATTGCTCTTCGCAAAGGTGTCAGAACTTGCACTCAACATCCCATAACTCGTGTTGTTTCTTATGATTCCCTTTCCCCATCCTTTCGTGTCTTTATTTTTTCTCTTTCTTCTATTCGTATTCCAAACAATTGGCAGGAAGCTTTATCAGACGGAAAGTGGAAGGCAGCTATGATGGAAGAAATGGAAGCTTTGAAGAAAAATAACACATGGGAGCTTGTGGTTCTTCCACCTAGAAAGAAAATCGTTGGAAGTAAATGGGTGTTTGTGGTGAAACAGAAGGTGGATGGCACTGTGGATAGGTATAAGGTACAACTCGTGGCCAAAGGGTTCACTTAGACATACGGCATTGATTACCAGAAAACCTTTGCACCTGTTGCAAAGTTAAATATTGTTCGTGTATTATTATCATGTGCAGTCAACCTTGGATGAGATTTGCAGCAGCTAGATGTAAAAAATGCATTCCTAAATAGAACACTGGATGAAGAGGTGTATATGGATATTCCACCAAGGTTCTCTTGTGACAGAAACTAAGGAAAAGTGTATAGACTAAAGCGTGCACTTTATGGGCTGAAGCAGTCACCTCGAGCATGGTTTGTCTGGTTCCATAAAGTCATGATTTTTGTAGACTATAAGCAGAGTAATGCTGATCACACACTCTTTATAAAGAGGACTGACAAAAAACTCACTGTTCTTATAGTCTACGTTGATGATATAGTGGTTACTGGCAATGATGGTGATGAGATCAGACGGCTGAAGACCTTCCTTGGACAAGAATTTGAGATTAAAGACCTAGAAAAACTACGATACTTTCTTGGGATTGAAGTAGCCAGATCTTCTAAAGGTATTTTTCTCTCCCAAAGGAAGTATGTCCTCGACTTATTGGCTGAGACCGGATTGCTAGGCTGTCGTCATTCAGATACTCCTATGGACCCTACTGTTCGACTCAAGGAGAAAGAGGGTGAGCCTGCTGATAAAGACCGGTACCAAAGACTTGTAGGGAAGCTGATTTATCTTTCACACATTCGTCCTGACATTGCTGTCGCCGTGAGTACTGTGAGCCAGTTTATGCATGATCCCTACTCTTCTGATATGGAAGCTGTTCTTCATATCTTACACTATTTGAAGTCAGCTCCTAGAAAAGGAATTCTTTTGTCTACACATGATCATCTACAGATAAAAGTATACACTGATGCTGATTGGGCTGGTTCTGCAGATCGTAAGTCTATTTCTGGGTATTGCTCATTTGTAGGTGGAAATCTTGTCACGTGGCGTACTAAGAAGCAAAATGTTGTTGCTTGTTCTAGTGTCGAAGCTGAGTTTCGAGCTATGGCACAGGGTATTTGTGAGTTAATCTGGCTTAAAGGGTTGCTACAAGATCTTGGTGTTCCTATTCGTCTTCCTATGATGTTGTACTGTGACAATAAGGTTACAATCAACATAGCACACAATCCTGTACAGCATGATCGTACCAAGCATGTTGAGGTGGATAGGCATTTTATCAAAGAGAAGTTAAAAGATGGGCTGATTTGTATTCCCTTTGTGACATCTGCGGATCAACTTGCTGATATCTTCACCAAGGGATTGTCTGAAAAATTGTTTCATCCCAATCTAGTCAAGTTGGGCATGATCGACATCTTTGCTCCAACTTGAGGGGGAGTGTTGAAATAGGCTGCTTACCCGATTGGGGTAAATAGTCCTAGTTAGATTAGGATTAGTCCTACTACTCCTAGCAGATTAGGATTAGTCCTAGTCAAGTTAGGAGTAGTACTAGTCAGATTATGATTCTCTTCTTTTATTTTTTCCTTTGTTTTATTGTTTTTCCCTCAACCGAGTCCTATTCTAGCGTTCCTAGTTGTATTAGGAATTCCTAATAGGATTAGGACTGAGGCAACATTCCTATTTCTACTTTGATTAATTGTACAATTCCTCTCATAGGGTGGTAGAAATGACTACCTTACCCCTACTCAAACACACTACTCGGGTGGGGTCCAACCCCCTCTTATTAGAGGCACTAGGGAACCGTACCGGGCAGAGAACCGTAGATGATAATTTTCCTACTAGGAAGACCCATCTTTTTGTTAGAGACAATATTGTGCAATTCTTCTTTCTTTAACTTAATATATAAAAATAAAAAAACAACTCAAATGTCTCTCTCTCTAATCTTTTATTTTTACGG